>NC_089814.1:35868028-36198594 GCF_029633855.1 Hoplias malabaricus | reverse complement strand
TAATTTACAGTTATACATTTTATGGACCACAACATGTCCCTATATCTCAGCTTTGGGATGTGGTAGAGCAAAAATACCACACCACTGTCCTTTCGTCAGGACTCACCTGACACTACGGCGTGGCTTTGAAGAAGATCTGAGGAGGTCACATTTTTCACCCAAAAAAACACTAAGGGGTACCCCTTTGTGTTTTTTTAGACTAAATTTTTGACCATCTCAGATTACTTCCAAACTCATGATGTTGATTAAGCAGGTCCCTGACTTACACAGAGGTGTGATTATTTTCAGCCTATCTTATCCCAAAGCTGAAATATGATGACTAACGTAACTGGGATTTTCTCTCAATAGGTTTATGGGTGTTGAACATATTGGGAATTAAATTTATGAGCTTGTTATACTACAATAAAACAAAATACAGATGCAATGTAGGATATATTGGACTGACTAGGCTTTTCTGATCGCACCCATTCTACTCATGTGTTACCCTAGCTTCACTGGGAAGTAGGAATCCCATCATGAAATTTACAGTTATACATTTTATGGACCAAAACATGTCCCTATATCTCAGCTTTGGGATGTGGTAGGGCAAAAATTACCACACCACTGTCTTCGTCAGGACCTCCCTGACACACGGCGTGGCTTTGAAGAAGTTCTGAGGAGGTCACATTTTTCACCCAAAAAAACACTAAGGGTACCCCCTTTGTGTTTTTTTAGACTACAATTTTGACCGTCTAGATTACTTCCAAACTCATGATGTTGATTAAGCAGGTCCTGACTTACACAGAGGTGTGATTATTTCAGCCTATCTTATCCAAAGCTGAAATATGATGACTAACGTAACTGGGATTTTCTCTCAGTAGGTTTATTGGTGTTGAATATATTGGAATTAAATTTATGAGCTTGTTATACATACAATAAAGCAAAATACACATGCAATGTAGGATATATTGGACTGACTAGGCTTTTCTGATCGCACCCTTCTACTCATGTGTTTACCTAGCTTCACTGAAGTAGAATCGATCCCATCATGAAATTTACAGTTATACATTTTATGGACCACAACATGTCCCTATATCTCAGCTTTGGGATGTGGTAGAGCAAAAATTACCACACCACTGTCTTCGTCAGGACCTCCCTGACACACGGCGTGGCTTTGAAGAAGATCTGAGGAGGTCACATTTTCACCCAAAAAAACACTAAGGGGTACCCCTTTGTGTTTTTTTAGACTAAATTTTTGACCATCTCAGATTACTTCCAAACTCATGATGTTGATTAAGCAGGTCCTGACTTACACAGAGGTGTGATTATTTTCAGCCTATCTTATCCCAAAGCTGAATATGATGACTAACGTAACTGGGATTTTCTCTCAATAGGTTTATGGGTGTTGAACATATTGGAATTAAATTTATGAGCTTGTTATACATACAATAAAACAAAATACAGATGCAATGTAGGATATATTGGACTGACTAGGCTTTTCTGATCGCACCCTTCTACTCATGTGTTTACCTAGCTTCACTGGAAGTAGGAATCCCATCATGAAATTTACAGTTATACATTTTATGGACCAAAACATGTCCCTATATCTCAGCTTTGGGATGTGGTAGGGCAAAAAATTACCACACCACTGTCTTCGTCAGGACCTCCCTGACACCACTGTGTGGCTTTGAAGAAGATCTGAGGAGGTCACATTTTCACCCAAAAAAACACTAAGGGGTACCCCTTTGTGTTTTTTTAGACTACATTTATGACCGTCTAAGATTACTTCCAAACTCATGATGTTGATTAAGCAGGTCCTGACTTACACAGAGGTGTGATTATTTTCAGCCTATCTTATCCCAAAGCTGAAATATGATGACTAACGTAACTGGGATTTTCTCTCAGTAGGTTTATTGGTGTTGAATATATTGGAATTAAATTTATGAGCTTGTTATACATACAATAAAGCAAAATACACATGCAATGTAGGATATATTGGACTGACTAGGCTTTTCTGATCGCACCCTTCTACTCATGTGTTTACCTAGCTTCACTGGAAGTAGGAATCCCATCATGAAATTTACAGTTATACATTTTATGGACCACAACATGTCCCTATATCTCAGCTTTGGGATGTGGTAGAGCAAAAAATTACCACACCACTGTCTTCGTCAGGACCTCCCTGACACACGGCGTGGCTTTGAAGAAGATCTGAGGAGGTCACATTTTTCACCCAAAAAAACACTAAGGGGTACCCCTTTGTGTTTTTTTAGACTAAATTTTTGACCGTCTCAGATTACTTCCAAACTCATGATGTTGATTAAGCAGGTCCTGACTTACACAGAGGTGTGATTATTTTCAGCCTATCTTATCCCAAAGCTGAATATGATGACTAACGTAACTGGGATTTTCTCTCAGTAGGTTTATTGGTGTTGAATATATTGGAATTAAATTTATGAGCTTGTTATACGTACAATAAAGCAAAATACAGATGCAATGTAGGATATATTGGACTGACTAGGCTTTTCTGATCGCACCTTCTACTCATGTGTTTACCTAGCTTCACTGGAAGTAGAAATCCCATCATGAAATTTACAGTTATACATTTTATGGACCAAAACATGTCCCTATATCTCAGCTTTGGATGTGGTAGGGCAAAAATTACACACCACTCTCTTCGTCAGGACCTCCCTGACACACGGCGTGGGCTTTTGAAGAAGATCTGAGGAGGTCACATTTTTCACCCAAAAAAACACTAAGGGGTACCCCTTTGTGTTTTTTAAGACTAAATTTTTGACCGTCTAAGATTACTTCCAAACTCACGATGTTGATTAAGCAGGTCCTGACTTACACAGAGGTGTGATTATTTTCAGCCTATCTTATCCCAAAGCTGAAATATGATGACTAACGTAACTGGGATTTTTCTCTCAATAGGTTTATTGGTGTTGAATATATTGGAATTAAATTTATGAGCTTGTTATACGTACAATAAAGCAAAATACAGATGCAATGTAGGATATATTGGACTGACTAGGCTTTTCTGATCGCACCCTTCTACTCATGTGTGTTTACCTAGCTTCACTGGAAGTAGGAATCCCATCATGAAATTTACAGTTATACATTTTATGACCAAAACATGTCCCTATATCTCAGCTTTGGGATGTGGTAGGGCAAAAATTACCACACCACTGTCTTCGTCAGGACCTCCCTGACACACGGTGTGGCTTTGAAGAAGTTCTGAGGAGGTCACATTTTTCACCCAAAAAAACACTAAGGGGTACCCCTTTGTGTTTTTTTAGACTACATTTTTGACCGTCTAAGATTACTTCCAAACTCATGATGTTGATTAAGCAGGTCCTGACTTACACAGAGGTGTGATTATTTTCAGCCTATCTTATCCCAAAGCTGAAATATGATGACTAACGTAACTGGGATTTTCTCTCAGTAGGTTTATTGGTGTTGAATATATTGGAATTAAATTTATGAGCTTGTTATACATACAATAAAGCAAAATACACATGCAATGTAGGATATATTGGACTGACTAGGCTTTTCTGATCGCACCCTTCTACTCATGTGTTTACCTAGCTTCACTGGAAGTAGGAATCCCATCATGAATTTACAGTTATACATTTTATGGACCACAACATGTCCCTATATCTCAGCTTTGGGATGTGGTAGAGCAAAAATTACCACACCACTGTCTCGTCAGGACCTCCCTGACACACGGCGTGGCTTTGAAGAAGATCTGAGGAGGTCACATTTTTCACCCAAAAAAAAACACTAAGGGGTACCCCTTTGTGTTTTTTTAGACTACATTTATGACCGTCTAAGATTACTTCCAAACTCATGATGTTGATTAAGCAGGTCCTGACTTACACAGAGGTGTGATTATTTTCAGCCTATCTTATCCCAAAGCTGAAATATGATGACTAACGTAACTGGGATTTTCTCTCAGTAGGTTTATTGGTGTTGAATATATTGGAATTAAATTTATGAGCTTGTTATACATACAATAAAGCAAAATACACATGCAATGTAGGATATATTGGACTGACTAGGCCTTTCTGATCGCACCCTTCTACTCATGTGTTTACCTAGCTTCACTGGAAGTAGGAATCCCATCATGAAATTTACAGTTATACATTTTATGGACCACAACATGTCCCTATATCTCAGCTTTGGGATGTGGTAGAGCAAAAATTACCACACCACTGTCTTCGTCAGGACCGCCCTGACACACGGCGTGGCTTTGAAGAAGATCTGAGGAGGTCACATTTTTCACCCAAAAAAACACTAAGAGGTACCCCTTTGTGTTTTATTAGACTAAATTTTTGACCATCTCAGATTTCTTCCAAACTCACGATGTTGATTAAGTGGGTCCTGACTTACACAGAGGTGTGATTATTTTCAGCCTATCTCATCCCAAAGCTGAGATATGATGACTAACGTAACTGGGATTTTCTCTCAATAGGTTTATTGGTGTTGAATATATTGGAATTAAATTTATGAACTTGTTATACGTCCAAGAAAGCGAAATACAGATGCAATGTAGGATATATTGGACTGACTAGGCTTTTCTGATCGCACCCTTCTACTCATGTGTTTACCTAGCTTCACTGGAAGTAGGAATCCCATCATGAAATTTACAGTTATACATTATTTATGGACCAAAAAATGTCCCTATATCTCAGCTTTGGGATGTGGTAGGGCAAAAATTACCACACCACTGTCTTCGTCAGGACCTCCCTGACACACGGTGTGGCTTTGAAGAAGATCTGAGGAGGTCACATGTTTCACCCAAAAAAACACTTAGGGGTACCCCTTTGCGTTTTTTTAGACTAAATTTTTGACCGTCTCAGATTTCTTCCAAACTCACGATGTTGATTAAGTGGGTCCTGACGATATGATGACTGACGTAACTGGGATTTTCTCTCAATAGGTTTATTGGTGTTGAATATATTGGAATTAAATTTATGAACTTGTTATACGTGGGCGGCACGGTGGCGCAGCAGGTAGTGTCGCAGTCACACAGCTCCAGGGACCTGGAGGTTGTGGGTTTGATTCCCGCTCCGGGTGACTGTCTGTGAGGAGTTGGTGTGTTCTCCCCGTGTCTGCGTGGGTTTCCTCCGGGTGCTCCGGTTTCCTCCCACAGTCCAAAAACACACGTTGCAGGTGGATTGGCGACTCAAAAGTGTCTGTAGGTGTGAGTGTGTGAGTGAATGTGCGTGTGTCTGTGTTGCCCTGTGAAGGACTGGCGTCCCTTCCAGGGTGTATTCCCGCCTTGCGCCCGATGATTCCAGGTAGGCTCTGGACCCCCCGCGACCCTAAAATTGGATAAGCGGTTACAGATAATGGATGGATGGATGGAACTTGTTATACGTCCAATAAAGCAAAATACAGATGCAATGTAGGATATATTGGACTGACTAGGCTTTTCTGATCGCACCCTTCTACTCATGTCTTTACCTAGCTTCAATGGAAGTAGAAATCCCATCATGAAATTTACAGTTATACATTTTATGGACCAAAACATGTCCCTATATCTCAGCTTTGGGATGTGGTAGGGCAAACATTACCACACCACTGTCTTCGTCAGGACCTCCCTGACACACGGCGTGGCTTTGAAGAAGATCTGAGGAGGTCACATTTTTCACCCAAAAAAACACTAAGGGGTACCCCTTTGTGTTTTTTAAGACTAAATTTTTGACCATCTCAGATTTCTTCCAAACTCACGATGTTGATTAGGCAGGTCCTGACTTACACAGAGGTGTGATTATTTTCAGCCTATCTCATCCCAAAGCTGGGATATGATGACTAACGTAACTGGGATTTTCTCTCAATAGGTTTATTGGTGTTGAATATATTGGAATTAAATTTATGAACTTGTTGTACGTCCAATAAAGCAAAGTACAGATGCAATGTAGGATATATTGGACTGACTAATTCACTGGAAGTAGGAATCCCATCATGAAATTTACAGTTATACATTTTATGGACCAAAACATGTCCCTATATCTCAGCTTTGGGATGTGGTAGGGCAAAAATTACCACACCACTCTCTTCGTCAGGAACTCCCTGACACACGGTGTGGGTTTGAAGAAGATCTGAGGAGGTCACATTTTTCACCCAAAAACACACTAAGGGGTACCCCTTTGTGTTTTTTTAGACTAAATATTTGACCGTCTCAGATTTCTTCCAAACTCACGATGTTGATTAAGCAGGTCCTGACTTACACAGAGGTGTGATTATTTTCAGCCTATCTTATCCCAAAGCTGAAATATGATGACTAACGTAACTCGGATTTTCTCTCAATAGGTTTATTGGTGTTGAATATTATTGGAATTAAATTTATGAACTTGTTATACGTACAATAAAGCAAAATACAGATGCAATGTAGGATATATTGGACTGACTAGGCTTTTCTGATCGCACCCTTCTACTCATGTGTTTACCTAGCTTCACTGGAAGTAGAAATCCCATCATGAAATTTACAGTTATACATTTTATGGACCAAAACATGTCCCTATATCTCAGCTTTGGGATGTGGTAGGGCAAAAATTACCACACCACTCTCTTCGTCAGGACCTCCCTGACACACGGCGTGGCTTTGAAGAAGATCTGAGGAGGTCACATTTTTCACCCAAAAAAACACTAAGGGGTACCCCTTTGTGTTTTTTAAGACTAAATTTTTGACCGTCTCAGATTACTTCCAAACTCACGATGTTGATTAAGCAGGTTCTGACTTACACAGAGGTGTGATTATTTTCAGCCTATCTTAACAGAGGTGTGATTATTTTCAGCCTATCTTATCCCAAAGCTGAAATATGATGACTAACGCAACTGGGATTTTCTCTCAGTAGGTTTATTGGTGTTGAATATATTGGAATTAAATTTATGAGCTTGTTATACGTACAATAAAGCAAAATACAGATGCAATGTAGGATATATTGGACTGACTAGGCTTTTCTGATCGCACCCTTCTACTCATGTGTTTACCTAGCTTCACTGGAAGTAGGAATCCCATCATGAAATTTACAGTTATACATTTTATGGACCAAAACATGTCCCTATATCTCAGCTTTGTTTTTTTAGACTACATTATTGACCGTCTCAAATTTCTTCCAAACTCACGATGTTGATTAAGCAGGTCCTGACTTACACAGAGGTGTGATTATTTTCAGCCTATCTTATCCCAAAGCTGAAATATGATGACTAACGTAACTGGGATTTTCTCTCAGTAGGTTTATTGGTGTTGAATATATTGGAATTAAATTTATGAGCTTGTTATACGTACAATAAAGCAAAATACAGATGCAATGTAGGATATATTGGACTGACTAGGCTTTTCTGATCGCACCCTTCTACTCATGTGTTTACCTAGCTTCACTGGAAGTAGGAATCCCATCATGAAATTTACAGTTATACATTTTATGGACCAAAACATGTCCCTATATCTCAGCTTTGGGATGTGGTAGGGCAAAAATTACCACACCACTGTCTTCGTCAGGACCTCCCTGACACACGGCGTGGCTTTGAAGAAGATCTGAGGAGGTCACATTTTTCACCCAAAAAAACACTAAGGGGTACCCCTTTGTGTATTTTTAGACTACATTTTTGACCGTCTCAGATTACTTCCAAACTCATGATGTTGATTAAGCAGGTCCTGACTTACACAGAGGTGTGATTATTTTCAGCCTATCTTATCCCAAAGCTGAAATATGATGACTAACGTAACTGGGATTTTCTCTCAGTAGGTTTATTGGTGTTGAATATATTGGAATTAAATTTATGAGCTTGTTATACGTCCAATAAAGCAAAATACAGATGCAATGTAGGATATATTGGACTGACTATGCTTTTCTGATCGCACCCTTCTACTCATGTCTTTACCTTGCTTCACTGGAAGTAGGAATCCCATCATGAAATTTACAGTTATACATTTTATGGACCAAAACATGTCCCTATATCTCAGCTTTGGGATGTGGTAGGGCAAAAATTACCACACCACTGTCTTCGTCAGGACCTCCCTGACACACGGCGTGGCTTTGAAGAAGATCTGAGGAGGTCACATTTTTCACCCAAAAAAACACTAAGGGGTACCCCTTTGTACTTCCAAACTCATGATGTTGATTAAGCAGGTCCTGACTTACACAGAGGTGTGATTATTTTCAGCCTATCTTATCCCAAAGCTGAAATATGATGACTAACGTAACTGGGATTTTCTCTCAGTAGGTTTATTGGTGTTGAATATATTGGAATTAAATTTATGAGCTTGTTATACGTACAATAAAGCAAAATACAGATGCAATGTAGGATATATTGGACTGACTAGGCTTTTCTGATCGCATCCTTCTACTCATGTGTTTACCTAGCTTCACTGGAAGTAGAAATCCCATCATGAAATTTACAGTTATACATTTTATGGACCAAAACATGTCCCTATATCTCAGCTTTGTTTTTTTAGACTAAATTTTTGACCGTCTCAAATTTCTTCCAAACTCACGATGTTGATTAAGCAGGTCCTGACTTACATAGAGGTGTGATTATTTTCAGCCTATCTTATCCCAAAGCTGAAATATGATGACTAACGTAACTGGGATTTTCTCTCAATAGGTTTATTGGTGTTGAATATATTGGAATTAAATTTATGAACTTGTTATACGTCCAATAAAGCAAAATACAGATGCATTGTAGGATATATTGGACTGGCTAGGCTTTTCTGATCGCACCCTTCTACTCATGTCTTTACCTAGCTTCACTGGAAGTAGGAATCCCATCATGAAATTTACAGTTATACATTTTATGGACCACAACATGTCCCTATATCTCAGCTTTGGGATGTGGTAGGGCAAAAATTACCACACCACTCTCTTCGTCAGGAACTCCCTGACACACGGTGTGGGTTTGAAGAAGATCTGAGGAGGTCACATTTTCACCCAAAAAAACACTAAGGGGTACCCCTTTGTGTTTTTTTAGACTAAATTTTTGACCGTCTCAGATTTCTTCCAAACTCACGATGTTCATTAAGCAGGTCCTGACTTACACAGAGGTGTGATTATTTTCAGCCTATCTTATCCCATAGCTGAAATATGATGACTAACGTAACTGGGATTTTCTCTCAGTAGGTTTATTGGTGTTGAATATATTGGAATTAAATTTATGAACTTGTTATACGTCCAATAAAGCAAAATACAGATGCAATGTAGGATATATTGGACTGACTAGGCTTTTCTGATCGCACCCTTCTACTCATGTGTTTACCTAGCTTCACTGGAAGTAGCAATCCCATCATGAAATTTACAGTTATACATTTTATGGACCAAAACATGTCCCTATATCTCAGCTTTGGGATGTGGTAGGGCAAAAATTACCACACCACTCTCTTCGTCAGGACCTCCCTGACACACGGCGTGGCTTTGAAGAAGATCTGAGGAGGTCACATTTTTCACCCAAAAAAACACTAAGGGGTACCCCTTTGTGTTTTTTAAGACTAAATTTTTGACCGTCTCAGATTACTTCCAAACTCACGATGTTGATTAAGCAGGTCCTGACTTACACAGAGGTGTGATTATTTTCAGCCTATCTTATCCCAAAGCTGAAATATGATGACTAACGTAACTGGGATTTTCTCTCAGTAGGTTTATTGGTGTTGAATATATTGGAATTAAATTTATGAGCTTGTTATACGTACAATAAAGCAAAATACAGATGCAATGTAGGATATATTGGACTGACTAGGCTTTTCTGATCGCATCCTTCTACTCATGTGTTTACCTAGCTTCACTGGAAGTAGAAATCCCATCATGAAATTTACAGTTATACATTTTATGGACCAAAACATGTCCCTATATCTCAGCTTTGTTTTTTTAGACTAAATTTTTGACCGTCTCAAATTTCTTCCAAACTCACGATGTTGATTAAGCAGGTCCTGACTTACACAGAGGTGTGATTATTTTCAGCCTATCTTATCCCAAAGCTGAAATATGATGACTAACGTAACTGGGATTTTCTCTCAATAGGTTTATTGGTGTTGAATATATTGGAATTAAATTTATGAACTTGTTATACGTCCAATAAAGCAAAATACAGATGCATTGTAGGATATATTGGACTGGCTAGGCTTTTCTGATCGCACCCTTCTACTCATGTCTTTACCTAGCTTCACTGGAAGTAGGAATCCCATCATGAAATTTACAGTTATACATTTTATGGACCACAACATGTCCCTATATCTCAGCTTTGGGATGTGGTAGGGCAAAAATTACCACACCACTCTCTTCGTCAGGAACTCCCTGACACACGGTGTGGGTTTGAAGAAGATCTGAGGAGGTCACATTTTCACCCAAAAAAACACTAAGGGGTACCCCTTTGTGTTTTTTTAGACTAAATTTTTGACCGTCTCAGATTTCTTCCAAACTCACGATGTTCATTAAGCAGGTCCTGACTTACACAGAGGTGTGATTATTTTCAGCCTATCTTATCCCATAGCTGAAATATGATGACTAACGTAACTGGGATTTTCTCTCAGTAGGTTTATTGGTGTTGAATATATTGGAATTAAATTTATGAACTTGTTATACGTCCAATAAAGCAAAATACAGATGCAATGTAGGATATATTGGACTGACTAGGCTTTTCTGATCGCACCCTTCTACTCATGTGTTTACCTAGCTTCACTGGAAGTAGCAATCCCATCATGAAATTTACAGTTATACATTTTATGGACCAAAACATGTCCCTATATCTCAGCTTTGGGATGTGGTAGGGCAAAAATTACCACACCACTCTCTTCGTCAGGACCTCCCTGACACACGGCGTGGCTTTGAAGAAGATCTGAGGAGGTCACATTTTTCACCCAAAAAAACACTAAGGGGTACCCCTTTGTGTTTTTTAAGACTAAATTTTTGACCGTCTCAGATTACTTCCAAACTCACGATGTTGATTAAGCAGGTCCTGACTTACACAGAGGTGTGATTATTTTCAGCCTATCTTATCCCAAAGCTGAAATATGATGACTAACGTAACTGGGATTTTCTCTCAGTAGGTTTATTGGTGTTGAATATATTGGAATTAAATTTATGAGCTTGTTATACGTACAATAAAGCAAAATACACATGCAATGTAGGATATATTGGACTGACTAGGCTTTTCTGATCGCATCCTTCTACTCATGTGTTTACCTAGCTTCACTGGAAGTAGAAATCCCATCATGAAATTTACAGTTATACATTTTATGGACCAAAACATGTCCCTATATCTCAGCTTTGTTTTTTTAGACTAAATTTTTGACCGTCTCAAATTTCTTCCAAACTCACGATGTTGATTAAGCAGGTCCTGACTTACACAGAGGTGTGATTATTTTCAGCCTATCTTATCCCAAAGCTGAAATATGATGACTAACGTAACTGGGATTTTCTCTCAATAGGTTTATTGGTGTTGAATATATTGGAATTAAATTTATGAACTTGTTATACGTCCAATAAAGCAAAATACAGATGCAATGTAGGATATATTGGACTGGCTAGGCTTTTCTGATCGCACCCTTCTACTCATGTCTTTACCTAGCTTCACTGGAAGTAGGAATCCCATCATGAAATTTACAGTTATACATTTTATGGACCACAACATGTCCCTATATCTCAGCTTTGGGATGTGGTAGGGCAAAAATTACCACACCACTCTCTTCGTCAGGAACTCCCTGACACACGGTGTGGGTTTGAAGAAGATCTGAGGAGGTCACATTTTCACCCAAAAAAACACTAAGGGGTACCCCTTTGTGTTTTTTTAGACTAAATTTTTGACCGTCTCAGATTTCTTCCAAACTCACGATGTTCATTAAGCAGGTCCTGACTTACACAGAGGTGTGATTATTTTCAGCCTATCTTATCCCATAGCTGAAATATGATGACTAACGTAACTGGGATTTTCTCTCAGTAGGTTTATTGGTGTTGAATATATTGGAATTAAATTTATGAACTTGTTATACGTCCAATAAAGCAAAATACAGATGCAATGTAGGATATATTGGACTGACTAGGCTTTTCTGATCGCACCCTTCTACTCATGTGTTTACCTAGCTTCACTGGAAGTAGCAATCCCATCATGAAATTTACAGTTATACATTTTATGGACCAAAACATGTCCCTATATCTCAGCTTTGGGATGTGGTAGGGCAAAAATTACCACACCACTCTCTTCGTCAGGACCTCCCTGACACACGGCGTGGCTTTGAAGAAGATCTGAGGAGGTCACATTTTTCACCCAAAAAAACACTAAGGGGTACCCCTTTGTGTTTTTTAAGACTAAATTTTTGACCGTCTCAGATTACTTCCAAACTCACGATGTTGATTAAGCAGGTCCTGACTTACACAGAGGTGTGATTATTTTCAGCCTATCTTATCCCAAAGCTGAAATATGATGACTAACGCAACTGGGATTTTCTCTCAGTAGGTTTATTGGTGTTGAATATATTGGAATTAAATTTATGAGCTTGTTATACGTACAATAAAGCAAAATACACATGCAATGTAGGATATATTGGACTGACTAGGCTTTTCTGATCGCACCCTTCTACTCATGTGTTTACCTAGCTTCACTGGAAGTAGGAATCCCATCATGAAATTTACAGTTATACATTTTATGGACCAAAACATGTCCCTATATCTCAGCTTTGTTTTTTTAGACTAAATTTTTGACCGTCTCAAATTTCTTCCAAACTCACGATGTTGATTAAGCAGGTCCTGACTTACACAGAGGTGTGATTATTTTCAGCCTATCTTATCCCAAAGCTGAAATATGATGACTAACGTAACTGGGATTTTCTCTCAGTAGGTTTATTGGTGTTGAATATATTGGAATTAAATTTATGAACTTGTTATACGTACAATAAAGCAAAATACAGATGCAATGTAGGATATATTGGACTGACTAGGCTTTTCTGATCGCACCCTTCTACTCATGTGTTTACCTAGCTTCACTGGAAGTAGGAATCCCATCATGAAATTTACAGTTATACATTTTATGGACCAAAACATGTCCCTATATCTCAGCTTTGGGATGTGGTAGGGCAAAAATTACCACACCACTCTCTTCGTCGGGACCTCCCTGACACACGGCGTGGCTTTGAAGAAGATCTGAGGAGGTCACATTTTTCACCCAAAAAAACACTAAGGGGTACCCCTTTGTGTTTTTTAAGACTAAATTTTTGACCGTCTCAGATTACTTCCAAACTCACGATGTTGATTAAGCAGGTCCTGACTTACACAGAGGTGTGATTATTTTCAGCCTATATTATCCCAAAGCTGAAATATGATGACTAACGTAACTGGGATTTTCTCTCAGTAGGTTTATTGGTGTTGAATTTATTGTAATTAAATTTATGAGCTTGTTATACGTACAATAAAGCAAAATACAGATGCAATGTAGGATATATTGGACTGACTAGGCTTTTCTGATCGCACCCTTCTACTCATGTGTTTACCTAGCTTCACTGGAAGTAGGAATCCCATCATGAAATTTACAGTTATACATTTTATGGACCAAAACATGTCCCTATATCTCAGCTTTGGGATGTGGCAGGGCAAAAATTACCACACCACTGTCTTCGTCAGGACCTCCCTGACACACGGTGTAGGTTTGAAGAAGATCTGAGGAGGTCACATTATTCACCCAAGAAAACACTAAGGGTACCCCTTTGTGTTTTTTTAGACTAAATTTTTGACCGTCTCAGATTTCTTCCAAACTCACGATGTTGATTAAGTGGGTCCTGACTTACACAGGGGTGTGATTATTTTCAGCCTATCTCATCCCAAAGCTGAGATATGATGACTAACGTAACTGGGATTTTCTCTCAATAGGTTTATTGGTGTTGAATATATTGGAATTAAATTTATGAACTTTTTACATGTCCAATAAAGCAAAATACAGATGCAATGTAGGATATATTGGACTGACTAGGCTTTTCTGATCGCATCCTTCTACTCATGTGTTTACCTAGCTTCACTGGAAGTAGAAATCCCATCATGAAATTTACAGTTATACATTTTATGGACCAAAACATGTCCCTATATCTCAGCTTTGGGATGTGGTAGGGCAAAAATTACCACACCACTCTCTTCGTCAGGACCTCCCTGACACACGGCGTGGCTTTGAAGAAGATCTGAGGAGGTCACATTTTTCACCCAAAAAAACACTAAGGGGTACCCCTTTGTGTTTTTTAAGACTAAATTTTTGACCGTCTCAGATTACTTCCAAACTCACGATGTTGATTAAGCAGGTCCTGACTTACACAGAGGTGTGATTATTTTCAGCCTATCTTATCCCAAAGCTGAAATATGATGACTAACGTAACTGGGATTTTCTCTCAGTAGGTTTATTGGTGTTGAATATATTGGAATTAAATTTATGAGCTTGTTATACGTACAATAAAGCAAAATACACATGCAATGTAGGATATATTGGACTGACTAGGCTTTTCTGATCGCATCCTTCTACTCATGTGTTTACCTAGCTTCACTGGAAGTAGAAATCCCATCATGAAATTTACAGTTATACATTTTATGGACCAAAACATGTCCCTATATCTCAGCTTTGTTTTTTTAGACTAAATTTTTGACCGTCTCAAATTTCTTCCAAACTCACGATGTTGATTAAGCAGGTCCTGACTTACACAGAGGTGTGATTATTTTCAGCCTATCTTATCCCAAAGCTGAAATATGATGACTAACGTAACTGGGATTTTCTCTCAATAGGTTTATTGGTGTTGAATATATTGGAATTAAATTTATGAACTTGTTATACGTCCAATAAAGCAAAATACAGATGCAATGTAGGATATATTGGACTGACTAGGCTTTTCTGATCGCACCCTTCTACTCATGTGTTTACCTAGCTTCACTGGAAGTAGCAATCCCATCATGAAATTTACAGTTATACATTTTATGGACCAAAACATGTCCCTATATCTCAGCTTTGGGATGTGGTAGGGCAAAAATTACCACACCACTCTCTTCGTCAGGACCTCCCTGACACACGGCGTGGCTTTGAAGAAGATCTGAGGAGGTCACATTTTTCACCCAAAAAAACACTAAGGGGTACCCCTTTGTGTTTTTTAAGACTAAATTTTTGACCGTCTCAGATTACTTCCAAACTCACGATGTTGATTAAGCAGGTCCTGACTTACACAGAGGTGTGATTATTTTCAGCCTATCTTATCCCAAAGCTGAAATATGATGACTAACGTAACTGGGATTTTCTCTCAGTAGGTTTATTGGTGTTGAATATATTGGAATTAAATTTATGAGCTTGTTATACGTACAATAAAGCAAAATACACATGCAATGTAGGATATATTGGACTGACTAGGCTTTTCTGATCGCACCCTTCTACTCATGTGTTTACCTAGCTTCACTGGAAGTAGGAATCCCATCATGAAATTTACAGTTATACATTTTATGGACCAAAACATGTCCCTATATCTCAGCTTTGTTTTTTTAGACTAAATTTTTGACCGTCTCAAATTTCTTCCAAACTCACGATGTTGATTAAGCAGGTCCTGACTTACACAGAGGTGTGATTATTTTCAGCCTATCTTATCCCAAAGCTGAAATATGATGACTAACGTAACTGGGATTTTCTTTCAGTAGGTTTATTGGTGTTGAATATATTGGAATTAAATTTATGAACTTGTTATACGTACAATAAAGCAAAATACAGATGCAATGTAGGATATATTGGACTGACTAGGCTTTTCTGATCGCACCCTTCTACTCATGTGTTTACCTAGCTTCACTGGAAGTAGGAATCCCATCATGAAATTTACAGTTATACATTTTATGGACCAAAACATGTCCCTATATCTCAGCTTTGGGATGTGGTAGGGCAAAAATTACCACACCACTCTCTTCGTCGGGACCTCCCTGACACACGGCGTGGCTTTGAAGAAGATCTGAGGAGGTCACATTTTTCACCCAAAAAAACACTAAGGGGTACCCCTTTGTGTTTTTTAAGACTAAATTTTTGACCGTCTCAGATTACTTCCAAACTCACGATGTTGATTAAGCAGGTCCTGACTTACACAGAGGTGTGATTATTTTCAGCCTATCTTATCCCAAAGCTGAAATATGATGACTAACGTAACTGGGATTTTCTCTCAGTAGGTTTATTGGTGTTGAATATATTGGAATTAAATTTATGAGCTTGTTATACGTACAATAAAGCAAAATACACATGCAATGTAGGATATATTGGACTGACTAGGCTTTTCTGATCGCACCCTTCTACTCATGTGTTTACCTAGCTTCACTGGAAGTAGGAATCCCATCATGAAATTTACAGTTATACATTTTATGGACCAAAACATGTCCCTATATCTCAGCTTTGTTTTTTTAGACTAAATTTTTGACCGTCTCAAATTTCTTCCAAACTCACGATGTTGATTAAGCAGGTCCTGACTTACACAGAGGTGTGATTATTTTCAGCCTATCTTATCCCAAAGCTGAAATATGATGACTAACGTAACTGGGATTTTCTCTCAGTAGGTTTATTGGTGTTGAATATATTGGAATTAAATTTATGAACTTGTTATACGTACAATAAAGCAAAATACAGATGCAATGTAGGATATATTGGACTGACTAGGCTTTTCTGATCGCACCCTTCTACTCATGTGTTTACCTAGCTTCACTGGAAGTAGGAATCCCATCATGAAATTTACAGTTATACATTTTATGGACCAAAACATGTCCCTATATCTCAGCTTTGGGATGTGGTAGGGCAAAAATTACCACACCACTCTCTTCGTCGGGACCTCCCTGACACACGGCGTGGCTTTGAAGAAGATCTGAGGAGGTCACATTTTTCACCCAAAAAAACACTAAGGGGTACCCCTTTGTGTTTTTTAAGACTAAATTTTTGACCGTCTCAGATTACTTCCAAACTCACGATGTTGATTAAGCAGGTCCTGACTTACACAGAGGTGTGATTATTTTCAGCCTATATTATCCCAAAGCTGAAATATGATGACTAACGTAACTGGGATTTTCTCTCAGTAGGTTTATTGGTGTTGAATTTATTGTAATTAAATTTATGAGCTTGTTATACGTACAATAAAGCAAAATACAGATGCAATGTAGGATATATTGGACTGACTAGGCTTTTCTGATCGCACCCTTCTACTCATGTGTTTACCTAGCTTCACTGGAAGTAGGAATCCCATCATGAAATTTACAGTTATACATTTTATGGACCAAAACATGTCCCTATATCTCAGCTTTGGGATGTGGTAGGGCAAAAATTACCACACCACTGTCTTCGTCAGGACCTCCCTGACACACGGTGTAGGTTTGAAGAAGATCTGAGGAGGTCACATTATTCACCCAAGAAAACACTAAGGGTACCCCTTTGTGTTTTTTTAGACTAAATTTTTGACCGTCTCAGATTTCTTCCAAACTCACGATGTTGATTAAGTGGGTCCTGACTTACACAGGGGTGTGATTATTTTCAGCCTATCTCATCCCAAAGCTGAGATATGATGACTAACGTAACTGGGATTTTCTCTCAATAGGTTTATTGGTGTTGAATATATTGGAATTAAATTTATGAACTTTTTACATGTCCAATAAAGCAAAATACAGATGCAATGTAGGATATATTGGACTGACTAGGCTTTTCTGATCGCATCCTTCTACTCATGTGTTTACCTAGCTTCACTGGAAGTAGAAATCCCATCATGAAATTTACAGTTATACATTTTATGGACCAAAACATGTCCCTATATCTCAGCTTTGGGATGTGGTAGGGCAAAAATTACCACACCACTCTCTTCGTCAGGACCTCCCTGACACACGGCGTGGCTTTGAAGAAGTTCTGAGGAGGTCACATTATTCACCCAAGAAAACACTAAGGGTACCCCTTTGTGTTTTTTTAGACTAAATTTTTGACCGTCTCAGATTTCTTCCAAACTCACGATGTTGATTAAGCAGGTCCTGACTTACACAGAGGTGTGATTATTTTCAGCCTATCTTATCCCAAAGCTGAAATATGATGACTAACGTAACTGGGATTTTCTCTCAGTAGGTTTATTGGTGTTGAATATATTGGAATTAAATTTATGAGCTTGTTATACGTACAATAAAGCAAAATACAGATGCAATGTAGGATATATTGGACTGACTAGGCTTTTCTGATCGCACCCTTCTACTCATGTGTTTACCTAGCTTCACTGGAAGTAGGAATCCCATCATGAAATTTACAGTTATACATTTTATGGACCAAAACATGTCCCTATATCTCAGCTTTGTTTTTTAGACTAAATTTTTGACCGTCTCAAATTTCTTCCAAACTCACGATGTTGATTAAGCAGGTCCTGACTTACACAGAGGTGTGATTATTTTCAGCCTATCTTATCCCAAAGCTGAAATATGATGACTAACGTAACTGGGATTTTCTCTCAATAGGTTTATTGGTGTTGAATATATTGGAATTAAATTTATGAACTTGTTATACGTCCAATAAAGCAAAATACAGATGCAATGTAGGATATATTGGACTGACTAGGCTTTTCTGATCGCACCCTTCTACTCATGTCTTTACCTAGCTTCACTGGAAGTAGGAATCCCATCATGAAATTTACAGTTATACATTTTATGGACCACAACATGTCCCTATATCTCAGCTTTGGGATGTGTTAGGGCAAAAATTACCACACCACTCTCTTCGTCAGGAACTCCCTGACACACGGTGTGGGTTTGAAGAAGATCTGAGGAGGTCACATTTTCACCCAAAAAAACACTAAGGGGTACCCCTTTGTGTTTTTTTAGACTAAATTTTTGACCGTCTCAGATTACTTCCAAACTCACGATGTTGATTAAGCAGGTCCTGACTTACACAGAGGTGTGATTATTTTCAGCCTATCTTATCCCAAAGCTGAAATATGATGACTAACGTAACTGGGATTTTCTCTCAGTAGGTTTATTGGTGTTGAATTTATTGTAAATAAATTTATGAGCTTGTTATACGTACAATAAAGCAAAATACAGATGCAATGTAGGATATATTGGACTGACTAGGCTTTTCTGATCGCACCCTTCTACTCATGTGTTTACCTAGCTTCACTGGAAGTAGGAATCCCATCATGAAATTTACAGTTATACATTTTATGGACCAAAACATGTCCCTATATCTCAGCTTTGGGATGTGGTAGAGCAAAAATTACCACACCACTGTCTTCGTCAGGACCTCCCTGACACACGGTGTGGGTTTGAAGAAGATCTGAGGAGGTCACATTATTCACCCAAGAAAACACTAAGGGTACCCCTTTGTGTTTTTTTAGACTAAATTTTTGACCGTCTCAGATTTCTTCCAAACTCACGATGTTGATTAAGTGGGTCCTGACTTACACAGGGGTGTGATTATTTTCAGCCTATCTCATCCCAAAGCTGAGATATGATGACTAACGTAACTGGGATTTTCTCTCAATAGGTTTATTGGTGTTGAATATATTGGAATTAAATTTATGAACTTTTTACATGTCCAATAAAGCAAAATACAGATGCAATGTAGGATATATTGGACTGACTAGGCTTTTCTGATCGCATCCTTCTACTCATGTGTTTACCTAGCTTCACTGGAAGTAGAAATCCCATCATGAAATTTACAGTTATACATTTTATGGACCAAAACATGTCCCTATATCTCAGCTTTGGGATGTGGTAGGGCAAAAATTACCACACCACTCTCTTCGTCAGGACCTCCCTGACACACGGCGTGGCTTTGAAGAAGTTCTGAGGAGGTCACATTTTTCACCCAAAAAAACACTAAGGGGTACCCCTTTGTGTTTTTTAAGACTAAATTTTTGACCGTCTCAGATTACTTCCAAACTCACGATGTTGATTAAGCAGGTCCTGACTTACACAGAGGTGTGATTATTTTCAGCCTATCTTATCCCAAAGCTGAAATATGATGACTAACGTAACTGGGATTTTCTCTCAGTAGGTTTATTGGTGTTGAATATATTGGAATTAAATTTATGAGCTTGTTATACGTACAATAAAGCAAAATACAGATGCAATGTAGGATATATTGGACTGACTAGGCTTTTCTGATCGCACCCTTCTACTCATGTGTTTACCTAGCTTCACTGGAAGTAGGAATCCCATCATGAAATTTACAGTTATACATTTTATGGACCAAAACATGTCCCTATATCTCAGCTTTGTTTTTTTAGACTAAATTTTTGACCGTCTCAAATTTCTTCCAAACTCACGATGTTGATTAAGCAGTTCCTGACTTACACAGAGGTGTGATTATTTTCAGCCTATCTTATCCCAAAGCTGAAATATGATGACTAACGTAACTGGGATTTTCTCTCAATAGGTTTATTGGTGTTGAATATATTGGAATTAAATTTATGAACTTGTTATACGTCCAATAAAGCAAAATACAGATGCAATGTAGGATATATTGGACTGACTAGGCTTTTCTGATCGCACCCTTCTACTCATGTCTTTACCTAGCTTCACTGGAAGTAGGAATCCCATCATGAAATTTACAGTTATACATTTTATGGACCACAACATGTCCCTATATCTCAGCTTTGGGATGTGGTAGGGCAAAAATTACCACACCACTCTCTTCGTCAGGATCTCCCTGACACACGGTGTGGGTTTGAAGAAGATCTGAGGAGGTCACATTTTCACCCAAAAAAACACTAAGGGGTACCCCTTTGTGTTTTTTTAGACTAAATTTTTGACCGTCTCAGATTTCTTCCAAACTCACGATGTTCATTAAGCAGGTCCTGACTTACACAGAGGTGTGATTATTTTCAGCCTATCTTATCCCATAGCTGAAATATGATGACTAACGTAACTGGGATTTTCTCTCAGTAGGTTTATTGGTGTTGAATATATTGGAATTAAATTTATGAACTTGTTATACGTCCAATAAAGCAAAATACAGATGCAATGTAGGATATATTGGACTGACTAGGCTTTTCTGATCGCATCCTTCTACTCATGTGTTTACCTAGCTTCACTGGAAGTAGAAATCCCATCATGAAATTTACAGTTATACATTTTATGGACCAAAACATGTCCCTATAGCTCAGCTTTGGGATGTGGTAGGGCAAAAATTACCACACCACTCTCTTCGTCAGGACCTCCCTGACACACGGCGTGGCTTTGAAGAAGATCTGAGGAGGTCACATTTTTCACCCAAAAAAACACTAAGGGGTACCCCTTTGTGTTTTTTAAGACTAAATTTTTGACCGTCTCAGATTACTTCCAAACTCACGATGTTGATTAAGCAGGTCCTGACTTACACAGAGGTGTGATTATTTTCAGCCTATCTTATCCCAAAGCTGAAATATGATGACTAACGTAACTGGGATTTTCTCTCAGTAGGTTTATTGGTGTTGAATATATTGGAATTAAATTTATGAGCTTGTTATACGTACAATAAAGCAAAATACACATGCAATGTAGGATATATTGGACTGACTAGGCTTTTCTGATCGCACCCTTCTACTCATGTGTTTACCTAGCTTCACTGGAAGTAGGAATCCCATCATGAAATTTACAGTTATACATTTTATGGACCAAAACATGTCCCTATATCTCAGCTTTGTTTTTTTAGACTAAATTTTTGACCGTCTCAAATTTCTTCCAAACTCACGATGTTGATTAAGCAGGTCCTGACTTACACAGAGGTGTGATTATTTTCAGCCTATCTTATCCCAAAGCTGAAATATGATGACTAACGTAACTGGGATTTTCTCTCAGTAGGTTTATTGGTGTTGAATATATTGGAATTAAATTTATGAACTTGTTATACGTACAATAAAGCAAAATACAGATGCAATGTAGGATATATTGGACTGACTAGGCTTTTCTGATCGCACCCTTCTACTCATGTGTTTACCTAGCTTCACTGGAAGTAGGAATCCCATCATGAAATTTACAGTTATACATTTTATGGACCAAAACATGTCCCTATATCTCAGCTTTGGGATGTGGTAGGGCAAAAATTACCACACCACTCTCTTCGTCGGGACCTCCCTGACACACGGCGTGGCTTTGAAGAAGATCTGAGGAGGTCACATTTTTCACCCAAAAAAACACTAAGGGGTACCCCTTTGTGTTTTTTAAGACTAAATTTTTGACCGTCTCAGATTACTTCCAAACTCACGATGTTGATTAAGCAGGTCCTGACTTACACAGAGGTGTGATTATTTTCAGCCTATATTATCCCAAAGCTGAAATATGATGACTAACGTAACTGGGATTTTCTCTCAGTAGGTTTATTGGTGTTGAATATATTGGAATTAAATTTATGAACTTTTTACATGTCCAATAAAGCAAAATACAGATGCAATGTAGGATATATTGGACTGACTAGGCTTTTCTGATCGCATCCTTCTACTCATGTGTTTACCTAGCTTCACTGGAAGTAGAAATCCCATCATGAAATTTACAGTTATACATTTTATGGACCAAAACATGTCCCTATATCTCAGCTTTGGGATGTGGTAGGGCAAAAATTACCACACCACTCTCTTCGTCAGGACCTCCCTGACACACGGCGTGGCTTTGAAGAAGATCTGAGGAGGTCACATTTTTCACCCAAAAAAACACTAAGGGGTACCCCTTTGTGTTTTTTAAGACTAAATTTTTGACCGTCTCAGATTACTTCCAAACTCACGATGTTGATTAAGCAGGTCCTGACTTACACAGAGGTGTGATTATTTTCAGCCTATCTTATCCCAAAGCTGAAATATGATGACTAACGTAACTGGGATTTTCTCTCAGTAGGTTTATTGGTGTTGAATATATTGGAATTAAATTTATGAGCTTGTTATACGTACAATAAAGCAAAATACACATGCAATGTAGGATATATTGGACTGACTAGGCTTTTCTGATCGCATCCTTCTACTCATGTGTTTACCTAGCTTCACTGGAAGTAGAAATCCCATCATGAAATTTACAGTTATACATTTTATGGACCAAAACATGTCCCTATATCTCAGCTTTGTTTTTTTAGACTAAATTTTTGACCGTCTCAAATTTCTTCCAAACTCACGATGTTGATTAAGCAGGTCCTGACTTACACAGAGGTGTGATTATTTTCAGCCTATCTTATCCCAAAGCTGAAATATGATGACTAACGTAACTGGGATTTTCTCTCAGTAGGTTTATTGGTGTTGAATATATTGGAATTAAATTTATGAACTTGTTATACGTACAATAAAGCAAAATACAGATGCAATGTAGGATATATTGGACTGACTAGGCTTTTCTGATCGCACCCTTCTACTCATGTGTTTACCTAGCTTCACTGGAAGTAGGAATCCCATCATGAAATTTACAGTTATACATTTTATGGACCAAAACATGTCCCTATATCTCAGCTTTGGGATGTGGTAGGGCAAAAATTACCACACCACTCTCTTCGTCGGGACCTCCCTGACACACGGCGTGGCTTTGAAGAAGATCTGAGGAGGTCACATTTTTCACCCAAAAAAACACTAAGGGGTACCCCTTTGTGTTTTTTAAGACTAAATTTTTGACCGTCTCAGATTACTTCCAAACTCACGATGTTGATTAAGCAGGTCCTGACTTACACAGAGGTGTGATTATTTTCAGCCTATATTATCCCAAAGCTGAAATATGATGACTAACGTAACTGGGATTTTCTCTCAGTAGGTTTATTGGTGTTGAATTTATTGTAATTAAATTTATGAGCTTGTTATACGTACAATAAAGCAAAATACAGATGCAATGTAGGATATATTGGACTGACTAGGCTTTTCTGATCGCACCCTTCTACTCATGTGTTTACCTAGCTTCACTGGAAGTAGGAATCCCATCATGAAATTTACAGTTATACATTTTATGGACCAAAACATGTCCCTATATCTCAGCTTTGGGATGTGGTAGGGCAAAAATTACCACACCACTGTCTTCGTCAGGACCTCCCTAACACACGGTGTAGGTTTGAAGAAGATCTGAGGAGGTCACATTATTCACCCAAGAAAACACTAAGGGTACCCCTTTGTGTTTTTTTAGACTAAATTTTTGACCGTCTCAGATTTCTTCCAAACTCACGATGTTGATTAAGTGGGTCCTGACTTACACAGGGGTGTGATTATTTTCAGCCTATCTCATCCCAAAGCTGAGATATGATGACTAACGTAACTGGGATTTTCTCTCAATAGGTTTATTGGTGTTGAATATATTGGAATTAAATTTATGAACTTTTTACATGTCCAATAAAGCAAAATACAGATGCAATGTAGGATATATTGGACTGACTAGGCTTTTCTGATCGCATCCTTCTACTCATGTGTTTACCTAGCTTCACTGGAAGTAGGAATCCCATCATGAAATTTACAGTTATACATTTTATGGACCAAAACATGTCCCTATATCTCAGCTTTGGGATGTGGTAGGGCAAAAATTACCACACCACTCTCTTCGTCAGGACCTCCCTGACACACGGCGTGGCTTTGAAGAAGTTCTGAGGAGGTCACATTATTCACCCAAGAAAACACTAAGGGTACCCCTTTGTGTTTTTTTAGACTAAATTTTTGACCGTCTCAGATTTCTTCCAAACTCACGATGTTGATTAAGCAGGTCCTGACTTACACAGAGGTGTGATTATTTTCAGCCTATCTTATCCCAAAGCTGAAATATGATGACTAACGTAACTGGGATTTTCTCTCAGTAGGTTTATTGGTGTTGAATATATTGGAATTAAATTTATGAGCTTGTTATACGTACAATAAAGCAAAATACAGATGCAATGTAGGATATATTGGACTGACTAGGCTTTTCTGATCGCACCCTTCTACTCATGTGTTTACCTAGCTTCACTGGAAGTAGGAATCCCATCATGAAATTTACAGTTATACATTTTATGGACCAAAACATGTCCCTATATCTCAGCTTTGTTTTTTAGACTAAATTTTTGACCGTCTCAAATTTCTTCCAAACTCACGATGTTGATTAAGCAGGTCCTGACTTACACAGAGGTGTGATTATTTTCAGCCTATCTTATCCCAAAGCTGAAATATGATGACTAACGTAACTGGGATTTTCTCTCAATAGGTTTATTGGTGTTGAATATATTGGAATTAAATTTATGAACTTGTTATACGTTCAATAAAGCAAAATACAGATGCAATGTAGGATATATTGGACTGACTAGGCTTTTCTGATCGCACCCTTCTACTCATGTCTTTACCTAGCTTCACTGGAAATAGGAATCCCATCATGAAATTTACAGTTATACATTTTATGGACCACAACATGTCCCTATATCTCAGCTTTGGGATGTGTTAGGGCAAAAATTACCACACCACTCTCTTCGTCAGGAACTCCCTGACACACGGTGTGGGTTTGAAGAAGATCTGAGGAGGTCACATTTTCACCCAAAAAAACACTAAGGGGTACCCCTTTGTGTTTTTTTAGACTAAATTTTTGACCGTCTCAGATTACTTCCAAACTCACGATGTTGATTAAGCAGGTCCTGACTTACACAGAGGTGTGATTATTTTCAGCCTATCTTATCCCAAAGCTGAAATATGATGACTAACGTAACTGGGATTTTCTCTCAGTAGGTTTATTGGTGTTGAATTTATTGTAAATAAATTTATGAGCTTGTTATACGTACAATAAAGCAAAATACAGATGCAATGTAGGATATATTGGACTGACTAGGCTTTTCTGATCGCACCCTTCTACTCATGTGTTTACCTAGCTTCACTGGAAGTAGGAATCCCATCATGAAATTTACAGTTATACATTTTATGGACCAAAACATGTCCCTATATCTCAGCTTTGGGATGTGGTAGGGCAAAAATTACCACACCACTGTCTTCGTCAGGACCTCCCTGACACACGGTGTGGGTTTGAAGAAGATCTGAGGAGGTCACATTATTCACCCAAGAAAACACTAAGGGTACCCCTTTGTGTTTTTTTAGACTAAATTTTTGACCGTCTCAGATTTCTTCCAAACTCACGATGTTGATTAAGTGGGTCCTGACTTACACAGGGGTGTGATTATTTTCAGCCTATCTCATCCCAAAGCTGAGATATGATGACTAACGTAACTGGGATTTTCTCTCAATAGGTTTATTGGTGTTGAATATATTGGAATTAAATTTATGAACTTTTTACATGTCCAATGAAGCAAAATACAGATGCAATGTAGGATATATTGGACTGACTAGGCTTTTCTGATCGCATCCTTCTACTCATGTGTTTACCTAGCTTCACTGGAAGTAGAAATCCCATCATGAAATTTACAGTTATACATTTTATGGACCAAAACATGTCCCTATATCTCAGCTTTGGGATGTGGTAGGGCAAAAATTACCACACCACTCTCTTCGTCAGGACCTCCCTGACACACGGCGTGGCTTTGAAGAAGTTCTGAGGAGGTCACATTTTTCACCCAAAAAAACACTAAGGGGTACCCCTTTGTGTTTTTTAAGACTAAATTTTTGACCGTCTCAGATTACTTCCAAACTCACGATGTTGATTAAGCAGGTCCTGACTTACACAGAGGTGTGATTATTTTCAGCCTATCTTATCCCAAAGCTGAAATATGATGACTAACGTAACTGGGATTTTCTCTCAGTAGGTTTATTGGTGTTGAATATATTGGAATTAAATTTATGAGCTTGTTATACGTACAATAAAGCAAAATACAGATGCAATGTAGGATATATTGGACTGACTAGGCTTTTCTGATCGCACCCTTCTACTCATGTGTTTACCTAGCTTCACTGGAAGTAGGAATCCCATCATGAAATTTACAGTTATACATTTTATGGACCAAAACATGTCCCTATATCTCAGCTTTGTTTTTTTAGACTAAATTTTTGACCGTCTCAAATTTCTTCCAAACTCACGATGTTGATTAAGCAGTTCCTGACTTACACAGAGGTGTGATTATTTTCAGCCTATCTTATCCCAAAGCTGAAATATGATGACTAACGTAACTGGGATTTTCTCTCAATAGGTTTATTGGTGTTGAATATATTGGAATTAAATTTATGAACTTGTTATACGTCCAATAAAGCAAAATACAGATGCAATGTAGGATATATTGGACTGACTAGGCTTTTCTGATCGCACCCTTCTACTCATGTGTTTACCTAGCTTCACTGGAAGTAGGAATCCCATCATGAAATTTACAGTTATACATTTTATGGACCAAAACATGTCCCTATATCTCAGCTTTGGGATGTGGTAGGGCAAAAATTACCACACCACTCTCTTCGTCGGGACCTCCCTGACACACGGCGTGGCTTTGAAGAAGATCTGAGGAGGTCACATTTTTCACCCAAAAAAACACTAAGGGGTACCCCTTTGTGTTTTTTAAGACTAAATTTTTGACCGTCTCAGATTACTTCCAAACTCACGATGTTGATTAAGCAGGTCCTGACTTACACAGAGGTGTGATTATTTTCAGCCTATATTATCCCAAAGCTGAAATATGATGACTAACGTAACTGGGATTTTCTCTCAGTAGGTTTATTGGTGTTGAATTTATTGTAATTAAATTTATGAGCTTGTTATACGTACAATAAAGCAAAATACAGATGCAATGTAGGATATATTGGACTGACTAGGCTTTTCTGATCGCACCCTTCTACTCATGTGTTTACCTAGCTTCACTGGAAGTAGGAATCCCATCATGAAATTTACAGTTATACATTTTATGGACCAAAACATGTCCCTATATCTCAGCTTTGGGATGTGGTAGGGCAAAAATTACCACACCACTGTCTTCGTCAGGACCTCCCTAACACACGGTGTAGGTTTGAAGAAGATCTGAGGAGGTCACATTATTCACCCAAGAAAACACTAAGGGTACCCCTTTGTGTTTTTTTAGACTAAATTTTTGACCGTCTCAGATTTCTTCCAAACTCACGATGTTGATTAAGTGGGTCCTGACTTACACAGGGGTGTGATTATTTTCAGCCTATCTCATCCCAAAGCTGAGATATGATGACTAACGTAACTGGGATTTTCTCTCAATAGGTTTATTGGTGTTGAATATATTGGAATTAAATTTATGAACTTTTTACATGTCCAATAAAGCAAAATACAGATGCAATGTAGGATATATTGGACTGACTAGGCTTTTCTGATCGCATCCTTCTACTCATGTGTTTACCTAGCTTCACTGGAAGTAGGAATCCCATCATGAAATTTACAGTTATACATTTTATGGACCAAAACATGTCCCTATATCTCAGCTTTGGGATGTGGTAGGGCAAAAATTACCACACCACTCTCTTCGTCAGGACCTCCCTGACACACGGCGTGGCTTTGAAGAAGTTCTGAGGAGGTCACATTATTCACCCAAGAAAACACTAAGGGTACCCCTTTGTGTTTTTTTAGACTAAATTTTTGACCGTCTCAGATTTCTTCCAAACTCACGATGTTGATTAAGCAGGTCCTGACTTACACAGAGGTGTGATTATTTTCAGCCTATCTTATCCCAAAGCTGAAATATGATGACTAACGTAACTGGGATTTTCTCTCAGTAGGTTTATTGGTGTTGAATATATTGGAATTAAATTTATGAGCTTGTTATACGTACAATAAAGCAAAATACAGATGCAATGTAGGATATATTGGACTGACTAGGCTTTTCTGATCGCACCCTTCTACTCATGTGTTTACCTAGCTTCACTGGAAGTAGGAATCCCATCATGAAATTTACAGTTATACATTTTATGGACCAAAACATGTCCCTATATCTCAGCTTTGTTTTTTAGACTAAATTTTTGACCGTCTCAAATTTCTTCCAAACTCACGATGTTGATTAAGCAGGTCCTGACTTACACAGAGGTGTGATTATTTTCAGCCTATCTTATCCCAAAGCTGAAATATGATGACTAACGTAACTGGGATTTTCTCTCAATAGGTTTATTGGTGTTGAATATATTGGAATTAAATTTATGAACTTGTTATACGTTCAATAAAGCAAAATACAGATGCAATGTAGGATATATTGGACTGACTAGGCTTTTCTGATCGCACCCTTCTACTCATGTCTTTACCTAGCTTCACTGGAAATAGGAATCCCATCATGAAATTTACAGTTATACATTTTATGGACCACAACATGTCCCTATATCTCAGCTTTGGGATGTGTTAGGGCAAAAATTACCACACCACTCTCTTCGTCAGGAACTCCCTGACACACGGTGTGGGTTTGAAGAAGATCTGAGGAGGTCACATTTTCACCCAAAAAAACACTAAGGGGTACCCCTTTGTGTTTTTTTAGACTAAATTTTTGACCGTCTCAGATTACTTCCAAACTCACGATGTTGATTAAGCAGGTCCTGACTTACACAGAGGTGTGATTATTTTCAGCCTATCTTATCCCAAAGCTGAAATATGATGACTAACGTAACTGGGATTTTCTCTCAGTAGGTTTATTGGTGTTGAATTTATTGTAAATAAATTTATGAGCTTGTTATACGTACAATAAAGCAAAATACAGATGCAATGTAGGATATATTGGACTGACTAGGCTTTTCTGATCGCACCCTTCTACTCATGTGTTTACCTAGCTTCACTGGAAGTAGGAATCCCATCATGAAATTTACAGTTATACATTTTATGGACCAAAACATGTCCCTATATCTCAGCTTTGGGATGTGGTAGGGCAAAAATTACCACACCACTGTCTTCGTCAGGACCTCCCTGACACACGGTGTGGGTTTGAAGAAGATCTGAGGAGGTCACATTATTCACCCAAGAAAACACTAAGGGTACCCCTTTGTGTTTTTTTAGACTAAATTTTTGACCGTCTCAGATTTCTTCCAAACTCACGATGTTGATTAAGTGGGTCCTGACTTACACAGGGGTGTGATTATTTTCAGCCTATCTCATCCCAAAGCTGAGATATGATGACTAACGTAACTGGGATTTTCTCTCAATAGGTTTATTGGTGTTGAATATATTGGAATTAAATTTATGAACTTTTTACATGTCCAATGAAGCAAAATACAGATGCAATGTAGGATATATTGGACTGACTAGGCTTTTCTGATCGCATCCTTCTACTCATGTGTTTACCTAGCTTCACTGGAAGTAGAAATCCCATCATGAAATTTACAGTTATACATTTTATGGACCAAAACATGTCCCTATATCTCAGCTTTGGGATGTGGTAGGGCAAAAATTACCACACCACTCTCTTCGTCAGGACCTCCCTGACACACGGCGTGGCTTTGAAGAAGTTCTGAGGAGGTCACATTTTTCACCCAAAAAAACACTAAGGGGTACCCCTTTGTGTTTTTTAAGACTAAATTTTTGACCGTCTCAGATTACTTCCAAACTCACGATGTTGATTAAGCAGGTCCTGACTTACACAGAGGTGTGATTATTTTCAGCCTATCTTATCCCAAAGCTGAAATATGATGACTAACGTAACTGGGATTTTCTCTCAGTAGGTTTATTGGTGTTGAATATATTGGAATTAAATTTATGAGCTTGTTATACGTACAATAAAGCAAAATACAGATGCAATGTAGGATATATTGGACTGACTAGGCTTTTCTGATCGCACCCTTCTACTCATGTGTTTACCTAGCTTCACTGGAAGTAGGAATCCCATCATGAAATTTACAGTTATACATTTTATGGACCAAAACATGTCCCTATATCTCAGCTTTGTTTTTTTAGACTAAATTTTTGACCGTCTCAAATTTCTTCCAAACTCACGATGTTGATTAAGCAGTTCCTGACTTACACAGAGGTGTGATTATTTTCAGCCTATCTTATCCCAAAGCTGAAATATGATGACTAACGTAACTGGGATTTTCTCTCAATAGGTTTATTGGTGTTGAATATATTGGAATTAAATTTATGAACTTGTTATACGTCCAATAAAGCAAAATACAGATGCAATGTAGGATATATTGGACTGACTAGGCTTTTCTGATCGCACCCTTCTACTCATGTCTTTACCTAGCTTCACTGGAAGTAGGAATCCCATCATGAAATTTACAGTTATACATTTTATGGACCACAACATGTCCCTATATCTCAGCTTTGGGATGTGGTAGGGCAAAAATTACCACACCACTCTCTTCGTCAGGATCTCCCTGACACACGGTGTGGGTTTGAAGAAGATCTGAGGAGGTCACATTTTCACCCAAAAAAACACTAAGGGGTACCCCTTTGTGTTTTTTTAGACTAAATTTTTGACCGTCTCAGATTTCTTCCAAACTCACGATGTTCATTAAGCAGGTCCTGACTTACACAGAGGTGTGATTATTTTCAGCCTATCTTATCCCATAGCTGAAATATGATGACTAACGTAACTGGGATTTTCTCTCAGTAGGTTTATTGGTGTTGAATATATTGGAATTAAATTTATGAACTTGTTATACGTCCAATAAAGCAAAATACAGATGCAATGTAGGATATATTGGACTGACTAGGCTTTTCTGATCGCATCCTTCTACTCATGTGTTTACCTAGCTTCACTGGAAGTAGAAATCCCATCATGAAATTTACAGTTATACATTTTATGGACCAAAACATGTCCCTATATCTCAGCTTTGGGATGTGGTAGGGCAAAAATTACCACACCACTCTCTTCGTCAGGACCTCCCTGACACACGGCGTGGCTTTGAAGAAGTTCTGAGGAGGTCACATTTTTCACCCAAAAAAACACTAAGGGGTACCCCTTTGTGTTTTTTAAGACTAAATTTTTGACCGTCTCAGATTACTTCCAAACTCACGATGTTGATTAAGCAGGTCCTGACTTACACAGAGGTGTGATTATTTTCAGCCTATCTTATCCCAAAGCTGAAATATGATGACTAACGTAACTGGGATTTTCTCTCAGTAGGTTTATTGGTGTTGAATATATTGGAATTAAATTTATGAGCTTGTTATACGTACAATAAAGCAAAATACAGATGCAATGTAGGATATATTGGACTGACTAGGCTTTTCTGATCGCACCCTTCTACTCATGTGTTTACCTAGCTTCACTGGAAGTAGGAATCCCATCATGAAATTTACAGTTATACATTTTATGGACCAAAACATGTCCTTATCTCAGCTTTGTTTTTTTAGACTAAATTTTTGACCGTCTCAAATTTCTTCCAAACTCACGATGTTGATTAAGCAGTTCCTGACTTACACAGAGGTGTGATTATTTTCAGCCTATCTTATCCCAAAGCTGAAATATGATGACTAACGTAACTGGGATTTTCTCTCAATAGGTTTATTGGTGTTGAATATATTGGAATTAAATTTATGAACTTGTTATACGTCCAATAAAGCAAAATACAGATGCAATGTAGGATATATTGGACTGACTAGGCTTTTCTGATCGCACCCTTCTACTCATGTCTTTACCTAGCTTCACTGGAAGTAGGAATCCCATCATGAAATTTACAGTTATACATTTTATGGACCACAACATGTCCCTATATCTCAGCTTTGGGATGTGGTAGGGCAAAAATTACCACACCACTCTCTTCGTCAGGATCTCCCTGACACACGGTGTGGGTTTGAAGAAGATCTGAGGAGGTCACATTTTCACCCAAAAAAACACTAAGGGGTACCCCTTTGTGTTTTTTTAGACTAAATTTTTGACCGTCTCAGATTTCTTCCAAACTCACGATGTTCATTAAGCAGGTCCTGACTTACACAGAGGTGTGATTATTTTCAGCCTATCTTATCCCATAGCTGAAATATGATGACTAACGTAACTGGGATTTTCTCTCAGTAGGTTTATTGGTGTTGAATATATTGGAATTAAATTTATGAACTTGTTATACGTCCAATAAAGCAAAATACAGATGCAATGTAGGATATATTGGACTGACTAGGCTTTTCTGATCGCATCCTTCTACTCATGTGTTTACCTAGCTTCACTGGAAGTAGAAATCCCATCATGAAATTTACAGTTATACATTTTATGGACCAAAACATGTCCCTATATCTCAGCTTTGGGATGTGGTAGGGCAAAAATTACCACACCACTCTCTTCGTCAGGACCTCCCTGACACACGGCGTGGCTTTGAAGAAGTTCTGAGGAGGTCACATTTTTCACCCAAAAAAACACTAAGGGGTACCCCTTTGTGTTTTTTAAGACTAAATTTTTGACCGTCTCAGATTACTTCCAAACTCACGATGTTGATTAAGCAGGTCCTGACTTACACAGAGGTGTGATTATTTTCAGCCTATCTTATCCCAAAGCTGAAATATGATGACTAACGTAACTGGGATTTTCTCTCAGTAGGTTTATTGGTGTTGAATATATTGGAATTAAATTTATGAGCTTGTTATACGTACAATAAAGCAAAATACAGATGCAATGTAGGATATATTGGACTGACTAGGCTTTTCTGATCGCACCCTTCTACTCATGTGTTTACCTAGCTTCACTGGAAGTAGGAATCCCATCATGAAATTTACAGTTATACATTTTATGGACCAAAACATGTCCCTATATCTCAGCTTTGTTTTTTTAGACTAAATTTTTGACCGTCTCAAATTTCTTCCAAACTCACGATGTTGATTAAGCAGTTCCTGACTTGCACAGAGGTGTGATTATTTTCAGCCTATCTTATCCCAAAGCTGAAATATGATGACTAACGTAACTGGGATTTTCTCTCAATAGGTTTATTGGTGTTGAATATATTGGAATTAAATTTATGAACTTGTTATACGTCCAATAAAGCAAAATACAGATGCAATGTAGGATATATTGGACTGACTAGGCTTTTCTGATCGCACCCTTCTACTCATGTCTTTACCTAGCTTCACTGGAAGTAGGAATCCCATCATGAAATTTACAGTTATACATTTTATGGACCACAACATGTCCCTATATCTCAGCTTTGGGATGTGGTAGGGCAAAAATTACCACACCACTCTCTTCGTCAGTATCTCCCTGACACACGGTGTGGGTTTGAAGAAGATCTGAGGAGGTCACATTTTTCACCCAAAAAAACACTAAGGGGTACCCCTTTGTGTTTTTTTAGACTAAATTTTTGACCGTCTCAGATTTCTTCCAAACTCACGATGTTGATTAAGTGGGTCTTGACTTACACAGGGGTGTGATTATTTTCAGCCTATCTCATCCCAAAGCTGAGATATGATGACTAACGTAACTGGGATTTTCTCTCAATAGGTTTATTGGTGTTGAATATATTGGAATTAAATTTATGAACTTTTTACATGTCCAATAAAGCAAAATACAGATGCAATGTAGGATATATTGGACTGACTAGGCTTTTCTGATCGCATCCTTCTACTCATGTGTTTACCTAGCTTCACTGGAAGTAGAAATCCCATCATGAAATTTACAGTTATACATTTTATGGACCAAAACATGTCCCTATATCTCAGCTTTGGGATGTGGTAGGGCAAAAATTACCACACCACTCTCTTCGTCAGGACCTCCCTGACACACGGCGTGGCTTTGAAGAAGTTCTGAGGAGGTCACATTTTTCACCCAAAAAAACACTAAGGGGTACCCCTTTGTGTTTTTTAAGACTAAATTTTTGACCGTCTCAGATTACTTCCAAACTCACGATGTTGATTAAGCAGGTCCTGACTTACACAGAGGTGTGATTATTTTCAGCCTATCTTATCCCAAAGCTGAAATATGATGACTAACGTAACTGGGATTTTCTCTCAGTAGGTTTATTGGTGTTGAATATATTGGAATTAAATTTATGAGCTTGTTATACGTACAATAAAGCAAAATACAGATGCAATGTAGGATATATTGGACTGACTAGGCTTTTCTGATCGCACCCTTCTACTCATGTGTTTACCTAGCTTCACTGGAAGTAGGAATCCCATCATGAAATTTACAGTTATACATTTTATGGACCAAAACTTGTCCCTATATCTCAGCTTTGTTTTTTTAGACTAAATTTTTGACCGTCTCAAATTTCTTCCAAACTCACGATGTTGATTAAGCAGTTCCTGACTTACACAGAGGTGTGATTATTTTCAGCCTATCTTATCCCAAAGCTGAAATATGATGACTAACGTAACTGGGATTTTCTCTCAATAGGTTTATTGGTGTTGAATATATTGGAATTAAATTTATGAACTTGTTATACGTCCAATAAAGCAAAATACAGATGCAATGTAGGATATATTGGACTGACTAGGCTTTTCTGATCGCACCCTTCTACTCATGTCTTTACCTAGCTTCACTGGAAGTAGGAATCCCATCATGAAATTTACAGTTATACATTTTATGGACCACAACATGTCCCTATATCTCAGCTTTGGGATGTGGTAGGGCAAAAATTACCACACCACTCTCTTCGTCAGGATCTCCCTGACACACGGCGTGGCTTTGAAGAAGTTCTGAGGAGGTCACATTTTTCACCCAAAAAAACACTAAGGGGTACCCCTTTGTGTTTTTTAAGACTAAATTTTTGACCGTCTCAGATTACTTCCAAACTCACGATGTTGATTAAGCAGGTCCTGACTTACACAGAGGTGTGATTATTTTCAGCCTATCTTATCCCAAAGCTGAAATATGATGACTAACGTAACTGGGATTTTCTCTCAGTAGGTTTATTGGTGTTGAATATATTGGAATTAAATTTATGAGCTTGTTATACGTACAATAAAGCAAAATACAGATGCAATGTAGGATATATTGGACTGACTAGGCTTTTCTGATCGCACCCTTCTACTCATGTGTTTACCTAGCTTCACTGGAAGTAGGAATCCCATCATGAAATTTACAGTTATACATTTTATGGACCAAAACATGTCCCTATATCTCAGCTTTGTTTTTTTAGACTAAATTTTTGACCGTCTCAAATTTCTTCCAAACTCACGATGTTGATTAAGCAGTTCCTGACTTACACAGAGGTGTGATTATTTTCAGCCTATCTTATCCCAAAGCTGAAATATGATGACTAACGTAACTGGGATTTTCTCTCAATAGGTTTATTGGTGTTGAATATATTGGAATTAAATTTATGAACTTGTTATACGTCCAATAAAGCAAAATACAGATGCAATGTAGGATATATTGGACTGACTAGGCTTTTCTGATCGCACCCTTCTACTCATGTCTTTACCTAGCTTCACTGGAAGTAGGAATCCCATCATGAAATTTACAGTTATACATTTTATGGACCACAACATGTCCCTATATCTCAGCTTTGGGATGTGGTAGGGCAAAAATTACCACACCACTCTCTTCGTCAGGATCTCCCTGACACACGGTGTGGGTTTGAAGAAGATCTGAGGAGGTCACATTTTCACCCAAAAAAACACTAAGGGGTACCCCTTTGTGTTTTTTTAGACTAAATTTTTGACCGTCTCAGATTTCTTCCAAACTCACGATGTTCATTAAGCAGGTCCTGACTTACACAGAGGTGTGATTATTTTCAGCCTATCTTATCCCATAGCTGAAATATGATGACTAACGTAACTGGGATTTTCTCTCAGTAGGTTTATTGGTGTTGAATATATTGGAATTAAATTTATGAACTTGTTATACGTCCAATAAAGCAAAATACAGATGCAATGTAGGATATATTGGACTGACTAGGCTTTTCTGATCGCACCCTTCTACTCATGTCTTTACCTAGCTTCACTGGAAGTAGGAATCCCATCATGAAATTTACAGTTATACATTTTATGGACCAAAACATGTCCCTATATCTCAGCTTTGGGATGTGGTAGGGCAAAAATTACCACACCACTCTCTTCGTCAGGACCTCCCTGACACACGGCGTGGCTTTGAAGAAGATCTGAGGAGGTCACATTTTTCACCCAAAAAAACACTAAGGGGTACCCCTTTGTGTTTTTTAAGACTAAATTTTTGACCGTCTCAGATTACTTCCAAACTCACGATGTTGATTAAGCAGGTCCTGACTTACACAGAGGTGTGATTATTTTCAGCCTATGTTATCCCAAAGCTGAAATATGATGACTAACGTAACTGGGATTTTCTCTCAGTAGGTTTATTGGTGTTGAATATATTGGAATTAAATTTATGAGCTTGTTATCCGTACAATAAAGCAAAATACAGATGCAATGTAGGATATATTGGACTGACTAGGCTTTTCTTATCGCACCCTTCTACTCATGTGTTTACCTAGCTTCACTGGAAGTAGGAATCCCATCATGAAATTTACAGTTATACATTTTATGGACCAAAACATGTCCCTATATCTCAGCTTTGGGATGTGGTAGGGCAAAAATTACCACACCACTGTCTTCGTCAGGACCTCCCTGACACACGGTGTGGGTTTGAAGAAGATCTGAGGAGGTCACATTATTCACCCAAGAAAACACTAAGGGTACCCCTTTGTGTTTTTTTAGACTAAATTTTTGACCGTCTCAGATTTCTTCCAAACTCACGATGTTGATTAAGTGGGTCCTGACTTACACAGGGGTGTGATTATTTTCAGCCTATCTCATCCCAAAGCTGAGATATGATGACTAACGTAACTGGGATTTTCTCTCAATAGGTTTATTGGTGTTGAATATATTGGAATTAAATTTATGAGCTTGTTATACGTACAATAAAGCAAAATACAGATGCAATGTAGGATATATTGGACTGACTAGGCTTTTCTGATCGCACCCTTCTACTCATGTGTTTACCTAGCTTCACTGGAAGTAGGAATCCCATCATGAAATTTACAGTTATACATTTTATGGACCAAAACATGTCCCTATATCTCAGCTTTGTTTTTTAAGACTAAATTTTTGACCGTCTCAGATTTCTTCCAAACTCACGATGTTGATTAAGCAGGTCCTGACTTACACAGAGGTGTGATTATTTTCAGCCTATCTTATCCCAAAGCTGAAATATGATGACTAACGTAACTGGGATTTTCTCTCAGTAGGTTTATTGGTGTTGAATATATTGGAATTAAATTTATGAGCTTGTTATACGTACAATAAAGCAAAATACAGATGCAATGTAGGATATATTGGACTGACTAGGCTTTTCTTATCGCACCCTTCTACTCATGTGTTTACCTAGCTTCACTGGAAGTAGGAATCCCATCATGAAATTTACAGTTATACATTTTATGGACCAAAACATGTCCCTATATCTCAGCTTTGGGATGTGGTAGGGCAAAAATTACCACACCACTGTCTTCGTCAGGACCTCCCTGACACACGGTGTGGGTTTGAAGAAGATCTGAGGAGGTCACATTATTCACCCAAGAAAACACTAAGGGGTACCCCTTTGTGTTTTTTAAGACTAAATTTTTGACCGTCTCAGATTTCTTCCAAACTCACGATGTTGATTAAGTGGGTCCTGACTTACACAGGGGTGTGATTATTTTCAGCCTATCTCATCCCAAAGCTGAGATATGATGACTAACGTAACTGGGATTTTCTCTCAATAGGTTTATTGGTGTTGAATATATTGGAATTAAATTTATGAGCTTGTTATACGTACAATAAAGCAAAATACAGATGCAATGTAGGATATATTGGACTGACTAGGCTTTTCTGATCGCACCCTTCTACTCATGTGTTTACCTAGCTTCACTGGAAGTAGGAATCCCATCATGAAATTTACAGTTATACATTTTATGGACCAAAACATGTCCCTATATCTCAGCTTTGTTTTTTAAGACTAAATTTTTGACCGTCTCAGATTTCTTCCAAACTCACGATGTTGATTAAGCAGGTCCTGACTTACACAGAGGTGTGATTATTTTCAGCCTATCTTATCCCAAAGCTGAAATATGATGACTAACGTAACTGGGATTTTCTCTCAGTAGGTTTATTGGTGTTGAATATATTGGAATTAAATTTATGAGCTTGTTATACGTACAATAAAGCAAAATACAGATGCAATGTAGGATATATTGGACTGACTAGGCTTTTCTTATCGCACCCTTCTACTCATGTGTTTACCTAGCTTCACTGGAAGTAGGAATCCCATCATGAAATTTACAGTTATACATTTTATGGACCAAAACATGTCCCTATATCTCAGCTTTGGGATGTGGTAGGGCAAAAATTACCACACCACTGTCTTCGTCAGGAACTCCCTGACACACGGTGTGGGTTTGAAGAAGATCTGAGGAGGTCACATTATTCACCCAAGAAAACACTAAGGGTACCCCTTTGTGTTTTTTTAGACTAAATTTTTGACCGTCTCAGATTTCTTCCAAACTCACGATGTTGATTAAGTGGGTCCTGACTTACACAGGGGTGTGATTATTTTCAGCCTATCTCATCCCAAAGCTGAGATATGATGACTAACGTAACTGGGATTTTCTCTCAATAGGTTTATTGGTGTTGAATATATTGGAATTAAATTTATGAGCTTGTTATACGTACAATAAAGCAAAATACAGATGCAATGTAGGATATATTGGACTGACTAGGCTTTTCTGATCGCACCCTTCTACTCATGTGTTTACCTAGCTTCACTGGAAGTAGGAATCCCATCATGAAATTTACAGTTATACATTTTATGGACCAAAACATGTCCCTATATCTCAGCTTTGGGATGTGGTAGGGCAAAAATTACCACACCACTGTCTTCGTCAGGACCTCCCTGACACACGGTGTGGGTTTGAAGAAGATCTGAGGAGGTCACATTATTCACCCAAGAAAACACTAAGGGGTACCCCTTTGTGTTTTTTAGACTAAATTTTTGACCGTCTCAGATTTCTTCCAAACTCACGATGTTGATTAAGTGGGTCCTGACTTACACAGGGGTGTGATTATTTTCAGCCTATCTCATCCCAAAGCTTAGATATGATGACTAACGTAACTGGGATTTTTTCTCAATAGGTTTATTGGTGTTGAATATATTGGAATTAAATTTATGAACTTTTTACATGTCCAATAAAGCAAAATACAGATGCAATGTAGGATATATTGGACTGACTAGGCTTTTCTGATCGCACCCTTCTACTCATGTGTTTACCTAGCTTCACTGGAAGTAGAAATCCCATCATGAAATTTACAGTTATACATTTTATGGACCAAAACATGTCCCTATATCTCAGCTTTGGGATGTGGTAGGGCAAAAATTACCACACCACTCTCTTCGTCAGGACCTCCCTGACACACGGCGTGGCTTTGAAGAAGATCTGAGGAGGTCACATTTTTCACCCAAAAAAACACTAAGGGGTACCCCTTTGTGTTTTTTAAGACTAAATTTTTGACCGTCTCAGATTACTTCCAAACTCACGATGTTGATTAAGCAGGTCCTGACTTACACAGAGGTGTGATTATTTTCAGCCTATCTTATCCCAAAGCTGAAATATGATGACTAACGTAACTGGGATTTTCTCTCAGTAGGTTTATTGGTGTTGAATATATTGGAATTAAATTTATGAGCTTGTTATACGTACAATAAAGCAAAATACAGATGCAATGTAGGATATATTGGACTGACTAGGCTTTTCTGATCGCACCCTTCTACTCATGTGTTTACCTAGCTTCACTGGAAGTAGGAATCCCATCATGAAATTTACAGTTATACATTTTATGGACCAAAACATGTCCCTATATCTCAGCTTTGGGATGTGGTAGGGCAAAAATTACCACACCACTGTCTTCGTCAGGACCTCCCTGACACACGGCGTGGCTTTGAAGAAGATCTGAGGAGGTCACATTTTTCACCAAAAAAAACACTAAGGGGTACCCCTTTGTGTTTTCTTAGACTTAATTTTTGACCGTCTCAGATTACTTCCAAACTCATGATGTTGATTAAGCAGGTCCTGACTTACACAGAGGTGTGATTATTTTCAGCCTATCTCATCCCAAAGCTGGGATATGATGACTAACGTAACTGGGATTTTCTCTCAATAGGTTTATTGGTGTTGAATATATTGGAATTAAATTTATGAACTTGTTGTACGTCCAATAAAGCAAAGTACAGATGCAATGTAGGATATATTGGACTGACTAATTCACTGGAAGTAGGAATCCCATCATGAAATTTACAGTTATACATTTTATGGACCAAAGCATGTCCCTATATCTCAGCTTTGGGATGTGGTAGGGCAAAAATTACCACACCACTGTCTTCGTCAGGACCTCCCTGACACACGGTGTGGCTTTGAAGAAGATCTGAGAAGGTCACATTATTCACCCAAGAAAACACTAAGGGGTACCCCTTTGTGTTTTCTTAGACTTAATTTTTGACCGTCTCAGATTTCTTCCAAACTCACGATGTTGATTAAGCAGGTCCTGACTTACACAGAGGTGTGATTATTTTCAGCCTATCTTATCCCAAAGCTGAAATATGATGACTAACATAACTGGGATTTTCTCTCAATAGGTTTATTGGTGTTGAATATATTGGAATTAAATTTATGAACTTGTTATACGTCCAATAAAGCAAAATACAGATGCAATGTAGGATATATTGGACTGACTAGGCTTTTCTGATCGCACCCTTCTACTCATGTCTTTACCTAGCTTCACTGGAAGTAGGAATCCCATCATGAAATTTACAGTTATACATTTTATGGACCACAACATGTCCCTATATCTCAGCTTTGGGATGTGGTAGGGCAAAAATTACCACACCACTCTCTTCGTCAGGACCTCCCTGACACACGGCGTGGCTTTGAAGAAGTTCTGAGGAGGTCACATTTTTCACCCAAAAAAACACTAAGGGGTACCCCTTTGTGTTTTTTAAGACTAAATTTTTGACCGTCTCAGATTACTTCCAAACTCACGATGTTGATTAAGCAGGTCCTGACTTACACAGAGGTGTGATTATTTTCAGCCTATCTTATCCCAAAGCTGAAATATGATGACTAACGTAACTGGGATTTTCTCTCAGTAGGTTTATTGGTGTTGAATATATTGGAATTAAATTTATGAGCTTGTTATACGTACAATAAAGCAAAATACAGATGCAATGAAGGATATATTGGACTGACTAGGCTTTTCTGATCGCACCCTTCTACTCATGTGTTTACCTAGCTTCACTGGAAGTAGGAATCCCATCATGAAATTTACAGTTATACATTTTATGGACCAAAACATGTCCCTATATCTCAGCTTTGTTTTTTTAGACTAAATTTTTGACCGTCTCAGATTTCTTCCAAACTCACGATGTTGATTAAGCAGGTCCTGACTTACACAGAGGTGTGATTATTTTCAGCCTATCTTATCCCAAAGCTGAAATATGATGACTAACGTAACTGGGATTTTCTCTCAATAGGTTTATTGGTGTTGAATATATTGGAATTAAATTTATGAACTTGTTATACGTCCAATAAAGCAAAATACAGATGCAATGTAGGATATATTGGACTGACTAGGCTTTTCTGATCGCACCCTTCTACTCATGTCTTTACCTAGCTTCACTGGAAGTAGGAATCCCATCATGAAATTTACAGTTATACATTTTATGGACCAAAACATGTCCCTATATCTCAGCTTTGGGATGTGGTAGGGCAAAAATTACCACACCACTGTCTTCGTCAGGACCTCCCTGACACACGGTGTGGGTTTGAAGAAGATCTGAGGAGGTCACATTATTCACCCAAGAAAACACTAAGGGGTACCCCTTTGTGTTTTTTAAGACTAAATTTTTGACCGTCTCAGATTACTTCCAAACTCACGATTTTGATTAAGCAGGTCCTGACTTACACAGAGGTGTGATTATTTTCAGCCTATCTTATCCCAAAGCTGAAATATGATGACTAACGTAACTGGGATTTTCTCTCAGTAGGTTTATTGGTGTTGAATATATTGGAATTAAATTTATGAGCTTGTTATACGTACAATAAAGCAAAATACAGATGCAATGTAGGATATATTGGACTGACTAGGCTTTTCTGATCGCACCCTTCTACTCATGTGTTTACCTAGCTTCACTGGAAGTAGGAATCCCATCATGAAATTTACAGTTATACATTTTATGGACCAAAACATGTCCCTATATCTCAGCTTTGGGATGTGGTAGGGCAAAAATTACCACACCACTGTCTTCGTCAGGACCTCCCTGACACACGGCGTGGCTTTGAAGAAGATCTGAGGAGGTCACATTTTTCACCAAAAAAAACACTAAGGGGTACCCCTTTGTGTTTTCTTAGACTTAATTTTTGACCGTCTCAGATTACTTCCAAACTCATGATGTTGATTAAGCAGGTCCTGACTTACACAGAGGTGTGATTATTTTCAGCCTATCTCATCCCAAAGCTGGGATATGATGACTAACGTAACTGGGATTTTTTCTCAATAGGTTTATTGGTGTTGAATATATTGGAATTAAATTTATGAACTTGTTGTACGTCCAATAAAGCAAAGTACAGATGCAATGTAGGATATATTGGACTGACTAATTCACTGGAAGTAGGAATCCCATCATGAAATTTACAGTTATACATTTTATGGACCAAAGCATGTCCCTATATCTCAGCTTTGGGATGTGGTAGGGCAAAAATTACCACACCACTGTCTTCGTCAGGACCTCCCTGACACACGGTGTGGCTTTGAAGAAGATCTGAGAAGGTCACATTATTCACCCAAGAAAAAACTTAGGGGTACCCCTTTGTGTTTTCTTAGACTTAATTTTTGACCGTCTCAGATTTCTTCCAAACTCACGATGTTGATTAAGCAGGTCCTGACTTACACAGAGGTGTGATTATTTTCAGCCTATCTTATCCCAAAGCTGAAATATGATGACTAACATAACTGGGATTTTCTCTCAATAGGTTTATTGGTGTTGAATATATTGGAATTAAATTTATGAACTTGTTATACGTCCAATAAAGCAAAATACAGATGCAATGTAGGATATATTGGACTGACTAGGCTTTTCTGATCGCACCCTTCTACTCATGTCTTTACCTAGCTTCACTGGAAGTAGGAATCCCATCATGAAATTTACAGTTATACATTTTATGGACCACAACATGTCCCTATATCTCAGCTTTGGGATGTGGTAGGGCAAAAATTACCACACCACTCTCTTCGTCAGGAACACCCTGACACACGGTGTGGGTTTGAAGAAGATCTGAGGAGGTCACATTTTTCACCCAAAAAAACACTAAGGGGTACCCCTTTGTTTTTTTTTAGACTACATTTTTGACCGTCTCAGATTTCTTCCAAACTCATGATGTTGATTATGCAGGTCCTGACTTACACAGGGGTGTGATTATTTTTAGCTTATCTCATCCCAAAGCTGAGATATGAGGACTATCGTACCTGGGATTTTCTCTCAGTTTTTTTTGGGTGAAAAATGTGACCTCCTCAGATCTTCTTCAAAGCCACGCCGTGTGTCAGGGAGGTCCTGACGAAGAGAGTGGTGTGGTAATTTTTGCCCTACCACATCCCAAAGCTGAGATATAGGGACATGTTTTGGTCCATAAAATGTATAACTGTAAATTTCATGATGGGATTTCTACTTCCAGTGAAGCTAGGTAAACACATGAGTAGAAGGGTGCGATCAGAAAAGCCTAGTCAGTCCAATATATCCTACATTGCATCTGTATTTTGCTTTATTGGACATGTAAAAAGTTCATAAATTTAATTCCAATATATTCAACACCAATAAACCTATTGAGAAAAAATCCCAGTTACGTTAGTCATCATATCTCAGCTTTGGGATGAGATAGGCTGAAAATAATCACACCCCTGTGTAAGTCAGGACCCACTTAATCAACATCGTGAGTTTGGAAGAAATCTGAGACGGTCAAAAATTTAGTCTAAAAAACACAAAGGGGTACCCCTTAGTGTTTTCTTGGGTGAATAATGTGACCTCCTCAGATCTTCTTCAAACCCACACCGTGTGTCAGGGAGGTCCTGACGAAGACAGTGGTGTGGTAATTTTTGCCCTACCACATCCCAAAGCTGAGATATAGGGACATGTTTTGGTCCATAAAATGTATAACTGTAAATTTCATGATGGGATTCCTACTTCCAGTGAAGCTAGGTAAAGACATGAGTAGAAGGGTGCGATCAGAAAAGCCTAGTCTGTCCAATATATCCTACATTGCATCTGTATTTTGCTTTATTGGACGTATAACAAGTTCATAAATTTAATTCCAATATATTCAACACCAATAAACCTATTGAGAGAAAATCCCAGTTACGTTAGTCATCATATTTCAGCTTTGGGATAAGATAGGCTGAAAATAATCACACCCCTGTGTAAGTCAGGACCTGCTTAAGCAATATCGTGAGTTTGGAAGAAATCTGGGACGGTGAAAAATTTAGTCTAAAAAAACACAAAGGGGTACCCCTAAGTGTTTTTTTGGGTGAACAATGTGACCTCCTCAGATCTTCTTCAAACCCACACCGTGTGTCAGGGAGGTCCTGACGAAGACAGTGGTGTGGTAATTTTTGCCCTACTGCATTCTACAGATGAGATATAGGGACATGTTTTGCTAAATAAAATGTATGACTGTGAATTTCATGATGGGATTCCTACTTCCAGTGAAGCTAGGTAAACACATGAGTAGAAGAGTGCGATCGGAAAAGCCTAGTCAGTCCAATATATCCTACATTGATTCTGTATTTTGCTTTATTGGATGTATAACAAGCTCATAAATTTAATTCCAATATATTCAACACCAATAAACCTACTGAGAGAAAATCCCAGGTATGTTAGTCCTCATATCTCAGCTTTGGGATGAGAAAAGCTAAAAACAATCACATCCCTGTGTAAGTCAGGACCTGCTTAATCAACATCATGAGTTTGGAAGAAATCTGAGACGGTCAAAAATGTAGTCTAAAAAAACACAAAGGGGTTCGTACCCTTTAGTGTTTTTTTGGGTGAAAGGTGTGACTTCCTCAGATCTTCTTCAAACCCACACCGTGTGTCAGGGAGGTCCTGACAAGGACAGTGGTGTGGTAATTTTTGCCCTACCCCATCCCACAGCTGAGATATAGGGACATGTTGTGCTGCATAAAATGTATAACTGTGAATTTCATGATGGGATTCCTACTTCCAGTGAAGCTAGGTAAACACATGAGTAGAAGGGTGCGATCGGAAAAGCCTAGTCAGTCCAATATATCCTACATTGATTCTGTATTTTGCTTTATTGGATGTATAACAAGCTCATGAATTTAATTCCAATAGATTCAACACCAATAAACCTACTGAGAGAAAATCCCAGGTTTGTTAGTCTTCATATCTCAGCTTTGGGATGAGATAAGCTAAAAATAATCACACCCCTGTGTAAGTCAGGACCTGCTTAAGCAATATCGTGAGTTTGGAAGAAATCTGGGACGGTGAAAAATGTAGTCTAAAAAAACACAAAGTGGTACCCCTAAGTGTTTTTTTGGGTGAAAATTATGACCTCCTCAGATCTTCTTCAAACCCACACCGTGTGTCAGGGAGGTCCTGACGAAGACAGTGGTGTGGTAATTTTTGCCCTACCCCATCCTACAGCTGAGATATAGGGACATGTTGTGCTGCATACAATGTATAACTGTGAATTTCATGATGGGATTCCTACTTCCAGTGAAGCTAGGTAAACACATGAGTAGAAGTGTGCGATCAGAAAAGCCTAGTCAGTCCAATATATCCTACATTGCATCTGTACTTTGCTTTATTGGATGTATAACAAGCTCATAAATTTAATTCCAATATATTCAACACCAATAAACCTACTGAGAGAAAATCCCAGTTACATTAGTCCTCATATCTCAGCTTTGGGATGAGATAAGCTAAAAATAACCACACCCCTGTGTAAGTCAGGACCTGCTTAATTAACATCGTGAGTTTGGAAGAAATCTGAGACGGTTAAAAATTTAGTCTAAAAAAACACAAAGGGGTTCGTACCCCTTAGTGTTTTTTTGGGTGAAAAATGTGACCTCCTCAGATCTTCTTCAAACCCACACCGTGTGTCAGGGAGGTCCTGACAAAGACAGTGGAGTGGTAATTTTTGCCCTACCCCATCCTACAGCTGAGATATACGGACATGTTGTGCTGCATACAATGTATAACTGTGAATTTCATGATGGGATTCCTACTTCCAGTGAAGCTAGGTAAACACATGAGTAGAAGTGTGCGATCAGAAAAGCCTAGTCAGTCCAATATATCCTACATTGCATCTGTACTTTGCTTTATTGGATGTATAACAAGCTCATGAATTTAATTCCAATATATTCAACACCAATAAACCTACTGAGAGAAAATCCCAGTTACGTTAGTCCTCATATCTCAGCTTTGGGATGAGATAAGCTAAAAATAATCACACCCCTGTGTAAGTCAGGACCTGCTTAATCAACATCATGAGTTTGGAAGAAATCTGAGACGGTCAAAAATGTAGTCTAAAAAAACACAAAGGGGTACCCCTTAGTGTTTTTTTGGGTGAAAAATGTGATTTCCTCAGATCCTCTGCAAACCCACACCGTGTGTCAGGGAGGTCCTGATAAAGACAGTGGTGTGGTAAATTTTGCCCTACCCCATCCCACAGCTGAGATATAGGGACATGTTGTGCTGCATAAAATGTATAACTGTGAATTTCATGATGGGATTCCTACTTCCAGTGAAGCTAGGTAAACACATGAGTAGAAGGGTGCGATCGGAAAAGCCTAGTCAGTCCAATATATCCTACATTGATTCTGTATTTTGCTTTATTGGATGTATAACAAGCTCATGAATTTAATTCCAATAGATTCAACACCAATAAACCTACTGAGAGAAAATCCCAGGTACGTTAGTCCTCATATCTCAGCTTTGGGATGAGATAAGCTAAAAATAATCACACCCCTGTGTAAGTCAGGACCTGCATAATCAACATCAGGAGTTTGGAAGAAATCTGAGACGGTCAAAAATGTAGTCTAAAAATACACAAAGGGGTACCCCTTAGTGTTTTTTTGGGTGAAAAATGTGACCTCCTCAGATCTTCTTCAAACCCACACCGTGTGTCAGGGAGGTTCTGACGAAGACAGTGGTGTAGTAATTTTTTCCCTACCCCATCCCACAGCTGAGATATAGGGACATGTTGTGCTGCCTAAAATGTATAACTATGAATTTCATGATGGGATTCCTACTTCCAGTGAAGCTAGGTAAACACATGAGTAGAAGTGTGCGATCAGAAAAGCCTAGTCAGTCCAATATATCCTACATTGCATCTGTACTTTGCTTTATTGGATGTATAACAAGCTCATAAATTTAATTCCAATATATTCAACACCAATAAACCTACTAAGGGGTACCCCTTTGTGTTTTTTAAGACTAAATTTTTGACCGTCTCAGATTACTTCCAAACTCACGATGTTGATTAAGCAGGTCCTGACTTACACAGAGGTGTGATTATTTTCAGCCTATCTTATCCCAAAGCTGAAATATGATGACTAACGTAACTGGGATTTTCTCTCAGTAGGTTTATTGGTGTTGAATATATTGGAATTAAATTTATGAGCTTGTTATACGTACAATAAAGCAAAATACAGATGCAATGTAGGATATATTGGACTGACTAGGCTTTTCCGATCGCACCCTTCTACTCATGTGTTTACCTAGCTTCACTGGAAGTAGGAATCCCATCATGAAATTCACAGTTATACATTGTATGCAGCACAACATGTCCCTATATCTCAGCTGTAGGATGGGGTAGGGCAAAAATTACCACACCACTGTCTTTGTCAGGACCTCCCTGACACACGGAGTGGGTTTGAAGAAGATCTGAGGAAGTCACATTTTTCACCCAAAAAAACACTAAGGGGTACGAACCCCTTTGTGTTTTTTTAGACTAAATTTTTAACCATCTCAGATTTCTTCCAAACTCACGATGTTAATTAAGCAGGTCCTGACTTACACAGGGGTGTTATTATTTTTAGCTTATCTCATCCCAAAGCTGAGATATGAGGACTAATGTAACTGGGATTTTCTCTCAGTAGGTTTATTGGTGTTGAATATATTGGAATTAAATTCATGAGCTTGTTATACATCCAATAAAGCAAAGTACAGATGCAATGTAGGATATATTGGACTGACTAGGCTTTTCTGATCGCACACTTCTACTCATGTGTTTACCTAGCTTTACTGGAAGTAGGAATCCCATCATGAAATTCACAGTTATACATTGTATGCAGCACAACATGTCCCTATATCTCAGCTGTAGGATGGGGTAGGGCAAAAATTACCACACCACTGTCTTCGTCAGGACCTCCCTGACACACGGTGTGGGTTTGAAGAAGATCTGAGGAGGTCATATTTTTCACCCCAAAAAACACTAAGGGGTACCCCTTTGTGTTTTTTTAGACTAAATTTTTCACCATCCCAGATTTCTTCCAAACTCACGATATTGCTTAAGCAGGTCCTGACTTACACAGGGGTGTGATTATTTTTAGCTTATCTCATCCCAAAGCTGAGATATGATGACTAACAAACCTGGGATTTTCTCTCAGTAGGTTTATTGGTGTTGAATATATTGGAATTAAATTCATGAGCTTGTTATACATCCAATAAAGCAAAATACAGAATCAATGTAGGATATATTGGACTGACTAGGCTTTTCCGATCGCACCCTTCTACTCATGTGTTTACCTAGCTTCACTGGAAGTAGGAATCCCATCATGAAGTTCACAGTTATACACTTTATGCAGCACAACATGTCCCTATATCTCAGCTGTGGGATGGGGTAGGGCAAAAATTACCACACCACTGTCTTCGTCAAGACCTCCCTGACACAAGGTGTGGGTTTGAAGAAGATCTGAGGAAGTCACATCTTTCACCCAAAAAAACACTAAGGGGTACCCCTTTGTGTTTTTTTAGACAACATTTTTGACTGTCTCAGATTTCTTCCAAACTCATGATGTTGATTAAGCAGGTCCTGACTTACACAGGGGTGTGATTATTTTTAGCTTATCTCATCCCAAAGCTGAGATATGAGGACTAACGTACCTGGGATTTTCTCTCAGTAGGTTTATTGGTGTTGAATATATTGGAATTAAATTTATGAGCTTGTTATACATCCAATAAAGCAAAATACAGAATCAATGTAGGATATATTGGACTGACTAGGCTTTTCCGATCGCACCCTTCTACTCATGTGTTTACCTAGCTTCACTGGAAGTAGGAATCCCATCATGAAATTCACAGTCATACATTTTATGCAGCAAAACATGTCCCTATATCTCATCTGTAGAATGCAGTAGGGCAAAAATTACCACACCACTGTCTTCGTCAGGACCTCCCTGACACACGGTGTGGGTTTGAAGAAGATCTGAGGAGGTCACATTTTTCACCCAAAAAAACACTTAGGGGTACCCCTTTGTGTTTTTTTAGACTAAATTTTTCACCGTCCCAGATTTCTTCCAAACTCACGATATTGCTTAAGCAGGTCCTGACTTACACAGGGGTGTGATTATTTTTAGCTTATCTCATCCCAAAGCTGAGATATGACGACTAACGTACCTGGAATTTTCTCTCAGTAGGTTTATTGGTGTTGAATATATTGGAATTAAATTCATGAGCTTGTTATACATCCAATAAAGCAAAGTACAGATGCAATGTAGGATATATTGGACTGACTAGGCTTTTCTGATCGCACACTTCTACTCATGTGTTTACCTAGCTTCACTGGAAGTAGGAATCCCATCATGAAATTCACAGTTATACATTTTATGCAGCACAACATGTCCCTATATCTCAGCTGTGGGATGGGGTAGGGAAAAAATGACCACACCACTGTCTTCGTCAAGACCTCCCTGACACACGGTGTGGGTTTGAAGAAGATCTGAGGAAGTCACACCTTTCACCCAAAAAAACACTAAGGGGTACGAACCCCTTTGTGTTTTTTTAGACTACATTTTTGACCGTCTCAGATTTCTTCCAAACTCATGATGTTGATTAAGCAGGTCCTGACTTACACAGGGATGTGATTATTTTTAGCTTATCTCATCCCAAAGCTGAGATATGAGGACTAACGTACCTGGGATTTTCTCTCAGTAGGTTTATTGGTGTTGAATATATTGGAATTAAATTCATGAGCTTGTTATACATCCAATAAAGCAAAATACAGAATCAATGTAGGCTATATTGGACTGACTAGGCTTTTCCGATCGCACCCTTCTACTCATGTGTTTACCTAGCTTCACTGGAAGTAGGAATCCCATCATGAAATTCACAGTCATACATTTTATGCAGCAAAACATGTCCCTATATCTCATCTGTAGATTGCAGTAGGGCAAAAATTACCACACCACTGTCTTCGTCAGGACCTCCCTGACACACGGTGTGGGTTTGAAGAAGATCTGAGGAGGTCACATTTTTCACCCAAAAAAACACTTAGGGGTACCCCTTTGTGTTTTTTTAGACTACATTTTTGACCGTCTCAGATTTCTTCCAAACTCATGATGTTGATTAAGCAGGTCCTGACTTACACAGGGGTGTGATTATTTTTAGCTTATCTCATCCCAAAGCTGAGATATGAGGACTAACGTACCTGGAATTTTCTCTCAGTAGGTTTATTGGTGTTGAATATATTGGAATTAAATTTATGAGCTTGTTATATATCCAATAAAGCAAAATACAGATTGAATGTAGTATATATTGGACTGACTAGGCTTTTCTGATCGCACACTTCTACTTATGTGTTTACCTAGCTTCACTGGAAGTAGGAATCCCATCATGAAATTCACAGTTATACATTTTATGCAGCAAAACATGTCCCTATATCTCAGCTGTAGGATGGGGTAGGGCAAAAAATACCACACCACTGTCTTCGTCAGGACCTCCCTGACACACGGTGTGGGTTTGAAGAAGATCTGAGGAGGTCACATTTTTCACCCAAAAAAACACTAAGGGGTACGAACCCCTTTGTATTTTTTTAGACTAAATTTTTAACCGTCTCAGATTTCTTCCAAACTCACGATGTTAATTAAGCAGGTCCTGACTTACACAGGGGTGTTATTATTTTTAGCTTATCTCATCCCAAAGCTGAGATATGAGGACTAATGTAACTGGGATTTTCTCTCAGTAGGTTTATTGGTGTTGAATATATTGGAATTAAATTTATGAGCTTGTTATACATCCAATAAAGCAAAGTACAGATGCAATGTAGGATATATTGGACTGACTAGGCTTTTCTGATCGCACACTTCTACTCATGTGTTTACCTAGCTTCACTGGAAGTAGGAATCCCATCATGAAATTCACAGTTATACATTGTATGCAGAACAACATGTCCCTATATCTCAGCTGTAGGATGGGGTAGGGCAAAAATTACCACACCACTGTCTTCGTCAGGACCTCCCTGACACACGGTGTGGGTTTGAAGAAGATCTGAGGAGGTCACATTTTTCACCCAAAAAAACACTTAGGGGTACCCCTTTGTGTTTTTTTAGACAACATTTTTGACCGTCTCAGATTTCTTCCAAACTCATGATGTTGATTAAGCAGGTCCTGACTTACACAGGGGTGTGATTATTTTTAGCTTATCTCATCCCAAAGCTGAGATATAAGGACTAACGTACCTGGAATTTTCTCTCAGTAGGTTTATTGGTGTTGAATATATTGGAATTAAATTCATGAGCTTGTTATACATCCTATAAAGCAAAATACAGAATCAATTTAGGATATATTGGACTGACTAGGCTTTTCCGATCGCACCCTTCTACTCATGTGTTTACCTAGCTTCACTGGAAGTAGGAATCCCATCATGAAATTCACAGTTATACATTGTATGCAGCACAACATGTCCCTATATCTCAGCTGTAGGATGGGGTAGGGCAAAAATTACCACACCACTGTCTTTGTCAGGACCTCCCTGACACACGGAGTGGGTTTGAAGAAGATCTGAGGAAGTCACATTTTTCACCCAAAAAAACACTAAGGGGTACGAACCCCTTTGTGTTTTTTTAGACTAAATTTTTAACCGTCTCAGATTTCTTCCAAACTCACGATGTTAATTAAGCAGGTCCTGACTTACACAGGGGTGTTATTATTTTTAGCTTATCTCATCCCAAAGCTGAGATATGAGGACTAATGTAACTGGGATTTTCTCTCAGTAGGTTTATTGGTGTTGAATATATTGGAATTAAATTCATGAGCTTGTTATACATCCAATAAAGCAAAGTACAGATGCAATGTAGGATATATTGGACTGACTAGGCTTTTCTGATCGCACACTTCTACTCATGTGTTTACCTAGCTTTACTGGAAGTAGGAATCCCATCATGAAATTCACAGTTATACATTGTATGCAGCACAACATGTCCCTATATCTCAGCTGTAGGATGGGGTAGGGCAAAAATTACCACACCACTGTCTTCGTCAGGACCTCCCTGACACACGGTGTGGGTTTGAAGAAGATCTGAGGAGGTCATATTTTTCACCCAAAAAAACACTAAGGGGTACCCCTTTGTGTTTTTTTAGACTAAATTTTTCACCGTCCCAGATTTCTTCCAAACTCACGATATTGCTTAAGCAGGTCCTGACTTACACAGGGGTGTGATTATTTTTAGCTTATCTCATCCCAAAGCTGAGATATGATGACTAACAAACCTGGGATTTTCTCTCAGTAGGTTTATTGGTGTTGAATATATTGGAATTAAATTCATGAGCTTGTTATACATCCAATAAAGCAAAATACAGAATCAATGTAGGATATATTGGACTGACTAGGCTTTTCCGATCGCACCCTTCTACTCATGTGTTTACCTAGCTTCACTGGAAGTAGGAATCCCATCATGAAGTTCACAGTTATACACTTTATGCAGCACAACATGTCCCTATATCTCAGCTGTGGGATGGGGTAGGGCAAAAATTACCACACCACTGTCTTCGTCAAGACCTCCCTGACACACGGTGTGGGTTTGAAGAAGATCTGAGGAAGTCACATCTTTCACCCAAAAAAACACTAAGGGGTACCCCTTTGTGTTTTTTTAGACAACATTTTTGACTGTCTCAGATTTCTTCCAAACTCATGATGTTGATTAAGCAGGTCCTGACTTACACAGGGGTGTGATTATTTTTAGCTTATCTCATCCCAAAGCTGAGATATGAGGACTAACGTACCTGGGATTTTCTCTCAGTAGGTTTATTGGTGTTGAATATATTGGAATTAAATTTATGAGCTTGTTATACATCCAATAAAGCAAAATACAGAATCAATGTAGGATATATTGGACTGACTAGGCTTTTCCGATCGCACCCTTCTACTCATGTGTTTACCTAGCTTCACTGGAAGTAGGAATCCCATCATGAAATTCACAGTCATACATTTTATGCAGCAAAACATGTCCCTATATCTCATCTGTAGAATGCAGTAGGGCAAAAATTACCACACCACTGTCTTCGTCAGGACCTCCCTGACACACGGTGTGGGTTTGAAGAAGATCTGAGGAGGTCACATTTTTCACCCAAAAAAACACTTAGGGGTACCCCTTTGTGTTTTTTTAGACTAAATTTTTCACCGTCCCAGATTTCTTCCAAACTCACGATATTGCTTAAGCAGGTCCTGACTTACACAGGGGTGTGATTATTTTTAGCTTATCTCATCCCAAAGCTGAGATATGACGACTAACGTACCTGGAATTTTCTCTCAGTAGGTTTATTGGTGTTGAATATATTGGAATTAAATTCATGAGCTTGTTATACATCCAATAAAGCAAAGTACAGATGCAATGTAGGATATATTGGACTGACTAGGCTTTTCTGATCGCACACTTCTACTCATGTGTTTACCTAGCTTCACTGGAAGTAGGAATCCCATCATGAAATTCACAGTTATACATTTTATGCAGCACAGCATGTCCCTATATCTCAGCTGTGGGATGGGGTAGGGAAAAAATTACCACACCACTGTCTTCGTCAAGACCTCCCTGACACACGGTGTGGGTTTGAAGAAGATCTGAGGAGGTCACATTTTTCACCCAAAAAAACACTAAGGGGTACCCCTTTGTTTTTTTTTAGACTACATTTTTGACCGTCTCAGATTTCTTCCAAACTCATGATGTTGATTAAGCAGGTCCTGACTTACACAGGGGTGTGATTATTTTTAGCTTATCTCATCCCAAAGCTGAGATATGAGGACTAACGTACCTGGAATTTTCTCTCAGTAGGTTTATTGGTGTTGAATATATTGGAATTAAATTTATGAGCTTGTTATATATCCAATAAAGCAAAATACAGATTGAATGTAGTATATATTGGACTGACTAGGCTTTTCTGATCGCACACTTCTACTCATGTGTTTACCTAGCTTCACTGGAAGTAGGAATCCCATCATGAAATTCACAGTTATACATTGTATGCAGAACAACATGTCCCTATAACTCAGCTGTAGGATGGGGTAGGGCAAAAATTACCACACCACTGTCTTCGTCAGGACCTCCCTGACACACGGTGTGGGTTTGAAGAAGATCTGAGGAGGTCACATTTTTCACCCAAAAAAACACTTAGGGGTACCCCTTTGTGTTTTTTTAGACTAAATTTTTCACCGTCCCAGATTTCTTCCAAACTCACGATATTGCTTAAGCAGGTCCTGACTTACACAGGGGTGTGATGATTTTTAGCTCATCTCATCCCAAAGCTGAGATATGATGACTAACAAACCTGGGATTTTCTCTCAGTAGGTTTATTGGTGTTGAATATATTGGAATTAAATTCATGAGCTTGTTATACATCCAATAAAGCAAAATACAGAATCAATGTAGGATATATTGGACTGACTAGGCTTTTCCGATCGCACCCTTCTACTCATGTGTTTACCTAGCTTCACTGGAAGTAGGAATCCCATCATGAAATTCACAGTTATACATTTTATGCAGCACAACATGTCCCTATATCTCAGCTGTGGGATGGGGTAGGGCAAAAATTACCACACCACTGTCTTCGTCAAGACCTCCCTGACACACGGTGTGGGTTTGAAGAAGATCTGAGGAAGTCACATCTTTCACCCAAAAAAACACTAAGGGGTACCCCTTTGTGTTTTTTTAGACTACATTTTTGACTGTCTCAGATTTCTTCCAAACTCATGATGTTGATTAAGCAGGTCCTGACTTACACAGGGGTGTGATTATTTTTAGCTTATCTCATCCCAAAGCTGAGATATGAGGACTAACGTACCTGGGATTTTCTCTCAGTAGGTTTATTGGTGTTGAATATATTGGAATTAAATTTATGAGCTTGTTATACATCCAATAAAGCAAAATACAGAATCAATGTAGGATATATTGGACTGACTAGGCTTTTCCGATCGCACCCTTCTACTCATGTGTTTACCTAGCTTCACTGGAAGTAGGAATCCCATCATGAAATTCAAAGTCATACATTTTATGCAGCAAAACATGTCCCTATATCTCATCTGTAGAATGCAGTAGGGCAAAAATTACCACACCACTGTCTTCGTCAGGACCTCCCTGACACACGGTGTGGGTTTGAAGAAGATCTGAGGAAGTCACATTTTTCACCCAAAAAAACACTAAGGGGTACGAACCCCTTTGTGTTTTTTTAGACTAAATTTTTAACCGTCTCAGATTTCTTCCAAACTCACGATGTTAATTAAGCAGTTCCTGACTTACACAGGGGTGTGATTATTTTTAGCTTATCTCATCCCAAAGCTGAGATATGAGGACTAACGTACCTGGGATTTTCTCTCAGTAGGTTTATTGGTGTTGAATATATTGGAATTAAATTTATGAGCTTGTTATACATCCAATAAAGCAAAATACAGAATCAATGTAGGATATATTGGACTGACTAGGCTTTTCCGATCGCACCCTTCTACTCATGTGTTTACCTAGCTTCACTGGAAGTAGGAATCCCATCATGAAATTCACAGTCATACATTTTATGCAGCAAAACATGTCCCTATATCTCATCTGTAGAATGCAGTAGGGCAAAAATTACCACACCACTGTCTTCGTCAGGACCTCCCTGACACACGGTGTGGGTTTGAAGAAGATCTGAGGAAGTCACATTTTTCACCCAAAAAAACACTAAGGGGTACGAACCCCTTTGTGTTTTTTTAGACTAAATTTTTAACCGTCTCAGATTTCTTCCAAACTCACGATGTTAATTAAGCAGGTCCTGACTTACACAGGGGTGTGATTATTTTTAGCTTATCTCATCCCAAAGCTGAGATATGAGGACTAACGTACCTGGGATTTTCTCTCAGTAGGTTTATTGGTGTTGAATATATTGGAATTAAATTTATGAGCTTTTTATACATCCAATAATACAAAATACAGATTGAATGTAGTATATATTGGACTGACTAGGCTTTTCTGATCGCACACTTCTACTTATGTGTTTACCTAGCTTCACTGGAAGTAGGAATCCCATCATGAAATTCACAGTCATACATTTTATGCAGCAAAACATGTCCCTATATCTCAGCTGTAGGATGGGGTAGGGCAAAAATTACCACACCACTGTCTTTATCAGGACCTCCCTGACACACGGTGTGGGTTTGCAGAGGATCTGAGGAAATCACATTTTTCACCCAAAAAAACACTAAGGGGTACCCCTTTGTTTTTTTTTAGACTACATTTTTGACCGTCTCAGATTTCTTCCAAACTCATGATGTTGATTAAGCAGGTCGTGACTTACACAGGGGTGTGATTATTTTTAGCTTATCTCATCCCAAAGCTGAGATATGAGGACTAACGTACCTGGAATTTTCTCTCAGTAGGTTTATTGGTGTTGAATATATTGGAATTAAATTTATGAGCTTGTTATACATCCAATAAAGCAAAATACAGATTGAATGTAGTATATATTGGACTGACTAGGCTTTTCTGATCGCACACTTCTACTTATGTGTTTACCTAGCTTCACTGGAAGTAGGAATCCCATCATGAAAGTCACAGTTATACATTTTATGCAGCAAAACATGTCCCTATATCTCAGCTGTAGGATGGGGTAGGGCAAAAAATACCACACCACTGTCTTCGTCAGGACCTCCCTGACACAGGGTGTGGGTTTGAAGAAGATCTGAGGAGGTCACATTTTTCACCCAAAAAAACACTAAGGGGTACGAACCCCTTTGTGTTTTTTTAGACTAAATCTTTAACCGTCTCAGATTTCTTCCAAACTCATGATGTTAATTAAGCAGGTCCTGACTTACACAGGGGTGTGATTATTTTTAGCTTATCTTATCCCAAAGCTGAGATATGAGGACTAACGTACCTGGAATTTTCTCAGTAGATTTATTGGTGTTGAATATATTGGAATTAAATTCATGAGCTTGTTATACATCCAATAAAGCAAAATACAGAATCAATGTAGGATATATTGGACTGACTAGGCTTTTCCGATCGCACCCTTCTACTCATGTGTTTACCTAGCTTCACTGGAAGTAGGAATCCCATCATGAAATTCACAGTTATACATTTTATGCAGCACAACATGTCCCTATATCTCAGCTGTGGGATGGGGTAGGGAAAAAATTACTACACCACTGTCTTCGTCAGGACATCCCTGACACACGGTGTGGTTTTGAAGAAGATCTGAGGAAGTCACATTTTTCACCCAAAAAACACTAAGGGGTACGAACCCCTTTGTGTTTTTTTAGACTAAATTTTTGACCGTCTCAGATTTCTTCCAAACTCATGATGTTGATTAAGCAGGTCCTGACTTACACAGGGGTGTGATTATTTTTAGCTTATCTCATCCCAAAGCTGAGATATGATTACTAACGTAACTGGGATTTTCTCTCAATAGGTTTATTGGTGTTGAATATATTGGAATTAAATTTATGAGCTTGTTATACATACAATAAAGCAAAATACAGATTGAATGTAGGATATATTGGACTGACTAGGCTTTTCTGATCGCACACTTCTACTCATGTGTTTACCTAGCTTCACTGGAAGTAGGAATCCCATCATGAAATTCACAGTTATATATTTTATGCAGCACAACATGTCCCTATATCTCAGCTGTGAGATGGGGTAGGGAAAAAATTACTACACCACTGTCTTCGTCAGGACCTCCCTGACACACGGTGTGGGTTTGAAGAAGATCTGAGGAGGTCACATTTTTCACCCAAAAAAACACTAAGGGGTACGAACCCCTTTGTGTTTTTTTAGACTAAATTTTTAACCGTTTCAGATTTCTTCTAAACTCATGATGTTAATTAAGCAGGTCCTGACTTACACAGGGGTGTGATTATTTTTAGCTTATCTCATCTCAAAGCTGAGATATAAGGACTAAGGTACCTGGAATTTTCTCTCAGTAGGTTTATTGGTGTTGAATATATTGGAATTAAATTCATGAGCTTGTTATACATCCTATAAAGCAAAATACAGAATCAATGTAGGATATATTGGACTGACTAGGCTTTTCCGATCGCACCCTTCTACTCATGTGTTTACCTAGCTTCACTGGAAGTAGGAATCCCATTATGAAATTCACAGTTATACATTTTATGCAGCACAACATGTCCCTATATCTCAGCTGTGGGATGGGGTAGGGCAAAAATTACCACACCACTGTCTTCGTCAGGACCTCCCTGACACACGGTGTGGATTTAAAGAGGATCTGAGGAAGTCACATTTTTCACCCAAAAAAACACTAAGGGGTACGAACCCCTTTGTGTTTTCTTAGACTAAATTTTTGACCGTCTCAGATTTCTTCCAAACTCATGATGTTGATTAAGCAGGTCCTGACTTACACAGGGGTGTGATTATTTTTAGCTTATCTCATCCCAAAGCTGAGATATGAGGACTAACGTACCTGGGATTTTCTCTCAGTAGGTTTATTGGTGTTGAATATATTGGAATTAAATTTATGAGCTTGTTATACATCCAATAAAGCAAAGTACAGATGCAATGTAGGATATATTGGACTGACTAGGCTTTTCTGATCGCACACTTCTACTCATGTGTTTACCTAGCTTCACTGGAAGTAGGAATCCCATCATGAAATTCACAGTTATACATTTTATGCAGCACAACATGTCCCTATATCTCAGCTGTAGGATGGGGTAGGGCAAAAATTACCACACCACTGTCTTCGTCAGGACCCACTAAGGGGTACGAACCCCTTTGTGTTTTTTTAGACTACATTTTTGACCGTCTCAGATTTCTTCCAAACTCAAGATGTTGATTAAGCAGGTCCTGACTTACACAGGGGAGGGATTATTTATAGCTTATCTCATCCCAAAGCTGAGATATGAGGACTAACGTAACTGGGATTTTCTCTCAGTAGGTTTATTGGTGTTGAATATATTGGAATTAAATTCATGAGCTTGTTATACATCCAATAAAGCAAAGTACAGATGCAATGTAGGATATATTGGACTGACTAGGCTTTTCTGATCGCACACTTCTACTCATGTGTTTACCTAGCTTCACTGGAAGTAGGAATCCCATCATGAAATTCACAGTTATACATTTTATGCAGCACAACATGTCCCTATATCTCAGCTGTGGGATGGGGTAGGGCAAAAATGACCACACCACTGTCTTCGTCAGGACCTCCCTGACACACGGTGTGGGTTTGAAAAAGATTTGAGGAAGTCACATCTTTCACCCAAAAAAACACTAAGGGGTACCCCTTTGTGTTTTTTTAGACTACATTTTTGACCGTCTCAGATTCCTTCCAAACTCATGATGTTGATTAAGCAGGTCCTGACTTACACAGGGGTGTGATTATTTTTTAGCTTATCTCATCCCAAAGCTGAGATATGAGGACTAACGTACCTGGGATTTTCTCTCAGTAGGTTTATTGGTGTTGAATATATTGGAATTAAGTTTATGAGCTTGTTATACATCCAATAAAGCAAAGTACAGATGCAATGTAGGATATATTGGACTGACTAGGCTTTTCTGATCGCACACTTCTACTCATGTGTTTACCTAGCTTCACTGGAAGTGGGAATCCCATCATGAAATTCACAGTTATACATTTTATGCAGCAAAACATGTCCCTATATCTCAGCTGTAGGATGGGGTAGGGCAAAAATTACCACACCACTGTCTTCGTCAGGACCCACTAAGGGGTACGAACCCCTTTGTGTTTTTTTAGACTACATTTTTGACCGTCTCAGATTTCTTCCAAACTCAAGATGTTGATTAAGCAGGTCCTGACTTACACAGCGGTGGGTTTATTTTTAGCTTATCTCATCCCAAAGCTGAGATATGAGGACTAACGTAACTGGGATTTTCTCTCAGTAGGTTTATTGGTGTTGAATATATTGGAATTAAATTCATGAGCTTGTTATACATCCAATAAAGCAAAGTACAGATGCAATGTAGGATATATTGGACTGACTAGGCTTTTCTGATCGCACACTTCTACTCATGTGTTTACCTAGCTTCACTGGAAGTAGGAATCCCATCATGAAATTCACAGTTATACATTTTATGCAGCACAACATGTCCCTATATCTCAGCTGTAGGATGGGGTAGGGCAAAAAGTACCACACCACTGTCTTCGTCAGGACCTCCCTGACACACGGTGTGGGTTTGAAGAAGATCTGAGGAAGTCCCGTTTTTCACCCAAAAAAACACTAAGGGGTACGAACCCCTTTGTGTTTTTTTAGACTAAATTTTTGACCGTCTCAGATTTCTTCCAAACTCATGATGTTGATTAAGCAGGTCCTGACTTACACAGGGGTGTGATTATTTTTAGCTTATCTCATCCCAAAGCTGAGATATGATTACTAACGTAACTGGGATTTTCTCTCAATAGGTTTATTGGTGTTGAATATATTGGAATTAAATTTATGAGCTTGTTATACATACAATAAAGCAAAATACAGATTGAATGTAGGATATATTGGACTGACTAGGCTTTTCTGATCGCACACTTCTACTCATGTGTTTACCTAGCTTCACTGGAAGTAGGAATCCCATCATGAAATTCACAGTTATATATTTTATGCAGCACAACATGTCCCTATATCTCAGCTGTGAGATGGGGTAGGGAAAAAATTACTACACCACTGTCTTCGTCAGGACCTCCCTGACACACGGTGTGGGTTTGAAGAAGATCTGAGGAGGTCACATTTTTCACCCAAAAAAACACTAAGGGGTACGAACCCCTTTGTGTTTTTTTAGACTAAATTTTTAACCGTTTCAGATTTCTTCTAAACTCATGATGTTAATTAAGCAGGTCCTGACTTACACAGGGGTGTGATTATTTTTAGCTTATCTCATCTCAAAGCTGAGATATAAGGACTAACGTACCTGGAATTTTCTCTCAGTAGGTTTATTGGTGTTGAATATATTGGAATTAAATTCATGAGCTTGTTATACATCCTATAAAGCAAAATACAGAATCAATGTAGGATATATTGGACTGACTAGGCTTTTCCGATCGCACCCTTCTACTCATGTGTTTACCTAGCTTCACTGGAAGTAGGAATCCCATCATGAAATTCACAGTTATACATTTTATGCAGCACAACATGTCCCTATATCTCAGCTGTAGGATGGGGTAGGGCAAAAATTACCACACCACTGTCTTCGTCAGGACCTCCCTGACACATGGCGTGGCTTTGAAGAAGATCTGAGGAGGTCACATGTTTCACCCAAAAAAACACTAAGGGGTACCCCTTTGTGTTTTTTTAGACTAAATTTTTAACCGTCTCAGATTTCTTCCAAACTCACAATGTTAATTAAGCAGGTCCTGACTTACACAGGGGTGTGATTATTTTTAGCTTATCTCATCCCAAAGCTGAGATATGAGGACTAACGTACCTGGGATTTTCTCTCAGTAGCTTTATTGGTGTTGAATATATTGGAATTAAATTTATGAGCTTGTTATACATCCAATAAAGCAAAATACAGAATCAATGTAGGATATATTGGACTGACTAGGCTTTTCCGATCGCACACTTCTACTCATGTGTTTACCTAGCTTCACTGGAAGTAGGAATCCCATCATGAAATTCACAGTTATACATTTTATGCAGCAAAACATGTCCCTATATCTCAGCTGTAGGATGTGGTAGGGCAAAAATTACCACACCACTGTCTTCGTCAGGACCCACTAAGGGGTACGAACCCCTTTGTGTTTTTTTAGACTACATTTTTGACCGTCTCAGATTTCTTCCAAACTCAAGATGTTGATTAAGCAGGTCCTGACTTACACAGGGGAGGGATTATTTATAGCTTATCTCATCCCAAAGCTGAGATATGAGGACTAACGTAACTGGGATTTTCTCTCAGTAGGTTTATTGGTGTTGAATATATTGGAATTAAATTCATGAGCTTGTTATACATCCAATAAAGCAAAGTACAGATGCAATGTAGGATATATTGGACTGACTAGGCTTTTCTGATCGCACACTTCTACTCATGTGTTTACCTAGCTTCACTGGAAGTAGGAATCCCATCATGAAATTCACAGTTATACATTTTATGCAGCACAACATGTCCCTATATCTCAGCTGTGGGATGGGGTAGGGCAAAAATGACCACACCACTGTCTTCGTCAGGACCTCCCTGACACACGGTGTGGGTTTGAAAAAGATTTGAGGAAGTCACATCTTTCACCCAAAAAAACACTAAGGGGTACCCCTTTGTGTTTTTTTAGACTACATTTTTGACCGTCTCAGATTCCTTCCAAACTCATGATGTTGATTAAGCAGGTCCTGACTTACACAGGGGTGTGATTATTTTTTAGCTGATCTCATCCCAAAGCTGAGATATGAGGACTAACGTACCTGGGATTTTCTCTCAGTAGGTTTATTGGTGTTGAATATATTGGAATTAAGTTTATGAGCTTGTTATACATCCAATAAAGCAAAGTACAGATGCAATGTAGGATATATTGGACTGACTAGGCTTTTCTGATCGCACACTTCTACTCATGTGTTTACCTAGCTTCACTGGAAGTGGGAATCCCATCATGAAATTCACAGTTATACATTTTATGCAGCAAAACATGTCCCTATATCTCAGCTGTAGGATGGGGTAGGGCAAAAATTACCACACCACTGTCTTCGTCAGGACCCACTAAGGGGTACGAACCCCTTTGTGTTTTTTTAGACTACATTTTTGACCGTCTCAGATTTCTTCCAAACTCAAGATGTTGATTAAGCAGGTCCTGACTTACACAGCGGTGGGTTTATTTTTAGCTTATCTCATCCCAAAGCTGAGATATGAGGACTAACGTAACTGGGATTTTCTCTCAGTAGGTTTATTGGTGTTGAATATATTGGAATTAAATTCATGAGCTTGTTATACATCCAATAAAGCAAAGTACAGATGCAATGTAGGATATATTGGACTGACTAGGCTTTTCTGATCGCACACTTCTACTCATGTGTTTACCTAGCTTCACTGGAAGTAGGAATCCCATCATGAAATTCACAGTTATACATTTTATGCAGCACAACATGTCCCTATATCTCAGCTGTAGGATGGGGTAGGGCAAAAAGTACCACACCACTGTCTTCGTCAGGACCTCCCTGACACACGGTGTGGGTTTGAAGAAGATCTGAGGAAGTCCCGTTTTTCACCCAAAAAAACACTAAGGGGTACCCCTTTGTGTTTCTTTAGACTAAATTTTTGACCGTCTCAGATTTTTTCCAAACTCACGATGTTGATTAAGCAGGTCCTGACTTACACAGGGGTGTGATTATTTTTAGCTTATCTCATCCCAAAGCTGAGATATGAGGACTAACGTAACTGGGATTTTTTCTCAGTAGGTTTATTGGTGTTGAATATATTGGAATTAAATTTATGAGCTTGTTATACGTAAAATAAAGCAAAGTACAGATGCAATGTAGGATATATTGGACTGACTAGATTTTTCCGATCGCACCCTTCTACTCATGTGTTTACCTAGCCTCACTGGATGTAGGAATCCCATCATGAAATTCACAGTTATACATTTTATGCAGCACAACATGTCCCTATATCTCAGTAAAAATTACCACACCACTGTCTTCGTCAGGACGTCCCTGACAAACGGTGTGGGTTTGAAGAAGATCTGAGGAGGTCACATTTTTCACCCAAAAAAACACTAATGTGCCACAAACAGGAAGTTAATATCACCAACCATTCCCACTTTATTAAGGTGTATCCATATAAATGGCCCACCCTGTATTTTAAGGTATTTTGCAAAACAAATGTTTGAACCAACAGTTGTCTCATTTAGGTTGGTAGGGGCCAGTGATATTAAGTTCTGAAAAATATCCACAATATTAAAACCACTGGCAGGTGACAGGAATGACATTATCTTGTAACTGTGCCAACTGTAAAAAGGTGCGATATGTCAGTGAGCAAGTGAACAGTCAGATCTTTAATTGTTGGAAGTAAAAGAAATCAGAGCTAGCTGAAGACCGAAGACAAACATCTGGGAAGACGACTGGGTCAGAGCTTCTTCAAAACAGGTGATTTTTGTGGGGTGTTCCCAGTATACAGTGGTTAATACCTATCAAAGTCTGTTAAAGGAGCAACATGGTTATAATGGCTGCCTAAAACTGATGTGATAAAGCTGTGACTCAAAACACTGCTAGGGTAAAAAAAAATTTTAAATTTGCACAATTTAAAATTAAAATTTGTGTTATACACACTTGTAGAACAGCTGAAGCAATGAAAATGATTATATGGGAGACATATGCTGCTGTTTGTTTTAGGAAGTCTTATTTCCCATAACCTTTGATTGACTTGTAATCCTTGTGTGACATTCAATCATCTGTTCACATCCCTTTGGGTCCTTGCGCGTCTCAGCTTTGTGCACTGTGTCCTAAAGTGTGCTCTATTCACTATATAGTGCACTATGTTGGTGTTCTACCATTATGTAATAGTGTCCGAAAACATAGCGGACTATTTGCAGTGCACTCAAACAATTCCACAATGCACTGCAAAAAGTAGTGTACAGCTCATGTGCACTAGCACTACCCTTAATCATTACCATTGTTTGGTAGAAAAATGCATGAGGTGGTGTCTAAAATAGTTCAATACCCTCCCGAATTTAGTTCCCTGTAATAGTACACTATAGAGTGGTTAATATAGGGAATAGCGAATAGGGCGCCATTTCTGACACAGGGCTGGTTGTTCATTGCATGAGAAGCTGATCAGGAAGTGACATGACTGATCAAAGGATATTCCCAGTGAAAACAGCAAGATCACTGAGTCCAGTTTATATATACTGTAAATGCACTAACCTAGCCTCACTGTCAGGATTCTGCCAGTTGTGTTCTGATTGGCTCTGCCACTGGTCTGATTTGAATAGTAAAGACTGCTTCCTTCTTTCATGTCAAAACAGCAGGCTTGTGATTGGTCTTTTTGAATGTCAGTTCGATTTCTTTTCCTGCAGTAGTAGGTGGTGCTGGGCCATGTTAATTGTGAACGAGTCTGGCAATACGAAACCAGTCAGTACCAGTTCATCTGCTTGAATCTGCTTTGATAGTATCCTCTTTATGTATGCACATTATGTTCTTTATGAAGTCTGCATGAAGTATGTTTTTTTAAACATTTAGTTAAATATTATACAAAACAAAATGTTTTGAAATAATTGTGTGGTTATATTACACTTTTTATTAAGAGACATTATGTATATAGAGAGACTGTACAGCTGATATTAACCTCATTTCTTACAGTAATAACTTTTGAACTTGTACTGCTTTCCGCAAAATACCCCAGCATATAAACATAACAAAAACATTCTCATTATATCCATATATATACTTTACAATAAGGATGGTGTTATAAACAAACAAAGCTTTCAACAGGAGAATTAGTCAAAGGAAGAAAAAAATCTGAGAAACCAACAAAACTGTTTTAAAGTCTGGACAGCACTGTTCTTCAAAAAAAAAAAGACTCAATTTTAGACTGCCATATTTGGGATGGACTGTCTATTCATTCTTTTAATACATTTATGTAACAATTTTAACCCGTACAGAGTGACAGTGGGTCTGGAGCCTACAAAGACTCATTGCGCATGTTTTTTTCAACATGCCCTGGATTGAGTGCCACTGTTATCACGGGTCATCTCCTTAAACACTCACTCTGTATAGCCAGGCCACTTACCAACGTGTGTGGATTGTGAGAGCAGGCAATATTTAATGGAATATCTGTGATATTTTAAAATAGAGCTCCTGAACTTGTGGTCTAGTCTGTTCAGGTGTGAGTTTAACCGGACATGCATTTTGGCAAAAATATGTATGTGCACCTGTCTCTGAATTCAGGTATGTGGTTAGATATGGTGGCAACTAAGCAGCTTTACAAATGAATATCACATTAACAACTTTAAATTAATAACAATTTTGAGAGTTTTACTAATAAAAATTCAAAACAAATTATACATCATTCACATCCTTGGAATAATGTAGGCTACCAGCAAATGTAAAACAGCCTGAGCCAGTCTGATACTTACCTTTATTCATAAATCTTGATTACATGACATTAAATCTGCATCTCCAACCACCTGTCATACTGTACTAATGAATATACCTCTTAATGCAGTGTACTATTTTTGGGATGTGGTCCTGGAGACTGATCCAGACTGCCTTCACAGTGTGACCTTTTCATATACTGTTGCTGTCCAATTAAAAAAAAGTATCTTCATCTTTGTCAATTTTCAGTTTACCATATCATTTGAACACAGCAGCTGCCTTTAACAGTATGAAAATTTCATCATAAAAGGACCAATATAAATGCTCCAAAATTACTTGAAATAAAACCTATTTACCTTGACTTCCACTGAATTTCTTTTCTTCTATTTTAATTTGCTAATTTGGAGACAACAACAATATATATATATATATATATATTTTTTTTTTTTTTTTTTTTAAATAGCAAGGCTGACCTACTCTTCAGCATCTGTGAAATACATTTTGGCAGGGGTCTATGATGTTATGTCCAGCATCACAACAACACTAGGGCGAATAGATATAGGATATGTATATCCCTTGATACTTATGGTGACATATTAAAACTAAATATATATGTGTATGTGTAGCTGCTGTAGTCTTAGTCCAGGGTGTAAATGTAAATGTCCATATTTCATAAATGATATGCCTTGGCTCATTGGAAAAGCTAAAACAGAAATATTGTTTTAGTATTTTTTACACACATGGACTTGTTTGACCCTTAAACTACAGCTGTTTGCTAGCTGTCTATATATTCAGTTTTATTCCATTTTTAGACTTTTTTTTTGTCCCCAATCTGTGGCTCCACTTTAAATCTGCAATGGCAATGTGTCGCCGGCAGATGGCAATATTGATTGATTAGTGGAAGCAGGGATTTTATAACACTAACGAATTCATAGATGAAAAAGTAGTGGATTGTTGAATAAATCATTTCCTCGATTTAACTAAAGTGTCCCTTCAATTTACTCATTCATTCCCTTGAAATTATTGTTTTCAGCTGGATGAATGGTAAAAAGGCATTACTCTGGAACAGTGCCGGATGCTGGTCTTTCAAGGAGGGGAAGCTCAATTTCGGCCTACATCATAAAATGTGTCGGTTTACTCATTCATTCATTCATTATCTGTAACCCTTATGCAATTCAGGGTCGCGGTGGGTCCAGAGCTTACCTGGAATTATTGGGCGCAAGGCGGGAATACACCCTGGAGGGGGCGCCAGTCCTTCACAGGGCAACACAGACACACACACACACATTCACTCACACCTACGGACACTTTTGAGTGACCCTGTCGTACCAACAAGGCGTCTTTTCCAGGGACTTGACTAGTGTCCTCTCAATGTCCAGCAGAGCTAGGCTGCTTAAACGGCCTTGGCCCATGTGAAGTGTGTCCGCCTGTGCTCCCACGGATCTTTACACCAAAGGATCGCTGATTCGCTCATTTTGCTGTCAATCAAAAAGGGATTCAGCCTCAGACAGATCATCCAATCATCATGCAGAAGCCGAACGTCCGATGGGCGGGACAAAGCCCAGCATTTATCCAATGATTCATTTCGTTTTGCTGCACTTCGCCATTGAACTCTGTGGTGTTTAAAGCACTGTGAAGGGAATGATTGAGAGGAAAGCCGTGTCTTTACCAGTGATAAGAAGCTGAGTCTGAAGTTGAGCGCGTTGTAGTTGTAACGGGTGTGCTTCTGGATTTTAAAGTTGTCAAGACCGCCCATCCGCACTCCTGTTAACCCATAAATAAGTCTAAGAGGGTCAGATCGGGAGATCTTAGGGGCCATTTAACTGGCCCACGACAACCAATCCACTTTCCAGGAAACTGTTCATCTAGGCATGCTCTGACCTGACACCCATAATGTGGTGGTGCACCATCTTGCTGGAAAAGCTCAGGGAACGTGCCAGCTTCAGTGCTTAAAGAGGATAACATCATCATGTAGCAATTTCGCATCCAGTGGCATTGAGGTTTCCATTGATGAAGAATGGCCCCACTATCTTTGTACCCCATATACCACACCATACCATCAAGATGTGCAGCACTTGAAACTACGGATACTGGAAGCCTGTGCTAGCATTTCTCCTGCGGTGTTGCTATCAGTGTGTGAAGAGCACTTTGAGCACATTTTATAAGTGGTCAGAAACTTGTAAATAACTCATAAAAGAATAAAGTGACCAAGCACACCATTGTTTTTCTTGTGAAATTCCCAATAAGTTTGATGTGTCACATGACCCTCTTCCCATTGAAAAAAACAAAAGTTGGATCCAAAATTGCTGACTTCAAAATGGCCACCACGGTTACCACTCATTTTGAAAAGCCCCCCCACCTTCCATTTACTAATGTGCCACAAATAGGAAGTTAATATCACCAACCATTTCCATTTTATTAAGGTGTATCCATATAAATGGCCCACCATGTACATGTGATAATATCATTAAGAATGTTCATATGTGAGCTTGTTATTTCAATAAACAATTTTAGGGGAAAGGCATTTTGCTGTGGAGCAACAAGAAGGAAAAAAAAATGCCATAAACATAATGACATAAAGCTTTAGAATATATTGCATGTAAAATTTATTTGAGTATTTGTTGTTAACCTTCTGAAAGCATTTAATGACAAAAAATAAATAAATATTTTCAAAATCACCCAGGGATTTGATACAAGGCACATTTTCCTTCACATTTTAATGGTGACATTAAGTACACAAAAATCTTAACAAGAACCTCTTATAACATCTTATTATGGCATTTCATAACAACACTATATAATGTACATTTTAACTGCTATCAATTAAAAACTAGTCATTGTGAAAATGTGCATCCAGTCCTACAACTTTATATTAGAGCCTCTCTCCAGCAGTTTTTTCATGTCATTCGGATAGTATGAACCAGCTTCATTAAACGAATCTTTGGAGAGGAAAAATATGTCCACGTAGTTTTGTGCAATGACAGTATCTCTGCAGAGTTCCTGCTTCAGTAGTAAATAGACTCCCAGTACTGCTCCAGCTGAAAGATCTTCATTAAATTCGGTTCCAGCTTGGTTTGAACATATGTTGACTTTGCCCATTATTAATAAATGCATGCCTTCACCTCTATCTCCTTTTCTTTGAATATATTCACCTGGTATACAGTTATAAATTCAGCAGGTGGTTATTAAACACAGAGAAACGATATTTAAGGATCTGTGTATATTCTTACCTGAGACGTAACTTCTTAGGATCATTTCGGTTGAAAGATGGTGTAGAAAGATGTTTGAAAAATCATTAAACAAATCATGTTTCTTGAGGTGACTCATGGTGATTCTAATTTTGAATCAAAATAATCCAAATCACAATACAAATATAACACAAAGAAAATAATCACTTTCCCTAAAAACTTATTATCAAGTTGGTCAAAATTAATTTTCCCATTTGATCAACTTACTGTCAAAAATCTGAAAAGAGCATTAACCATTAGCGTAATGCACTAATTTAGCTAACTAAACACAAATACATTTTGGATGAGTAATGATGTGTTTAGTATTTAGTCATGTAAATTAAAACAAGTGTGACACGATGGCAGTGCCAGGATAGGGCATTAGTCCATTGCAGTGAATCAAACACACACACACACACACACACACACATACTGTCACCTATGGACACATTTGAATCACTAATCCACCTACTGATGTTTTTTTTTTTTTGATTGTGGGAGGAAACCAAAGCAAATATATATTATTTGTCTCATGCTGACAAACTTAATGTAGTTAACAGCCATATTCAAACTATTTTATATTCTTCAATAGTTCCCCAGTATTCCCTGCCAGTTTCTGGCCTTAGCTTGCTAAGACTCATCTAATAACACCATGCTACTAAGATGAGAGAGGAGACATGCTTCCTCTGAGGAACCTAATACTGTCCTTGCTTTTGAATGCCACATGAATACCCCAATATTATGTGCTTGAAGAACACCAATTGACCAGGTCTGTTATGCAAGCTAAGATGCCTGCATGGACTAGCATAATGTTATGTGATGAGGGGAGAATGAGGGCCATCCGGTCGACCCAAAGAGAGCAGAGAAACTGCTTTCTTGGACTGCTGACCTCAGATGGCTGGTGCACAATCCAGGATCAAACAGGCAATCCCCTAATGTTCAAGCAAGATACTAGGGCAATATATAACTGACTCAACAAAAATTACGTCAATATAAAGAAATAAATGGGCCATCAGAATAAACTTAATTACACTAATGACCATTTCATGCTCCTTACATAGGCATCAGTGTTTCTTTTATGATACTTTATGACTTACTGTAGTTTATAAATGATTGCAATATTTACCTTGGAAATATATCAGCTTTCATACAGTGTGAGAGGTCTTTGAACATAATTTCTGAATCTATCCCTTTTGTGCGTGTCCATCTATAGTTGTAAAACTGGATGACACGATTTTGCAGTGGAGATGGAATATTCTGATCTGTCATGTAGGTTTTTATGGCCTGCAATTAAGAGTCACACATATGAGATGCTTTTGGTTATAGATTGCTGGAAAAACAAAGTAGATACATATAATTTGAGGTCATTCTACTGCTACAACTACCTGTAGTTTCTCCTCATAGGTAGCCTGGTGTGCCAGCCTGTTTGTTTGTGTAGAATAGATGCGTCCCATATTGTAATTCACATGAATTTTAGAAAGAATCATTAGAAATATGAGAAAAATAACCTCTCCAAACATTTTCGGACCAATATCTCCATATCCTGTTGTAGTGTAAGTAGTCAGTGTCCAATACACAGCATATATAAATCTATAAATGTCAGGATAATAAATCTCTAAAAAACAGAAAGAAAAGAATGTATATGAATATGCAAAAATATGCAAATATATTTTTGAAGCCACGTGACTGAAGAAGCAAGTCTGCTTCTCTAAAAATATTTAAGTTTGTGTAAGTTTTATAAGAGAGAATATAATTTCAAGCATTTCCTAGAGCTGCACATACAAGCCAGGTTTTATGCAGACTAAATATTCAGAAAATTTACATTAAACCTCAAAAAATTGGAGTTACCAACTTATTTAACGTTTCAGCTGTAATGAAGAATTTTAAAAAGGGGGTTATTGCTTTGATGTTGTAACAGCCTCTGTTATTCTGGGAGGGGTTAAGACTGTGTATAATTGTGAATCACAAAGGCCAGTCCCAATCATCACTAAGATATTGAAATGATGGATAGAGGAAAATAATGTTAAACAACAGGTTATGGAAAGAGTCTACTTTCCTTGTCCCAGTAACTCTTTTTTTATTTTAGACCATGAGTGCATTAAAAGAGAACCTTGTTTAAATTCAGTTTTTATGCTGCGAAAAATGGACGAATTACCAATTTTGGATTTAAATGCAGCGTTCATGATTTCAATCAAAAACACTTTTTTTTTGTTTTCATTCATTGTCTGAAACTGCTTATCCAGTTCAGGGTCGCGGTCTGGTCTAATTTGTTTTACGTAGCCCCAGTATCTTGTCCAGTACGCTAGGTTTTCTCTCTCTGCTCATGGCAGAAAAAAAAAGCATCTGGACGTTTTAGACAACAAAGAGTCTGAGATGAGGATATTGCTCTACTCCTGCTCTAAAGATGGGTAATATTCACTTATTTTTGCTGTAGATGGAACATACTCTAAATTAACTATTTGAAAGTAAACAGATGCTACAAAACTAAATAACTTGAGCAACAAATGAGTTTCTGTGATAATTCAAACAGTGAATAAAACTTAACTTTAGCCATCTATAAAACAAAAGCTGGATTTTTCCATTCCACGGTAAAAGACACAGAGCTTCCGAATGTAAAAAATTAGAGAACAATTTCAGAACACTCATAGACGTTACCTTTAAGTGGTTGTTATTCTACTCAAGCTTTATTGCTAAGCTACTACTATGTTTTACCAAAATGACATAGTTCTTATTGCTTTACTACAGGCTATGCAAAATAAAACTGAAATTTTTTACATTGTTGAACACAGAGATTGAACAATGTAACAATGTTTGAGCTTGAACAATGAAACTCCTTTTCCTGTAAAGTTGTGATACTGGAGTATAAGTCACTATATATAAAACACTATACATTAAAAAAGAGACAAATTGGCAAATACTTTTAAAAAAAATAATAATATATCACAGCTTCCACAAATGTTGCCTTTATTTTATTTTCAATTATAAAATAGGGTTTAAATGCACATTACTGCATATACATTGCATGTCAGAAAATGTGGTTTGTATACAAACACATGAAACTTACCAAGATTTTGCACCCATGTGTTGGTTCCAAAATAAATCACAATTGCCACAAAACACACCGCAACACAGTGCAAAAAAATATTATGTTCACCAGGTTCTTGATAATCCTGAAGCATATGAAACTGCAAAAAAAAAAAAATAATAGTAATAATAATAAAAAAAGTGTATGCAAGTGTAAGTGTAATAAAAAAAAATGTATAGTGTATGCAACTAGCTAAACTAGTTAAATAAATAGATGAATAGATAAAAGTTCAGTTTTTCCTGATTTCTACAGCTATATAACTTAAACTATACCACAGTTAGTTCAGAGCCCATTGACTGAGAGACATTCCACTAGTGCCAATATTGCATGATAATTACACTCTGACCAAAGCTCTTCAGGTATTACTCTGCAAAAACAACATATAACCTAGCGACAACACCAACACTTAGAAGCCAGGTATGGTGCCTACACTTTTTCAATCCACGTGGAACTGGTTCAGCTCTGAATAACACAGCCATTTTTCCGATCAAAACTGGATCAGCTCCCTGGAGTAAAACCAAGGATAAATAATATTGAACAGAACCCGTTCAAGATCCACTGAAATGGGCAAAAGGGAATGTGTGATGGAATGCAACTACTTTACCTCGTGGAAGGTTGATAAACAAATCTTTATCTTAAAAAATAAACAGGGATAAACTGTGGTTTAATCACAATAATAAACTCAAGATTTATGCTATAATATGATATACAGGCCCTGGTAACTGATCTTCACAATCATAGCCAACAGACAGGCAGAGTAGTGCCAATAGCTTACATTATAGCACAAACCTTGAGTGTATTATTGCTTAAATATTTGTTTGAAGGCCACCACAAGAGAGATAATAAAAAGCATAGGGCATTCAAAAAGGCATTTTGCATTTCAAACCTAGAATGGCTGTACACACTATCCAAAACAGAAAAGCACTGGTTTAAAAACAGTTTTTTTTTAATAAAATAAATGTTTGGAAATGAACATACTTTGTAGTTATTGACTGCTCTTCCTTCCACAAGAACACTAATACTGTTACAATGCGTAACAGGTGACAAGACCGGGCAAGAACCAAAAGAGGCAGGAATGTCATTGGTGCCATTTCATTCATTTGATACAAGACGGTGACTGCATATGGAAAGGAGCAAATAACATCGTAGATGTATCCTATTTTCCGGGTCATGTAGTGCCGGGACACAAATTTATAGTCTGAGATGTATGAACCATTATCATCATAATAACCAATGTGGAATTTCAGTAGGATCTTAAGAGGAAAGAAGAAACAAAAAACATAGTCCTGCTTGTGAAAATGCAATAGGATCCCCCTGTAACAATGGAACAGAACATTTTAATTTGTATCTCCAACTAATACAACCCCTGGCAAAAATTATGGAATCACCCGTCTCTGAGGATCCGTTCCTTCAGTTGTTTAATTTTGTAGAAAAAAAAGCAGATCACAGATATGACAAAAAACTAAAGGCATTTCAACTGGCAACTTTCTGGCTTTAAGAAACACTAAAAGAAATCAAGAAAAATAATTGTGGTGGCCAGTAACAGTTAGATTTTTAGAACAAGCACAGGGAATAAATTATGGAATCACTCAATTCTGAGGAAAAAATTATGGAATCATGACAAACAAAATAACATACCAACACATCACTAGTACGTTGTTGCACCACCTCTGGCTTTTATAACTGCTTGCAGTCTCTGAGGCATTGACTTAATGAGTGACAAACAGTACTCTTCATCAATCTGGCTCCAGCTTTCTCTGATTGCTGTTGCCAAATCAGCTTTGCAGTTTGGAGCCTTGTCATGGACTATTTTCTTTAACTTCCACCACAGATTTTCAATTGGATTGATATTCATGACATTGACCTTATGTGTTTTTCTTTAAGGAATGTTTTCACAGATTTTGCTCTATGGCAAGATGCATTATCATCTTGAAAAGTGATTTCATCATCCCCAAACATCCTTTCGATAAATGGGATAAGAAAAGTGTCCAAATTGTCAATGTAAACCTGTGCATTTTTTGAAGATGTAATGACAACCATCTCCTCAATGCCTTTACCTGACATGCAGCTCCATATTATCAATGACTGTGGAAATGTGCATGTTTTCTTCATGTTTACTTTAAGTTTTCTGTTTTGACGCTTTGATGTCTTCCTTGGTCTACCAGTATGCTTGCCTTTAACCACCTTCCCATGTTGTTTGTACTTGGTCCAGGTTTTGGACACAGCTGAATGTGAACAACCAACATCTTGTGCAACACTGCATGATGATTTACCCTCTTTAAGGAGTTTGATAATCCTCTCCTTTGTTTCAATTGACATCTCTGGTGTTGGAGCCATGATTCATGTCAGTCCACTTGTTGCAACAGCTCTCCATGGTGTGATCACTCCTTTTTACCTGCATACTAACGAGCAGCTTTAATCTGATGCAGGTGTTAGTGTTTGTAATGAAAATTTGCAGGGTGATTCCATAATTATTTCCTCACAATTAAGTGATTCCATAATTTATTCCCTGTGCTTGTTCTAAAAATCTGTTACTGGCTACCACAATTATTTTTCTTGATTTCTTTTAGTGTTTCTTAAAGCCAGAAAGTTGCCATTTGAAATGCCTTTATTTTTTTTTTATCTATCTTTATCTCTCTATCTTTTTTTTTAACTGAAGGAACATCCTCAGAGACTGGTGATTCCATAATTTATTCCAGGGGTTGTAGTCTTGGATTATGTTATCTGAATCTGCTTAAGCTTTGGTTGATTTTTTTTTAATATATATTTTAAGAAATTTCTTATTTTCAGACAGGTTAAAAAAAGGTAAATTGTTTCTAAAATGGTTATTATATTATTAATTCTGGTTATGCTATTATTCATTATTATGCAGTGTTTAGATAAAGGCATAGAAAATCGTAATGCATTTTTATCACTTACCTCAATCATTCGGAAGTACTCTATAATCATGGTGAATAAGTAAATTCATTTATCCAGATCAAAAGCTGTGGGCTACAGTAAGAGGAAAAAACATAACTGGCAAAAATAACAAAAGCATGTGAACCACTTTGGCTGTATTTAAATGTATTAAACAATTGAAGCATATTTATGCTCTGTAATTATTTGTATTTAATAAAAGGTAATTTCATGTTTATTATAATTTTGTATGAGCAATGTGTTATGAATATAGTACAATAACCTATATCGACTTGATCTATTTACATACATATTTTAGTAACCCATAAATGTCCCTCTCATTCCTTAGAATTGCCTAAAAAACTGTACAATTTCCAAAATTTTAAATTTAGACACAAGTTTTCCTCTTGGCTTAGTACATACAGTGTCAAGTAATTACAACCCCATTTCCAAAAAAGTTGTAAAACTCTGCAAAATACAAAAACTACAAGAATGTGTGATTTTGTCATTTAACTGATAATACTAAAAAAATCCAATATTTTTACTGTCCAAGGTCTGCCTCTGGTAATTGATGCCTGAAACACTGCAAGAAAGAGTAGAATCCATTAAAAATTTTAGCCATTGCAGGCTAAGATTTACAGAGCCACCCAGTCAATCAATCAATCAATCAATTAGTTGCAGATATGCAAGTGGAATTTTTGCCTATTATTGCTTGATATAATGGGCAATGTTAAGTATCAATGGTTTTCTAAAACAGACTCTTGGCCCTATGTGGCTATACTTAACACAGTAGCATAACTGATCCTCATGCAATGCTGTCTGAGAACTTGAAGATCATTTATATTCAACAATGGTTCCAAACAATTTGATTTGATTTGATTCCTTTGGATTCCATAAATCAATTCACTTTATTTTGGACAGTAGATGGAGAAACATTACTGGCAATGGCACGTGTTGAGAAATTTTCTATTTGAACTTTTCCAAAATTTTCATGCTGTTTACAATAATCTAAAGATTTCTGGAAATGGGTTTTTACACCTGGTGAATAGGTTTTTTTTTTGAGAAAATGTTGACAAAATTGTAAATTATCTTCATTTAGAATGTATATCTTACTAATAGTGCCCTAAAACTGATGTGAAAGCCTTTTTTGTGTAGAATTCCTGCAAACATTTTGGAACAATGTCTGCCCATCCTAATTTCATTAGTGAGGATATCTTTGCGTGGAGTATAGCTTAGTTGTGGAGTTTTACTTTGTTAATATCAACATTCTTTTTTTGGAATCTTAATACAATTCATCATAGTTACAATATATGTTTTGGCCCAGAAGCTAATTATTATTTACATTTACATTTATGCATTTGGCAGACGCTTTTATCCAAAACGACTTACAAAAGAGGATCTAACATTCGACCTACAGCACAAATTATACAAAATACCTTACATTAAGTGCAATATGCCAGGAAGTAATAAGTGCATTGAAGAAAGACATTCAGTGCAAAAGATACTCTCAGAAGAGCTGGGTTTTCAAGGATTTCTTGAATGCGGAGAGGGTTCCTGTTGCTCTGATATTGCTTGGAAGCTCGTTCCACCAGTGTGGTACCAGAGATGAGACTAGCCTCAACTGACCTGTACGGGGGGTTGGTCGTGTTAGTTGGCGCTCCTTTGAGGAACGGAGAGGGCGGGCGCTAACGTATGGTTTTAAGAGTCTATTGAGGTAGATGGGAGCAGAACCAGTGAATACTCTGAAGGCCATCATTAGTGATTTAAATTTGATGCGAGCAGCTAAGGGTAGCCAATGCAGCTCAACAAGTGTGACATGTACTCTTTTAGGCTGGTTGAAGACCAGACGTGCTGTAGCATTCTGGATCATCTGTAGCGGTTTCACAGCACAGGCCGGAAGACCTGTCAGGAGGGCGTTGCAAAAGTCTAGACGGGAGGTTACTAACGTCTGAACGAGGAGCTGTGTTGTATGTTGAGTTAGGTATTGCCTAATCTTCCTTATGTTGAATAGGGAGAAGCGGCACGATCGAGCTACAGCGGTAACATGATCTGCGAATGTCAGCAGGTTATCAACCATGACACCTAGGTTTCTTACAACCTTGGTGGGAGCCACTGATAGGGACTCTAGCTTGATGCTGATGTTGTGGAGAATAGCTTGCTTGGCTGGGAAGACCAGTAGTTCAGTTTTGGATAAATTCAATTGGAGGTGATGTTCCTTCATTCATGTAGATATGTCAGAAAGGCAGTCAGAGGTTCGAGTTGCCACTGAAGTGTCTCCTGGAGGAAAGGATAAATAGAGCTGTGTGTCATCTGCATAGCAGTGATAGGAGAAGCCTATGATTGGGCCTAGAGAGGTGGTGTGCAAGGCAAAGAGGAGGGGTCCCAGCACTGAGCTTTGGGGCACACCTGTGGTGAGGTGGTGTCGCGCTGATGTTTGTCCAAGCCATGACACATTGTAGGATCGTCCCGTGAGATAAGACTCAAACCAGGAGAGTGCATTGTTCTTGAAGCCCATGTCAGTGAGTTTGTTTAGTAAGATGTGGTGGTTGACCGTATCAAATGCTTCTGATAGGTCGAGCAGAATGAGAACTGAGGACTGACCTGTTGCTTTGGCATCTTTAAGAGCTTCCATTACTGACAGAAGTGCAGTTTCCGTCGAGTGGCCGCTCTTGAAGCCGGATTGGTTCAAGTTAAGAAGGTTATGTTGGGAGAGGAACTTTGTTGCCTGCTTAAAGACAGCTTTTTCAATGATTTTAGACAGGAAGGGGAGGAGAGAGACTGGTCGGTAGTTCTCTACTATAGAAGGAGCAATAGAAAGTTTTTTGAGTAGAGGTCTTACTTGAGCTTGCTTGAAGGTGGAAATGTTCCAGAGGTTAGTGAAGAATTGATTACATTAGTGGCTGCGGACACAATGGACGGAGCTATGGTTTGCAGTAGGGTAGTAGGAATGGGATCCAGTGGACAGGATGTAGGATGGCCGCCTCTAGGAAGATTTGATACCTCGTCTTCTGTGAGAGGAGTGAAAGAAGGGAAGGAAGCAGTAGGTTTAGGAGGATTCGAAGGGCGAGCAGGAGGCTGTGTAGAAGGGTCAGAAAACCGGCTGCTGATTGCAGCAAGTTTGCTGGTGAAGAAGTCAGCAAATGAGTCAGCAGTGAGGTTGGTTGCAGGGGGTGCAGGTGGAGGGTTCGGCAGAGACTTGAAGGTTGAAAACAGCTTCCGGGTGTCAGTAGCGTTGTTGATTTTGTCTTGGTAGAATTTCTTTTTTGCAATGGTGACATTTGTTGAGAAGGCTGAGAGCAGGGATTGTAGTTGTGTCAGTTGTGTTTTGTTTTTTCACCATCTCCTCTCAGCAGCTCTGAGGTTAGTGCGCATTGATCGAAGGGAGTCAGTAAGCCATGGGTGGGGCTGCATGGGTCTTGCGGGTCTGGTAGTCAGAGGGCACAGGTGATCTAAGCAGGAGCTCAGTGTTGTGCAGAGTGACTCTGTGGCGTCATTGACCTCAAGAGATGAGAAGGTGCTGGGGGGTGGGAGAGCAGAAGTCCCAAGGGCAGAGAAGTGGGAGGGAGATAGGTTGTGGGTATTGCGCCGGAAAGGGACAGAGGGAGCGGACACAGTGGGTTGCTGAGGGAGACAAGCATTGAGCTGAATAGAGAGAGGTCAGAGAGATGTAGAGGAGTAACATTCACAGAGTTAATTAGGCAGTGTTTGGTGAGATTATCAGCAGACAAGATGAGTACTGATAAATAAATGAATTAATGTGTGTATGGATCATTTTGTCTAGAACACTCATCAAGAAATGTGAAAAGTATTCAACATTCTGTGAAGGTAGTGGCAATGATGCAGGGCTTTCTATCTCCTCTAGGTATGCCACTGCATCTTTGTAGTCCTCATTGGCTGAAAAATAATTTCACAATATAAAGTTTCTTTTTTTTAGTAACTATTCTCCTGCCAACCAAGCCACCCACCCCACACCTATACAGAGGAGTTTCTACTAAGGCAAAATTATTTTCAGAAAATATTTTTTTAACTTATAATTGTTATTAGTCATTTACTAGATTGGCCATGCCTGTTATAATTAAATTCTGCTATAACAAGAATAATAATTTTACAGTGATTTTTTTTTTTACATAAAAATTTGGCTAATAATAAAAGACCGGAAATGCATGAGGATATATGTGTAAAGTTCTCCTAATTTACCTACAAAAGCCTCAAATTAATTTACATTTAGTTTGGTTTGAATATCTGAACTTCAACTTACATTCAGACTCTTTCAGAGAAAGTTTGTTGTCTGGTTGAGAAGTTGTATCCCCTGATGTTTGATAAATTCCCAAATATGATTGATCTTTCTTTAATGCTGCTTCCTCCTTAATTTGGTTACAAATGTCAGGATAATAACATATGGTTTCATCAAGACCTTTCTTTGATAGCACATACAAGTCACAATTTGTTGCAGCCCTATAAAACAAAGCATTAAATCATTAATCCATCCATTATCTGTACCGCTTATCCAATTCAGGGTCGCGGGGGGTCCAGAGCCTACCTGGAATCATTGGGCGCAAGGCGGGAATACACCCTGGAGGGGACGCCAGTCCTTCACAGGGCAACATAGACACACACACATTCACTCACACACTCACACCTACGGACACTTTCGAGTCGCCAATCCACCTGCAACGTGTGTTTTTGGACTGTGGGAGGAAACCGGAGCACCCGGAGGAAACCCACGCGGACACGGGGAGAACACACCAACTCCTCACAGACAGTCACCCGGAGCGGGAATCGAACCCACAACCTCCAGGCCCCTGGAGCTGTGTGACTGCGACACTACCTGCTGCGCCACCGTGCCGCCCTATTAAATCATTAATACATTTTATAAATACACTACAACAAGCAAATATATTTTCATCAGTGATTTCATTTGCTTCTCAATACAATGCTGACATTGTGATGCAAGTCCATTAGTAGAAAAGAGTCTAACTACATGTAAGCTATCAGATGTTCTCAGCAAAATATTTTTTTTACTAAAGAGAAATTAGCAAAATAAATATTTTCATAATATATATATATATATATATATATATATATATATATTTTATTTATTTTTATTTTTTTTTTCATTAAAGGCATATGACCGTGTTCCCCGAGAGATTCTGTGGGAGGTGCTCCGGGAGTATGGGGTGCCAGGGTCACTCCGGCGAGCCGTACGGTCCTTGTACTCACAGAGTTTGAGTTGTGTTCGCATCCTTGGTAGTAAGTCAAGCTTGTTCAGTGTGGGCATTGGACTCCGTCAGGGCTGTGCCTTATCTCCACGCCTGTTCCTGATATTCATGGACAGGGTGGCGCAGCGTAGCCTGGGGCAGGAGGGCTTCCGTCGAGGAGCTCAGGAGGTGGCATCTCTGCTTTTTGAGGACGATGTTCTATATAGTACAATGCCACCCATTGTACTATACATAGAGTGCAAAAGGGACGCCGAAGTTGTGTTGTATGAAATAGTGATGGGAATTTCGGCTCTATTTGGGGAGCCGGCTCTTTTGGCTCCAATGGCTCTGTTTTACCACTTATTTCCACTGGTACGGAATATTACCTACATTTTACATGACTTTATGGACAAAATATTATTGTTCAATATTAAAAATAATAAATAGTGTTGCAATGGCTAATTGTTTTATGGCTGTCTTGTAATAACTCACTGATTGCACACACACACATTCAATTGTATAAATAACTGGATTTTTTTATTTAAACACCTTAATAAAAAAATCACTTGTAAACTCTGAAATATAGCCAATGGAACCCAAAAGGTAGGTATTACAAAATAGCTTATTAAATTAAATAATCATCCATTTCTGGGTAATAAAATAAACAAATACTCTGCAAAGTGCAAAACAGCAGCATTCAACGGTAGTGATTAAAACAACCACAACTGTCAAGAAACATTGAACTGATTTAACATTTTCTTCAACTATTTTTTGGAAGGCAGATTGGCATTCAGGAAAACCAAGTGTCTCAGCTTGGAGGGTTGGAGGGTTGGAGCTTGCTTGTTGTTTTCTGATTGGTTGAATGACAAAAAATGGCTCGGTCTTAGACGGGAACCGGCTCTCATCGTTCACTTACAAGAGCCGGCTCTTTGAACCGGTTCGTTCGCGACCGATACATCACTAGTGGAGGAGCACTATAGTTTGATCGGTGTTTCCTTGCGCTCGCCATACACGAGTTACAATATAAGTGTTGCCTTCTTATTATCCCTAGTTATTTTACCTTGGGGAGCGTAACATTCGTAGGAAGCCACCATCAGTTTCCAAATGATCCATACTCTCTTTTTTCAGGGTTTTCTGAAAAAAAATTCCTATCAGGCACAAGGAAGGAATGAAGTGGCCTATGCTGGTGTGATTTCATTATGATGACATTAAAACAATATTCCTTAAAATATGACTTATTCTACAAAAAAAGTTTGAATATTATGTTGTTTTATATTTGAGATAATATTTTTTCATATTTGACAACATGACCTTACCATATAAAACAAGTATGGATGAAGGTCTCCAAATCCAAAACCACACACAGCTGGTCTTGTAATATATTACAGTATTTTTACAATATTTATTTTACAATGGCATTTCTGAAAGAGAACAAAAGATGATATTTTAGAATGAAAGCATATTTACAACTAAATTCCTAAAGTTCAAAATTGTTAAATAACTGATCAAGCATGCTGTAGCAAAGTATAAGCTTATAGAATACAGCTCAAAAAATGTGTTAGTGGCTGAAAGAATACAATAAATACCTATTAGTATATTAACACATCTAACACATTCAAGACACAAACACAGTGTCAACACTGTCCATTGCCTGTTGCCACTGACCACATTTCTGCAAGACCAATTGAAGAGATTTTTCTAATAAAAAACACACAAAACTGACCGATGGTGCTGACCATTTTCAGAAATTCATAATTATCCATCACTAACATTACATAACTTCTACCAGCTATAAGCACCAAAGTGGCCAACACAATTATTTGTTTTTTACTTAATATTAAGAGTTTTTTTTCTATTTCCAATATAAAACCTGAATACAAATATTTACAATATTTATGAATACAATAAACATGAGTCTATTGTTTTTACTACATTACATGTTTAATATAATTTTGTGGCCATCAGTCAGGGTTCAAGCCACTCTTAACATCTAACCATAATGTCTAAATTTTCTTATACATACCATAATTAATTTCAAATACGTTGTCCATGTGTGACACCCATGATAACTGCGTACAGTTGTGTATAATAACAGGAAACAGGTACTTAGTGGTGTCTGCTGCAGGGCACACTGATGCAAAAATGATGCAGGTACTGAAGTGCAGAAAAAGCATACTATACAAAAAAACTGCAGAAAAGTATGTATGTTTTTTTCTGCTGCATTTCCTGACTGCCAAAATGAAAATGCAAGGGGAACACGATACAGCTGCAAAATATGGGGAGCTCTCATGTAGGCATACAAATGTAATACTTCATTGTTGCCATAAAATCCATTTTCAATGTCTGAGAACATCATAAAAAAAATTCCCAAGGAAAGCAGCTTCTTAAATCCAAAAGAAATGCAGTTGTGACATAATGTCTTGAAGTTTCTAGTGTGTCAAATGTGAGACTGTCAAGAGATGGTATGTAGGGGAGATCAAAGAGCAATGAAAAGGGAGGAGGTAATCATAGGAGACTTTTAATTAACACAAAAAGGGAACTAAACAGAGACAAGGGAACTAGAAAAAGACTAGTAAACTCACTTAGCAAGACTAATTTAACTCATAGAACAAAAACAATACAAAGATCTTCAAACAAAAACAAAGAACACTAAACAAGGCTAGACACTAAACACAACAAAGGGACTAATACTAAACAAGACTAAAAACAGAGAAAGTAAACAAGAACAAAACAGAACAGGCTAAACATTTAACAGATGAAGAACACAAAACAGAGGCTAAACTATAAACAACAAGGCTAAACACAAAGGCTAGGACATTATACACAAGGGCTAAACACAAGAGCTAAACACTGAACACTGGGCTAAACACTAAACAAGAACAGATCTAAAGGGGCAAGACACTAAACCATAAGATAAACATCAAACAAGGCTAAACAAGATGGCTAAACAGCAGAACACAAATTAAACAAAACACCAAAACTTAGCATCTTAGAATCTGTCACATAGACATGAACCACAAACATACATGCAATCACAAAGTCCCACAACCAGGAAACACTGACATGGACTATAAAAAGACTACACAAACAAGAAACACCTGGGACAGATAACGAGGGGGCAGGAACACAAAGGAGGCACAAGACGGAGGAGCAAATGCGGAGACAAATGAGACAGACAGCAGGAACACACTAGACCGGGCTAAACATGACAGAGACAGTTGTCTTTATAAAATGCTAAATGAAAGCGGATGTATATGTCTACCCAGCAAGCAACAAGGAGAATGTAAGAAACAATCCAAATCTCAAATTTGTAATGTAAAAACGCAAAAAGTAGGGAACAAATTATGCTGACAGTTACAGCTAAAATTACACGAAAAATTTCCCACTTTACGTAAAGTCGACTGCTGGGCAGAATGGCATTTCTGAAAGAGAACAAAAGATGATATTTTAGAATGAAAGCATATTTACAACTAAATTCCTAAAGTTCAAAATTGTTAAATAACTGATCAAGCATAAATGCTGTCACCAAATGTAACATAGACATACAATCTCTTTACAGAAGGCTTCAATAAATAACTCCTGGAACGTTTTATACATATCATACTTCTCTTTGCTTAAAACAAGAAGAAAATTTCATTTTAATAATGCATTCTATACACTAACCAAATGTATCTTACCGCATTAATATGACCGACAGGCATGATGAAAAGAAAAAGTTTTCAAGCTGCTCTTTCAAAGTTCTATAAAAGGGAACAATACATATGCATGTACATAAATGTTACAGCACAGATATTACTAAAGTTAAGTACTAAATGCTAAAAATATTTGAGTTTACATTGTCATTTAAAATGTGCAATTACTTGATACAATACAGAATGTATAATAACTTTCATTTTATATATAAAAATGACTTAACAGTTTTAGTGTAAAAATTACATTTTGGAAACAAAAATTTAAATTTAAATTAGAATAAAAAATATACCACACCATTTTCTTCATTCTTATAAATAGATGTTATAAGCCTTCTTAGGTTATGAATATAGCAACGTATGGTTATTATTATAATAAATCACAAGCTTATGGAATCAAAATGTCCACAGAGTTTTAGATTTACAATAGCAGATATTTGGTGAAAAAAAAATCTCAAAAACTTTGAGTTATATGGTAGATTATATAAGAACGTCATGTATGCTATTCATTTAAGGGGTTAGATCAGTTATAATTAGAGAAATTTAATCATGATTTAACAAAATGATAAACTAAGCATAAACATTTAAAGACACTTAACCAATGGTACCTTGGTCTTTGAGGCAGAAAGTTTGTCTTGTTAATTTTGTGTAGTTTTTCTTGACTAGTTTCTTCATCTGCACCAGCATAAATTGGAACATTTCCAAAATCCTCAATATCTACCAGGTTTGTACAGTGGGATTGATTGTAATACTTCAGTCTACACAGTCATACAGTGGGACTGTATATCAATGCCATATACAATTAGCCTTAGAGGTTTATTGTAAAATACTTACAACATTTGGACTTTTTGGAAGAAATATTTGGTTCTTCTTGTGTCTTACATTTTGTTGTCATTGTGTTTTTCACCTTTTCTACTAAACCGAAATAATAGTTTTTGTTCTGAAGTACCTCAATTTGGCTAGAAGAACAAAACGTACAAGAATGACAACCCTGTTACGTTATTTTTTTTAAATCTGTGTTCCACATCTAACTTTCCCTGTGAACATGATGTGGATTACCTCTTTATGACTGGATAATTCTTCAGAATGGGTTTAACATTTTTAAAATCAAGGACCAAGATTTCACAGTAGGTCTTGGCTCGTACTGTCATTAATGCTTGTTTTCCAAACAAAAAACTTGCCTAAAGCATCCAAGATAAATGCACACACACACACACACACACACACACACACACAGAGAGAGACTAACATCATTACAAAACAACTAACATACCTTCAAAGCAATTTCTGGTCAACATAAGTAATATCCATTACTTGCCGCATCAGAGCACAAACTATGCATTGATCACAAAGCAAAATGAACATCCAACAAAACCTTAAGTCTGTGTTCACACAGCAGGCCCTAATCCAATCTGTTTCATTATATGTGGCACAGATTTGTCATTTGTGTGGCTGTGTGAACAGCACAAATAGCATTGAATCTGACTTTTTAAAATCAGATTTGGGCCACTTTCATATGTGGTATTAAGATCCGATCCATATTTGATCTGCGGCAATGCGACTCTGTCTGAAAGGCCAGATGGGAATTCATGCAAAATTTATGTCACTCCAGGCACTGAGAATGATTTCCAGACTACAGTACAAAGCATTTTTTATTTTAATTTGAGGTTTTTAGGACGTGGAAATGGCCAGGAGAAAATGCATTTTCGTTTTGTAAAAAAATACTGGGAAATGTTTAAAAAGAGATAAACTCCTTAATCTCTCCATTTATGAGAAAATTAAAATTTGTGGAAATTTGTATAAAGGTTTTTTATAAAACAAACAATAGAAGAGTTTCTTTTTTAGTAGTGCTATATCAGTTTTATATTCTTCATGTTGTTATGAAGCTGTATAAATGTGGATCATGAAAATATTAAACTTGTGTCTGCACTCGTCTAGTTCTCTTTGGAGGCCTCGTGTTCATGAGAGACCTGGGAAATGTGCGCTTAGCGTGAAAGAAACACCCATTCATGTTTTAATATTCTTTACACACTTTAATCAATAGTTCATTTGGAATAAAGAAAAGCATGGTGTTGTAAAACACCAGTTCAGTTCAGTTCAGATATAGGTCACATTATAGACAGCGTGAACAGCAGGGGGGAAAAATAATAAAAAATCTGATTTAGTCACGAAATAAGATTTGGGCCACTTTAACCTGCTGTGTGAATGTAGCCTAAAATATATTTTGTCTACTTAGTGTGAAAAAAGTTATTTAAACATTAGCTCTCCAAAGTACATTCCCTCTCCATAAAGGCCAACAATTTCTGATAAATCATCATTTAAAATCTGCAACAAGAAAACAAGAAAAGCTTTTACAGTTTCTGAAATTTTTTCAGCTAATGGCCTTCTTGGATTCCTCTGTTGTGACATGTTTAGGTGAAGTTTAAATGGAATATATTATACACTTTTCCAGAAATTAACACAGCTCTCTGGGGTCTTAATAAAACTTCTGTGACAGCACCAATTTAACAGCCTTGCTCAGAACAACTGGTATCAGTGCCCAGGATTGAGAAACTGAAGCTACGGTTTGTAGCTATTTTCATTTGGTTCTTTTTCTTTTCTGTTCTCATTTTCACCATATTTACTCTGTACTCTTATTTCTATGCACTTGTTTTTTTTGTTTTTACACAATTCAATCACCTGTTTGCACTGTCATAATACAAACATTCATGAAACTAATTAAATGCTAAACAGAAAAGATGGGGTTCAGTCTATTTTTTAAAAAGCCTGAATCAGTTGCGTAATCAGTGGTGCTCTTAGACCTTCTAGGTGCTTAATTCCAGAATTTGGAACATAATAAGAAAACACTGACTCTTCAATTTTCAACAATGTACTACAGTTCCATAAGACAAGGTTCCTGAATGCAAGTTAAACTCATGGCAAAACACCTTTCTTTATGCAAAGAGGTGCCATTTAGTGAGTATTGCCTATGTGTCAGTAAAAGTAATAGATATAAATGTGTCACAAATTAACACGTCAATGTGGATATCTACCTAAACCTAAAGTTCCTACTGTGTTCCATAGTTGTCACTGGCCACTGCATGTGGCCATATTTATGGTTTTCTGTGGACATGGTCACATTTTATTTTATTTGTGGGGACTTGTGTTCCTTAGGGTGACAGTATTAAAACAACATTCTGACATTTTTGAGATTTTCTCCCAGAAGCACCTTAGCTTTTCATCACATTTCCAAACATGTAGTTTTTTTTTAATGTAAAAAACTAAGATTACTTTAGAGAATGTCATTTTGATCAAAACGTAAATAGAATTGACTCGACAAAGCATAGAAACATTGTTGAGCAAAAAAAAAGCAGCTATTAAAAGAACACTAGATAGTATTTTTACCTTAATATTACAGTTTTGAAATCATTGTGAATGCCCCTGCCATTACTACTCTGGGCTCTGCACTGCAGAAATTTCACTATGTAACTTTGAGACCCTGTTCCCTTGATTTCAAAACAATGTTGGAGAAATTAATTTTACTCTACAACTGTAGGGGAAAGCCCAGGAGCAAAAATATCAATTTTACCCAGTGTTCCTTTAAGCCACAAAATCATTTCTGGTGTTAACCTGACAAGTTCCATCCATTCCATCCATTATCCACCGCTTATCCGGGTCCGGGTCGGGGGGGAAGCAGTCGGAGCAAAGAAACCCAGACCTCCCTCTCCCCAGCCACCGACGCCAGCTCCTCCGGGGGTATACCGAGGCGTTCCCAGGCCAGTCGAGACATATAGTCTCTCCAGCGTGTTCTTGGTCTGCCCCGGGGCCTCCTCCCCGTTGGACATGCCCGGAACACCTCTCCAGGAAGGCGTCCAGGAGGCATCCGAACCAGATGCCCAAACCACCTCAACTGGCTCCTCTCGACGTGGAGGAGCAGCGGCTCCACTCCGAGTCTCTCCCGGATGTCCGAGCTCCTAACCCTGTCTCTAAGGGAGAGTCCAGACATCCTGCGGAGAAAACTCATTTCAGCCGCTTGTACCCGCGATCTCGTTCTTTCGGTCACTGCCCAAAGCTCGAGACCATAGGTGAGGGTTGGGACGTAGATTGAACGGTAAATTGAGAGCTTTGCTTTTCTGCTCAGCTCTTTCTTCACCACAACGGACCGGTACAGAGCCCGCATTACTGCTGACGCTGCACCGATCCGCCTGTCAATCTCACGCTCCATTTTTCCCTCACTCGTGAACAAGACCCCGAGGTATTTAAACTCCTCCACTTGAGGCAGGATCTCACTTCCAACCTGGAGAGAGCACTCCACCCTTTTCCGACTGAGTACCATGGACTCGGACTTGGAGGTACTGATCCTCATCCCTACCGCTTCACACTCGGCTGCAAACTGGTCCAGCAAGAGCTGGAGGTCCCGGCTCGATGAAGCCAACAAGACCACATCATCTGCAAAAAGCAGACATGGGATCCTGAGACCACCAAACCGGACACCCTCCGCCACTTGGCTACGCCGAGAAATTCTGTCCATAAAAATTGTGAACAGAACCGGTGACAACGGGCAGCCCTGACGGAGTCCAACTCCGACTGGAAACCAGTCGGACTTACTGCCAGCCATACGAACCAGACTCCTGCTCTGTTTGTACAGGGACTGGATAGCTCGTAACAAAGAGCCCAGTACCCCATACTCCCTGAGCACCCCCCACAGAATACCCCAAGGGACACGGTCGAATGCCTTCTCCAGATCCACAAAACACATGTAGACTGGTTGAGCAAACTCCCATGCACCCTCCAGGATCCTAGCGAGGGTAAAGAGCTGGTCCTGTGTTCCATGACCGGGCCGGAATCCGCATTGTTCCTCCTGGATCCGAGGTTCAACTATCGGTCGGACTCTCTTCTCCAGTACCCCCGCCTAGACCTTACCGGGGAGGCTGAGGAGTGTGATCCCCCTATAGTTGGAACACACCCTCCGGTCCCCCTTTTTAAAAAGGGGAACCACCACCCCAGTCTGCCAGTCCAGAGGCACTGCCCCCAATGTCCACGCGATGTTGCAAAGACGTGTCAACCAGGACAGCCCCACAACATCCAGAGCCTTGAGGAACCCGGGGTGAACCTCATCCACCCCCGGGGCCCTACCGCCAAGGAGTTTCACTACCACCTTGGCCACTTCAGCCCCAGTGATAGACGAGCCCCCCCCCCCCCCCCCCCGGGGTCCCCAAGCTCTGCTTCCTCTGCGGAAGACGTGCTGGTGGGATTGAGAAGATCCTCGAAGTATTCCTTCCACCATCTGGTGATGTCCCCAATCAAGGTCAACAGTTCCCCACCCCCACCATATACAGTGTTGGTGGAAAACTGCTTTCCCCTCCTGAGTCGCCTGACGGTTTGCCAGAAACTTCTCGGAGCCGACCGAAAGTCGTTTTCCATGTTCTCACCGAACTCCTCCCACACCCGAGTTTTTGCCTCAGCGGCTGCCGAGGCTGCGAGCCGCTTGGCTCCTCGGTACCTGTCGGCTGCCTCCGGAGTCCCCTGAGCCAACCAGGCTCGATAGGACTCTTTCTTCAGCTTGACAACCCCCCTCACCCAGGGTGTCCACCACCGAGTGCGGGGATTGCCACCCCGACAGGCACCGACAACCTTGCAGCCACAGCTCCGTTCAGCCGCCTCAACAATGGAGGTCCGGAACATGGCCCACTCGGACTCAATGTCACCGGCCTCCCCCGGGATGCAGTCGAAGCTCTGCCGGATGTGGGAGTTGAAGATCTTTCTGACAGGTTCCTCTGCCAAACGTTCCCAGCAAACCCTCAGCACACGTTTGGGCCTGCCAGGTCTGTCCGGCATCATCCCCCGCCATCTGATCCAACACACCACAAGGTGGTGATCAGTTGACAGCTCAGCGCCTCTCTTCACCCGAGTGTCCAGAACATATGGCCGCAGGTCAGATGATACGAGTTTAAAATCGATCATCGAAATGCGGCCTAGGGTGTCCTGATGCCAGGTGTACTTGTGGACACCCTTATGTTCGAACATGGTGTTCGTAATGGACAAACTGTGACGAGCACAGAAATCCAATAACTGAACACCACTCGGGTTCAGATCAGCGGGGCCGTTCCTCCCAATCACGCCCCTCCAGGTCTCACTGTCATTACCCACGTGAGCGTCTCCCCCAGCAGAACAATGGAGTCCCCAGAATGAGTGTTCTCCAGCACTCCCTCTAGGGTCCCCAAGAAGGCATGGTACTCTGAACTGCTGTTCGGTGCATAAGCACAAACAACAGTCAGAGCCCTTTCCCCAACCCAAAGGCGCAGGGAAATTACCCTCTCATCCACTGGGGTAAACCCCAACGTACAGGCGCTAAGCCGGGGGGCTATGAGTAAGCCCACACCTGCCTTACGCCTCTCACCCTGGGCAACTCCAGAGTGAAAGAGCATCCAGCCCCTCTCGAGGAGATTGGTTCCAGAGCCCATACTGTGTGTCGAGGTGAGCCCAACTATATCTAGTCGGTACCTCTCAACCTCGCGCACCAGCTCAGGCTCTTTTCCCACCAGAGAGGTTACGTTCCATGTTCCAAAAGCCAGTTTCAGTAACCGAGGATCGGAACGCCAGGGCCCCCGACCCCGACCACCACCCGATCCACAATGCACCAGACCCGGATTACTACCTCTCCCACAGGTGGTGGGCCCATGGGAGAGTGGACCCATGTATCCCCTTCGGGCTAAGCCCGGCCGGACTCCCTGACAAGTTCCTCTTCGGACAAAAAAAGCTTATGGTTCCACTGTACTGGACGATTTCCCCTCTTGGAAAATAGTACATCATTGAAGATGAAGCAAGATCTTCTATAAAAGCTTGTTCGGTGTATTCAAAATAAGGGATCTGTCAAACATAAGAAATAACTCTTTAAAATGTTATACTAATATAAAATACTGAAAACAAAACATCACAATAATCTAGAATACATACAGTGCAACAGTATTCAAAAGTATAATCAAATTCATCATCATAATTATCATCATCATCATCTCTTCCGCTTATCCATCCAGGGTCGCTGTGACAACAGGGTGAACAAAGAAGCCCAGACGTCTCTGTCCCCCGCAACTTCCACCAGCTCCTCCTGGGGATCCCCAGGCCAGCCGGGAGACATTTTTCTAGATATTATTTTCCAGAAACTTTTTGAGGCCGTCCGGAAGTCATTCTCCATGGCCTCTCCAAACTCCTCCCAAGCTCTGGATTTTGCTTCTGCAACTGCCACAGCTGCAGCCTTTTTCACCTGCCAGTACCCATTCGAAGAATCGGAAGTTCCCAGAGCCAGCTAAGCCCAAAAAGCCTCCTTCATCCCCTTGGTTCAGATCAGGCAGGCCATTCCTCCCAATCACTCTTCTCCAAGTTTCCCAGTAAATGCCAATGTGAGTATTGAAGTCCCCCAGCAAAACAATAAAGTCAGTGCATGGAATCCTCTCTAGAACTCCACTCATTACCTCCAAGAAAGCTGAATGCTGTAAGCTGCTGTTCAGTGCATACGCACACACAACAGTCAAAGTTTTCCTCTCTGCAAGCCGAAGTCTCATTGATACGACCCTCTCGTTTACTGGGACATAATCCAACTGTACAGCCGCCAGCAGGGGACATTTGAGTATCCCCACACCTGCCTGGCACCTCTAACCCTGTACAACTCTTGAGTAGGAGAAAGACCAACCCCTATCGAGAAGTTTTGTTCCAGAACCCACACTGTGTGTAGAGGTGAGCCTAAATATATCTAGCTGGTATCCCTCAACCTCACGCACCAGCTCTGGTTCTTTCCCTCTGAGTGAGGTTACATTCCACGTACCAAGAGCCAGTTTCCCTGCCAAGCTCCATTACGTCAGGGGACCCTCTGTCCTCGCTCTGTGCCCAATGGGCATTGCACTGCACCCCTACTCTGGATCTTGCGGGTGGTAAGCCCACATGATCTCCCTACGTTGCCTTTTTGGGCTGAGCCCGGCCGGGTTACGTGTGCTGCCCAGCCATCAGGCACTCGCCTTCGGACAATACCCCCAGGCCTGGCTCTAGGGGTAGGTCGCAGTAACCCTCTCCCGAGCAGGGTACACTTAGTAATAACTGTTGTACTCATAGGGATGCTTCTTGGATCATGTTTGTCTGGATCTTCACTTCAGACCTGTTCGCCATGGGAGACCCTACTGGGAGCTAACAGCTCCCGACGACATAGCCCAGGAAGTCAAGAAACCACACAAGCCCCTCTGCCACAAGGCCACACAACAAATAAATCATACTGATTTATGATACATGTGTTAATGATACCAAGTTCGCTCTGTTCAAATTAAAAGTGAATATTCTGAAGTATGGTTCCAGAGTCATCCGGCTACAGCAACAGAAACCACACAGATGCCTTCCCTGTATTTATTTATTTGCAATTTTCTTTTGTTTTCAAATCAGAAAGCGGATAACGGGTCCATTGCACTATAACTCTTCAATCTGTTTAAAATTAGTACGAACGGAAAACAAACAGGGTCCATGTTGTTTGAAAAAGTCTAGGCACCCCACTGCTATCTTCTAAGAGCTGGCATCATTGCTAGGTTCTCAGCCAATCGCATTGCAGTGTCAGAAATAACTGTGACATAACTACTTTTACTTTATTCAATTTCATCTTTTAAAATGTATATTGCAATAGTACAAGCTAGACACCAAAACATATGTTAAAGGATTTATTCAACTTTTTAAAACTCATTATAACAAAGTTAATTTCTTCCTTATCTGTCTAGAATTTGTTGATGATGCAGATTTCTGAATGTTTATGTTAGAATAATTGTCCATGATTTACAGCTTCTTCAGACATAAAGAACTAATTTACATTTCCTACTAATTAGTTAACATCTGTGAAGTTGTGGAATAGTGAAATCATAACAGTGCACACGTTTGTTCAAATGTGAGACTGACCTTTAAAAGTAGCCTCCCTCTTTCATTCATTAGAACAGTCCGCTGAAATTCAAGTGGCAAATCATTCATTAAAAATGGTCCTCCTGGATATGCTTCACCCCTGAAGTGATGGCAAGCATAAACAACACTATGCAAAGGTTTTAAGCATTTGTGAAATTAATATGTAAATCCATTTATATAAACAAATAATAATAATAAATAATAATAATAATGAATAAATAAACAAAATTTGTACTGGTATTTTGTCCACAAGAGTCTCATGTATTCTATTACTCTTCTCTGTAAAGACACACTCAGATCATGTTGTTCCATTAAAAGACGCGTTGCTGAAATGAGATGCTGGAATAAATAAATAATAATTTTTTTATATATAAACAATCATTTCCCATGTTTAATTTGTGGGGAATATACAGGGAATTCATACTGTAAATGATAATAAATAAAAATTTTAAAAAGAGAAAAACATGATAAACTTTATTATTATAGGGTATTGTTCATAATGGCAAAATACACCATCAAATGCCTTTTATGACAACTGACATAAAACAATCTGACAATCTATAGTTGGCATAATAAGTTGCTAAAGTAAAAATGAAAAAGGCAACTTTTCTAATTAAAGCTAAATTGTTGAAATAGTTTTCAAAGGCATATATTTAATGTCAGTTGTCATGATAGGTGTAAGTAAATATCATGTAATCTTTGTTATGACTATAAAGTTTCACCAGGAATGATAGAAAATTATTACTTTTTTGGCTTTATTTGTTGTCAGTTAATATATGTTGCAATGATGAAACAGAACTTTGTAAACATTTTTTTCATTACAAAATACAAAAAAAACATTATGTATATATACAAATACTATTCATCTAACACAAGTCAAAATCTGACTTAAACGAGTCTCAATCATCTGGTAGGAGTGTGTACCTGGCTGCATTTTTACTGCTGAGAGTAGCATAGATTTGACTGATAATAAAGTTAAAGACAAATAGGCCAATAAATGCAACAATCACTGAGGCAATGCGTTCAATCATTGTGCTGGGGACTATGTCACCATATCCTGCAAAAACAAATATTTATATAAAGTGTGAAAGTACAAAGTGCTGTTGATAAAAAAATTACCTAATTAATCACACGTTTTGAAACCAAATGCGATTACTTGCATTTACCCTTCTAAGACTGAAGCTTTTAATAATGGATAATTAAATATAGAATAAATGTATCACAGTAACACAGTGGAATTATCTTTATATTAGTAGTGTCTATTGATTTATATATATAATCACAACAATTAATTTACAATGCTAGTACTTCCTTGTATTTTTGTCAGGGAAATAAATATGTAGTGTTATAAGACTGACAAACTGTCTTTATTATAATATCTCAGTATAGTTTTGATGAGTTTTGGATTAGAATCTCTTACTTTGCTGAGTAAATATTTTAGGGAGAGCTTTAGCATTGGGCACAGAAGCTTTAAAAGAGAAAATTAACACTACATGATATTTAAGACATATTTTAGTATAAATAAAATCTAGTAAAATAAAGCAATGCTGTGTTTACATCGCTACATAAAACCGCAAATTTGCCACTACACTAAAAATTTGTGACCAAATTTGGTAAAACAATTAATTAGCATAAAAGAATTGACAGCAATAGCAATAACAAGCAAATGTTCTGTAAAAATCAAGTAAATTAAATTACACATCTAACATGCTATTAACATAAACCGACATAATTTTTCAGCAACAATCATGATACCCAAAAATCAAGCTATATAATTTCAAGCATTAATATTTTTATAGCTTTTTTTTTTTTACAGGAAGATAAATTTTTATTATCTGCTAAAACTGTTATCACAAAACAATTAAGTAATAGTTGAATAGTTCACTTCTTACCAGTTGTCAGTGTTGTGGTGCTAAAGTATGCAGCATACATATAATGATAAAAATTGCATTGAGCATTTTTCAGACCTGAATTCCAGGCCCATGAATTCTCATCACATCTTAGACAGAAAAGACAATAATGGATTAAATCTGCATGCACGTTTTAACAGTGAGCCCTAAATAGATCTGGACTTACCGAAAAACGTTACATGCAGAAACGTATAGTATTCCAGAGCAACAATGCACAGAAAAAATTAACAGAAAAATGCATTTTGCTGTCCTTTGCTTGAATACATTCTTTTTCGTGTCATTTTCTTTTGCATTAAAATATAGATAAATCTGAAATCAGAATCAAAAATAATTTATTGTAAAATATATGAAAAGAAAATTATAAATTCAAGATTCCCACCTTGCGTCCAATGATTCCAGGTAGGCTCTGGACTCACCGCGACCCTGAACTGGATAAGCGGTTACAGATAATGAATGAATGGAAAAAAATTCAAGATTGTAAAAAATACTGTTTTCAGATGACAATACAAATTAAATAACAAATGGTATAGGCATATTCACATTAACAATCATTATAGTTACAGAAAGTTAGCAGTTAGTTTTAATTTCACACGGGAGTGGGTAGAAAGGGGGAAATATTTTGAGGGAATGATTTACAATTTTCTTTATTAATTCCCATAATTCACAAATTTTATGTGCATGCGAATGGCCACATTCACCTAATTTGTTCTCACAATTTACTAAGTTGTACTATAAACTGCATGCATGTTTTATTTTGTATCGGCTTGCATGTTGCTGTGTTAGTGATGCAAAAGTATTTCATCTATACATCTGTAATACAATATCTTACACCAGTCATTAATACTACATTTTGCTCATTCTGATTTGTGAATTCATCATATACCCCATATGGCAAAACTTTTATTTTTGAAAGCTTAATTTTGAATGTGTCCAAATGAATGAAACCTGTATCAAACCTACCAAAGGGGCAACACAGAAACAAAACCACCTTTGTGACATTTTATAAAGTAAAAAAAAAATGCACAAATTGAGAAACAGACAAACTAAAGTATCTGAAAAAACAGGCTATCCTCTGATACAAGCTAGGGATCTACTGATTCAAAGCCAAAGATAAGACTTGGCCCACCACCGAATGCAAGCACACTACAAAAAGGAAATTGCACACAAAGCAGTTATAAACTTTACAGTTAGCTTCTTACAATTTAACAGTCTTAACACTTCTGTAAATTTTAAAGACTTTATAGTCTGTAGGAATGCGTGTTTCTTAAACCAGCCACATGGTTTGTCTTCTTCATTCCTGATCCCAAATAGTAGCATTTTCAAACATCTTCTTTTGACAGTGTATTCACTGCACACATTGTTTTGAACAATGGGGTTATAGGAACACTTTCTTCTAACAATTCAAATTAAAGGTTTTACCTTACGAAGCCAGAGAAGCCTATTGCATCTGAAGTAGACTAAACCTCTCCAGTAATCTGTCTCATCCTCATATGAAGCAATCCAGTCCAGAGGAAACAGAGCAAGGAGATCATAATACAAATTTCCTGATGCTTTGTAGTGCTCTACTATTTTTGATAAATCTGACATATATCCTGTACATAAGAAAATAAAGAGATGTTTCAGTAAGAAACATAACACACATTATCAAGTGAATGACCACTCCGGGATATCTTCGGACCCAATACTCTGGAGTTTCTCTAGAAATGCTCCAAAGGTCATGTGTGAAAGAGGCATCTAATATCATTTTATTACTAAAAATTATACAGTATATAATAAACAGGAATAGTCATTTATGTAACATTACCATCTTTTGTCACAACTGCAGTGTGAAGTGTCACAAATATGTCAGCTGCAGCAACAATATCTATCCCATAACTGACTGCCAGATAAACAGCACCCCAACCTTTACTGTAAAATCCTGTAATGAGTAGAAGTTGATTAATATACTAAAATTTATAATGTATGGAAATCTGAGGAAATAAAATAAATACATACCGACTGTTTCCTCATTGTTGGTGAAGAAAAGTACCCATGTTAATATAAAAATGGAAACAATGATGCTCCAAATCCTGATCACTTCCCAGACCTTAGCAAAAGCACTGTCAGTTCTTATGACTTTCTGCCAAAAAAACAAACAGAAAATGCATATAATAATAATAATAATAATGACAACCAGCATTACATGAGCAAACATCATCGTACTGTGATTAATTTTCCCACATAGACTCAAGAGTCCCTCAGATAACTGGGGTCAATTAAAGGAACACTACGTAATATTTGGGAAATATGGTTTCTGACCCTCCTCCAAAAATACAGAGCGCAGCTGCTGCAGTGCTGAGCCTGGAATAGCAATGACAGAGGCTCTATTCTCTGTAAAAGCTGTAATTTTAAAACACAAATGCCATCTAGTGTTCTTTAACACAGTCTACCACCGTATTAAATACTGCAACTCAAAGCACTATGCAAAGAGAAACACACAGAATAATTCTTTACAGAAATGCCACAAAGAGCTACAGCTCATCACTTCCAGAAATTAGAGTATTTGTGTGTGTGTGTATATATATATATATATATATATATATATATATATATATGTGTGTGTGTGTGAAAAGCTTATGTGAAAAGCTTTTGAATTCTTTCAGGTACCAGATAAGTTTACTAGGCTGGTTAAAGCATACTTTGAGGATATACAGTTTTGCTTTAGTACAGGGGAATTTGTTACATCATGGCAGCAATTAGAACGGCTATAATGGCTGAATGTCAGTTTCATCATTAGCATTTACAAAGGCAATGAAGGTAGTAATTAGGGCCTCTAAGTGGGTTGTAGGCAGGGAAATGTTGCATGACAGTACTCAGCTCCCCCTGATTAGGGCTTATATGGATGACATGACGATGCAAATGACTACTGTGTCTTGCACACGGTGGTCGCTGGAGAAGTTAAATGATAGTCTAAGGTTGGCAAGGCTGAAAGTTAAACAAAGCAAGTCTAGAAGTCTGTCGATAGTCAAAGAAAAGGATTGCGCAAGAAAAATGTTTGATGGAAGGAGAAATGATCCCTACGGTACTGGAGAGGCCAGTGAAGTGGTTAGGGGTGCCACAGGGTTTAAGTATAATGGCATGGCATGGGAGAGTGGTACTGAAGTTACCACTCAATTTTAGTTGAGGAATTTAAACGTGCAAATGTGAAACATGAGATGATTTTGTCAGGATTGAAAGATTCAGTGGTAAATCAGCAGTGCCGATCGCAAAAGCAGCAAGGAAGTGGAATCCGAAAGTGGCCATGCAGGTAGCCAGGAGCTCATTAGAACTAAGGGATGCCTTGGGTCAGGTGATTCGTGGAAAGCTTTTAGTAAAGGCTATATCACCAGGGAAGGCAAATGATGACTAGTTTTATTCAAAAGCAAGAGGGAGGAGGCACGGGGGTTCAAGTCTTAATTATCCCCTCGTAATTCGAACCCTGTACACACAGCAGTAATCTTGCATCTATCCCAACTTTTTTGAGTAGGTTAAAAAGAATGATATTCAGCTTATATTCACAAAACACAAAGGTTGTTCTTCAGAAACATTGGTAAAATTTCTTTGTAATTTTCTCAGTTTAGTAAAAGTTCAAGTGTTTTCTTATCTTAATCTTAATTATACATTTTACAAACAGAAATAATTGTTGAATATTCTATCATTGTAAAAATAAGAAATGTTTGAGCTGATACTTAAGTAAATTTGCATTTCTTTCAGCTGGAATTATAGATGGATAAACATACAGGTAGGCTACATGCACAACAGCAACCAAATTATTGTGCTCCATAATTAGTATCAAACTATTGTCAAATGTTATGGTTTAAATAAATAAATAAACATATTGTATATATATATATATAAAAGAATGACATTATAGTAAAACCTTTGCAAACAAATTACACAAATGCTTATGGTAAAATCAATTCTCATTTCAGCACAGCTGTATCACCTCAAGTTTGTTTTTTGAAGTATGTCATTCATTCATTATCTGTAACCCTTATCCAGTTCAGGGTCGCGGTGAGTCCAGAGCCTACCTGGAATCATTGGACACAAGGCAGGAATACACCCTGGAGGGGGCGCCAGTCCTTCACAGGGCAACACAGACACACACATTCAGATTTAGAGACACTTTTGAGTCGCCTATCTACCTACCAACGTGTGTTTTTTGGACTGTGGGAGGAAACCGTAGCATCCGAAGGAAACCCACGCAGACACGGGGAGAACACACCAACTCCTCACAGACAGTCACCTGGAGTAGGAATCGAACCCACAACCTCCAGGCCCCTGGAGGTGTGTGACTGCAACACTACCTGCTGTGCCACCGTGCCGCCCCTTTTTGAAGTATGTATATAATATTATAATATCTTGCCACAGTTAAAATCAAGCACAAGTTCACATTCTCAGATTTTGTTCTAGCAGTTTCTCATTTTTTTTTTAAACTACTAAATTCTACTATATGGCCAAATGCCTGTAGACACCTACTCAAATTATTTCACATTAAATCATTAGTATTAGAAAGGAATTAGCTTTCCTTTGCAGCAGTATCAGTCTCTAAATTTCTGGTACCTTTTTTAATTTTTTGTAGTTTTTTTTCATACCTCTTAACACATTTGTCACAGTTAGAAAAATGCAGACACTCCAAGCACAATACAAGAAGATCACCAGTGAAAAAGATTACACTGTCACAACAGTTTTCTTTTACACAGTAGAGGTTTATTATTGCTATAATATAAATGTGAAGTTATTACTTACGAATTAATTATATTGAAAGGGAAAAGACAGTCAACAATCTGGAACTTTTTTGTCAACAGTTTTTATTTTATATTTTTTAGGAAGTGAATTATAAAAATATTTCTCTCATAACACTAACAAAACAGCAAAATGTTGCTTGATTTTGTGAACAATATTCAACATAAACTCTATTTAGCACATGTAGGACAGTATGTGCGAACATGAGAATGGGCTTTGCAGATGTATTTCTCACATGTGCAGCACACAGCTTTTGTCTTGCAGTCCTTCTTCCAGGGGCAGAACTGGCACCTTTTTCTTTTGAGTGACCCAGCTGCAGACTCAGGTGGATCAGGACAAGATGCAACTCCCTGAACAGCTTCCTCAATGGCTGCAGAGGCTTCTGTGCAGGGCAGGTGCTCCCTTCTCTCAATACACGGGGTGACAAGAGCTTTTCCCAACTGCTCAAGGAACATCCTTATCTTGTTTTTCTTCCCTGACATCCAGGTTGGGTTGATCTCCTGCCATCAAAAGCCCTATGTCGCCATGCATGTCAATCACATCCATTTTTTTCCAGTTTTCTCCATATTTCCGGAAACCCTCCAAATTTGTGTTTTCCAGGATGATTTTTTCGATGGCTGGTGTGATGAACAGGGGAAAGGTGGATAAAATGTCCTGGACATGGGCAGCCGAATACCTTGTTGGCCCTGGAGTCATCCTTATGATGTTTGATGCTGCTGTTCTTCCCTGGTTGCTGTCTGAATTTGATGAGGACCATGCAATTTTGCCGTTCTTTGACAAAAAAGTCTCTCTGTCAGCATGAGGGATTTCCTCTTCTTCTTCATCTGAAGATGCATCATCCTCTGGGTTGCATTCCTCCCCATCTTCCTCTTCAGATACATCTTCATCCTCTTGTTCCTCCAGAGCTCCTGAAAATATCTCATCCAGGACCTGTGGGGACTGAAATGTCTATTCATGGCTTCAGCAAGCAACCAACTGGGGTACTTTGATTCAGGGTCCCATCAAAGAAACTCCGACCTAAGAACTGATCATGTGTTATTAGGCCGGAGTTTCTTTTATGTGTGTGTGTGTGTGTATTAGAGAGAGTTTGTGTGTGGCCTTTGAACTTTTTTCTGGTGTTTAAATGCTTTTATAATTCACAGGTCAAAAATGACCCATAAGACAATCTTTGTACCCTAGTGGTGTAGAGCTCACATGAAAACATAAACAAAAACAAAGTATCATTTTTCTAATGAAGGGGTCTCTTTAGGAAAAGTCATAAAATTTCAAGTTGGAAAAAGATAGTTTAAGGTATTTTTTCTACAGCTAAACATGGTAGTGGGTCACTTTTGACCCGCAAGACAACACAAGGGATAAAGTAGCTAAATAATTTCCCCCTGACCTTTTTAATGTCTGTGTTATGATGTGCTGTCTGTTTTAAAGCAAAATCCCTGAATGGTATGACAATCTTCTGATCCTGTGCCTGAAACACAGAATAAAAAAAGATTCAGGTCTATCGTTCTTCTATAACAGCACATATTAATACTTATAAATGTGAACTCATTATGTATATAGGTCCATTAATATCCAGTGACAAGGTCCACTGGATGAATATTTTTCACTTCTACATTATCATGAACCAAGATTTTACAGAAAAAATTAACCAAAAGTGTCCCATCTTGCCTACTGACCAAACACCATACAAAAAAATCAGTGGAAGACACATATAAAAGAAACATGTAGAACATTGGACTCAAGTTTCTTGCAGTTTGTGTGTGTGTATATATACACACAGATAACATAATTTATTATATACTTTGTCATACATTTACAATCTAATTTATCAAGTACACACTTCATCTAGGTGGCTCATTATGTAGTTAACTTTGTAGTTCAAAAATTGATAGTCCATTGATAGTCCACCAATAGTCCATTTTATTTTTTTTTTTACAATTTGCTATCTACAATTTACGTTAATTGTTAACAGGTAGGACCAAACAGGACAATAAAGCTGAGTGTCACGCCTTCGTCCTGTCAAGTCTGTTGTCCCCGGTCATGTGCTCCTTTTAGCACATGGCTATGTTTTGTTTATGTCCTTGTCTCCGCCCTCGTTCCGCCTCCTCGTCCGTGTCATGTGTTAACCTGTCCTCCTCGTTATCTGTCCAGGTGTGTCTCGTTTGTGTCAGTATTTAAGCCCTCTTGTTTCACGTCCTGTTTGTTGTACATTTCTCCTTTGTCCGTTGTCATATCAGTCGTGTTATTTAGTTTGTCTGTCTGTCTCTGCAGTTTTACTTTAGTTGTTTCAAATCCAGTTGTTTCGTTTCCTTTCACCGTTTCGCTCCCCAGTCTAGTCTGTCCATGTGTTAGTTTTGTTTCATTTCGTGTTGTGTTGTTTCTACTGTTGCCTGTCGTTGTTTTGTAATATCTTTTGTACAATTAAACTTTATCTGTGCTTTAGCAAGTGCGTCCGCCTCTGTCAGTCTGCCTCATGATCCGTGACACTGAGCAGGGATCATTTGGCTCTTGGACAGTACTGCAGTGAAATTGACATGTTCGAGTGTATAGGCTACTGGAGTTTAGGCTACTGGAGAATAGTCTAGCAACAACGTGTGTACAAGACCAACACTTACCTCAGAACTGACAATCAGATCTTTGTGAAACAAAACATTGTCAGGCATTGAGGCATGTCCAAATGCAAATGCTTCTTGGATGTGATGGTTTAGAAGTCCTGGCTGCTTCTGCAATTTTCACACCAGCTTTGGAAAAAAAATTGAACAGAATGTTCAGAAACTTATTTAATTTTTTAAAATAAGAACATGAAAAGCACAAATTCTAATTATTTAAAGAATATGTTTAGGATATAAAATTGCACAAAACATTTTTCTACTGGGCCTATATTCAGAAAGCAGATGCTGCTTGAAAATAAATACACCATAGGTTAGCCATGTCTGTAGAATGATGCTGGAGAATTTCATTAACAATCGTCCAGTTTGGTCAATAATCTATAAATATGAAGTGCGAGGTATATTTTTTACAGAATTACATTTCTCTTGGAGTTATACTAACACATATAATCTACAAATGTAGACAAGGCCTTTCAGGTTTTCCATCCATCCATCCATTTTCCACTGCTTATCCGGGTCCGGGTCGCATGGGAAGCAGTCCGAATAAAGAAACCCAGACCTCCCTCTCCCCAGCCACTGCTTCCAGCCCCTCCGGTGTTATACCGAGGCGTTCCCAGGCCAGTTGAGACATGTAGTCTCTCCAGCGTGTTCTTGGTCTGCCCCAGGGCCTCCTCCCGATTGGACATGCCTGGAACACCTCACCAGGAAGGCATCCAGGAGGCATCCAGACCAGATGCCCGACCCACCTCAACTGGCTCCTCTAGACATGGAGGAGCAGTGGCTCCATTCTGAGTCTTTCCTGGATGTCCGTGCTCCTAACCCTGTCTCTAAGGGAGAGTACAGGCACAGTCTGTGCAGAAGACTCATTTCAGCCATTTGTACAAGTGATCTCGTTCTTTTGGTCACTACCCAAAGCCACTTGTGACCATAGGTGAGGGTTGGGACATAGATTGAACGGTAAATCGAGAGCTTTGCTTTTCTGCTCAGCTCTCTCTTCACAACAGACCGGTACAGAGCCCGCATTACTGCTGACGCTGCACCGATCCGCCTGTCAATCTCCCGCTCCATCTTCCCCTCACTCGTGAACAAGACCCAGAGGTATTTAAACTCCTCCACTTGAGGCAGGATCTCACTTCCAACCTGGAGAGGGCACTCCACCCTTTTCCAGCTGAGTACCATGGACTCAGACTTGGAGGTGCTGATTCTCATCCCTACCACTTCACACTCGGCTGCAAACTGGTCCGGGCTCGATGAAGCCAACAAGACCACATCATCTGCAAAAAGCAAACATGGAATCCTGAGACCACCCAACCGGACACCTTCCACCACTTGGCTACGCTGAGAAATTCTGTCCATAAAAATTATGAACAGAACCGGTGACAATGGGCAGACCAGACAGAGTCCAACCCCGACTGGAAACCAGTCGGACTTACTACCAGCCATACGAACAAGACTCCTGCTCTGTTTATACAGGGACTGGAAGGCTCATAGTAAAGAGCCCAGTACCCCATACTCCCAGAGCACCCCCCCCCACACAGAATATCCCGTGGGATACGGTCAAATGCCTTCTCCAGATCCACAAAACACATGTAGACAAAACACATGTTGAGCAAACTCTCATGCACCCTCCAGGATAGTAAATGAGGGTAAAGGGCTGGTCCTGTGTTCCACGACTGGAGCAGGATTCCGCATTGAAATGTAAAGTGCATTATAAATAGAGTTGGACTCTCCAGTACCCTCGCATAGACCTTACCGGGGAAGCTGAGCAATGTGATCCCCCTATAGTTGGAACACACACCTGATCCCCCTTATTAAAAGGAACTGCCCCCGATGTCCACACAATGTTGAAAAGGCATGTCAGTCAGAACAGCCCCACAACATCCATATTGAGGAAGCCCTCCCTGGATCACCAACTTAACGTGGTGGAGGGATTTGCATGCCTGCGTGAGCCTAGGAGCTATGTTGTCAGGGTAGGGTCTGGTAGGGTCTCCCAAGGCAAATTGGTCCTTAAAGACCAAAATGAAGAAATTAAAAACAGGGACACAGCTTCCCTCGCCCGGAGTAGGGTTACTGGGGCCTCACCCTGGAGCCAGGGCTGGAGGAGGGGCTCCTTGGCGAGCGCCTGGTGGCCGGACTTTCACTCATGGGGTCCGGCCAGGCTCAGCCCGAAGGAGCATATGGGTCCACTCTCCCATGGACCCACCACCTGTGGGAGAGGTAGTAATCTGGGTCTGGTGCATTGTGGATCGGGTGGCAGCCAAGGTCGCGGGCCCTGGCATTCTGATCCTCGGCTATTGAAACTGGCTTTTGGAACATGGAACGTAACCTCTCTGGTGGGAAAAGAGCCTGAGCTGGTGTGCGAGGTTGAGAGGTACCGGCTAGATATAGTTGGCCTCACCTCGACACACAGTATGGGCTCTGGAACCAATCTCCTTGAGAGGGGCTGGATGATCTTTCACTCTGGAGTTGCCCAGGGTGAGATGCGTAAGGCAGGAGTGGGCTTACTCATAGCCCCCTGGCTTAGCGCCTGTACGTTGGGGTTTACCCCAGTGGATGAGAGCGTAATTTCCCTGCGCCTTCGGGTTGGGCAAAGGGCTCTGACGGTTGTTTGTGCTTATGCACCGAACAGCAGTTCAGAGTACCAGGCCTTGGGGACCCTAGGGAGTGGTGCTGGAGAGTACTCATTCTGGGGAATCCATTGTTCTGCTGGGGGACTTCAATGCTCACGTGGGTAATGAACAGTGAGACCTGGAGGGGCGTGATTGGGAGGAACTGATCTGAACCCGAGTGGTGTTCAGTTATTGGATTTTTGTGCTCGTTACAGTTTGTCCATTACGAACACCATGTTCGAGCATAAGGGTGTGCACAAGTACACCTGGCATCAGGATACCCTATGCCGCATTTCGATGATCGACTTTATAGTCTGATCACCACCTTGTGGTGAGCTGGATCAGATGGCGGGAGAGGATGCCGGACAGACCTGGCATGCCTAAATGTGTGCTGAGGGTTTGCTGGGAACGTTTGGCAGAGAGATCTTCAACTCCCACATCCGGCAGAGCTTCGACTGCATCCCGGGGGCGGCCGGAGACATTGAGTCCGAATGGGCCATGTTCCGGACCTCCATTGTTGAGGCGGCTCAATGGAGCTGTGGCTGCAAGGTTGTCGGTGCCTGTCGGATTGGCAATCCCCGCACTCGGTGGTGGACACCCAGGGTGAGAGAGGCTGTCAAGCTGAAGAAAGAGTCCTATCGAGCCTGGTTGGCCCGGGGGACTCCGGAGGTAGCTGACAGGTACCGAAGAGCCAAGCGGCTCGTGGCTTCAGCTGTCACTGAGGCAAAAACTGTCAGGTGTGGTAGGAGTTCGTTGAGGACATGGAAAACGACTTTCAGTCGGCTCCGAGAAGTTTCTGGCAAATCGTCAGGCGACTCAGGAGGAGAAAACGGTTTTCCACCAACACTGTATATGGTGGGGGTGGGGAGTTGTTGACCTCGACTGGGGACGTCGTTAGGCAGTGGAAGGAATACTTCAAGGATCTTCTCAATCCCACCAGCACATCTTCCACAGAGGTAGTAGAGGCCTTTCAGGTTTTCCGTTTTTTAACAAATAGCCGTTTTTAACATCTTCATGGTGACCTGAGTACAAATTGCTGCTCCGTCCTTATATCACTGCATATGAAGATTAGCTGAAACAACGTAATATTCTTTAAAACGAACAAGCAGCAAAACAAATGAGAGCCACTCTGACCTATATATATTTAACATGAAATAAAGAAATAATCCAAACTGTTACTGATGTGACTGGTTATGATCTCTTAAAATGGGGAAATTATGTATTAATTAAGAGCAATTGCTAAATGATTCATATGTTTATTTGCATCTATTTTAGAGTTAGATGGGGTTCTCCAAGAAAAAAAAATATTATATATATATAAACTTAGCACAAAAAATAGGAAATTTTGTGTATAATTTGTAGATTATTTCTTTGTTGTAACAGTGCTTCTTGGCAATAAATCTTATACAGTTAGAAAGCCTGTTAATTTCCCTAATTTAAATGAAATTCTGCAACTAGCGGCAATCCCATATCTCCACAGTCTGGGACCAAACCCTATCCTCCAAGATGACAATGCTCGCCCCCACAGAGGGAGGTTTATCAGAGACTACGTCCAGAATTTGGGCATAGAGAGGATGGAATGGCCTGCCATCAAACAGCAGTGTGTGACCAGGCTGGTGACTAGCAAGAGGAGGAGATGCTAAGCTGTTGTGGCTGTGTGTGGTCCTTCCACACGCTACTGAGGCTCCTGTTTGTTAAAGTAATACATTGTAAAATTGCCAGTACGTCTTGAAAAGATGATGATGATATATATGTATATATACCTTCTGGGTAGTCAGCAAATAGTGTCAACAAATCATGGTTTTCCAGTACACAAACTTCACACAACGTTGCAGTACATATCGTGGTGTTTCTTGGAATTTTGTACATCAAACCGACCTACAAACATACACAGTATGATTAATATACCAACAATCCATACCTTTTCTAAACCACTTTCTGATTACAAATTAAAATGGAAAGCAATGTAAACAGAATAAATTTCGTTGTCATGTTATAAAAAATAATATAAATGTAAGCCCTAAATTATTAATACACATGCCAAATTGTGATTTACCAAATGTTTACTTCTGGCTTCTGACAAAAGACAGTAAAATATTTGTCTTAATGATATAAATGCAAAACTTTTTTGCATTTCTATGAAAAATAATTACAATAAAAAATGGCAAAACCTATAGGTGATCACATCAGGATGGAAAACGTCTTTGCCATAACTCTGATCATTTATTCCCTCCCGAGACCCATGGGATTCAGGTCTGGGCCACCACAGAATGCTGACGTTGGTGACATTGTTTTCTACAAACCCAAGTTGAGATGTTGTGATAAAACATAAATGGAAATATATTTATATATGATTTGCAAATCCTTTTCAACATATTTTCAATTGAATACACTACAAAGACTAGAAATGTAATGTTCAAATGGATAAATGGTTGTTGGTTTTTTTTGCAAATATTCACTCATTTTGAATTTGAGGCCTGCAACACATTCCAAAAAAGTTGGGAAAGGGGCATGTTACAACTGTGTTACATCACCTTTCCTTTTAACAACACTCAATAAGCATTTGGGAACTGAGGACACTAATTTTTGAAGCTTTGTAGGTGGAATTTTCCCATTCTTGCTTGATGTACAACTTCAGTTTCTCAACGGGTCAGGGTCTCCGTTGTCCTATTTTGCTCTTCATAATGCACCACACATTTTCAATGGGTGACAGGTCTACACTGCAGGCAGGCCAATCTAGTTCCCGCAATCTTTTACTACGAAGCCACCCTGTTGTAACACGTGCCGAATGTGGCTTGGCATTGTCTTGTTGAAATAAGCAGGGATGTCCCTAAAATAGACGTTGCTTGGATGGCAGCATATGTTGTTCCAAAAGCTATATGTTCCTTTCAGCCTTAATGGTGCCCTCACATCAAATCAAATCAAATTTATTTATATAGCGCCTTTTTACAACTGACATTGTCACAAAGCTGCTTCACATAATGTGCAAGTTACCCATGCCATGGCCACTAACACAACCGCACACCGTCAGAGATGCTGGCTTGTGAATTATGCACTGATAACAATCCAGACAGTCCATTTCTCTTTGGCCCAGAGGACACCACGTCCATGATTTCCAAAAACAATTTGAAATATGGACTCATCAGACCACAGAACACTTTCACTTTACGTCAGTTCATCTCAGATGAGCTCAGGCACAGAGAAGCTGGCAGCATGTCTGAGTGTTGTTGATATATGGCTTTTGAACATTAAATATCTTGTCTTTGTAGTGTATTCAATTGAATAAAGGTTGAAAAGGATTTGCAAATCATTGTATTCTGTTTTTATTTGTGTTTTACACAACGTCCCAATTGCAATGGAATTGGGGTTGTACTAACAATTTTTGGACCACTTTGGCTTTATATCATGAATCATTGTCATCTTGTTAGGTCCAATGCTGCTCAAGAAGACTGCATGATATTTTCTCAAGAATCTAAATTTCACCCCATTTTCTCTCTCTTTTTTCTGTTTGAAAATGCGGGGGAACTGACTCCAAATAAAGTTAAAAATTAGTTACATTCCTGTGTCTAAACAACTCAATTTTATCTCATCTAACCATAGAACTGATGACTAAAAAACCTTCTTTGTCCAGGTGAACTTTTGAAAAGGCTAGGCTGGTTTGCATGCATGTTTCAGAGGATGGAGTTCTCAGAGTCAGAGGTCAGAGTGCAGCTGGAGAACCTTACTAAGTCATTTGGTTTTATCCATTACTCGCAGAACTAACGCACCAGTAGTAATAGCTAAAATGTTTGTCTTAAGCCAGCCATACATGCTGAAATTTCACTTGTTTTTAAGCCCTTTTGCAACAGAATCAGGCTGAATTTAATTTTTCTCTATCATTGTTTGACATGGAATGTGAGGTAGAAACTGATGTCTAACTAAATAACACAAAACAAAGCTACTCAGATCAAACGTGGGAATTTTGCAGCATTACAGTGACAACTGTCTTTAAAGCAATGATTCTCAAACTTTTTTCATCATTTCCCACCTCAGACAAAGGGGAATTTCAGCGCCCCACCTGTACCATATCACCCCAAACAAATGGTGATAAAATACACGTGCAAGTTTACAATTTTCTAATTTATTTAAGTAACATCAATTTCTATCTCTGAATCAGTAGCTTAACATTATAACACCAGATACATCACTAATATCAATGTTCAAAAATACAGAAAATTGGCCTACTAATTAAATTGTGCTTAATTTTCTCACTTTTCAATCTGTGCAATTGGGTGTAGGTGGGGGCATAATTGCTGAGTCAAAGACCACCCCATACCCAAAATATTAGACAGCTATAAGCTGATTCCTATGTAGATAAGACTGTACTGCATTTATAATGATGTGGAACAGCATTTGATTAACATTAACCTTAGGGAGTGAAGCTGTGTCCCAAACAACACACTATTGAACTTTATATACTACACTACAGAAACTACTACTTCTAAGGGAGGTATATATATATTTTTTCATACTATTCAGTGCAGCAGTGTGCATTTGAGGCACAGCAAGAGACTAACATTAATTTGCTGCACGTTTAGAGCACTTTCTCAAAACCTGAAGACAGCAAATATTAACTTTAACAAACTCTAAGATCCTCCTCTGTTACCCTAACAGGTATATACAAGCCACTGTCATAACTGTAATTCTTTTTGTTGTCTGTTGTTCTCTCATTACTGACATCAAGACCAGAGCTGGTAAACACTAACTTTATAAACCAGACTCTGACAGTGAATCGGAGGCCAGTGAAGTTGATTATTAGAGCAAGCTTTATATTTGAACAGCTGCCTTAACGAAGGCTGAAAGGAAACCCACCTTGTCTGAGTCACAGCCAAAACACATTAACCTCTGTGGATCATTTTAAAAATACAAAAACAAGCATATTGTGGTTCCAGTTATGCTTTTTTATTGAGTAAGCTTTACTGGCAAAACAGAAAGTCATTAGTAAAAACAGGCATAAAGAAAAAGCTAATTTCTTCAGATTTCTTGCACCGCACACTTTGAGAAATGCTGCTTTAAAGTTTTGGTGATATGAGTGACTGATAAGTGTTCTAAAAATGCTATATATTTACTTATATTTACAGAAGAATTAAATTTTATTGCAGTATTCAAAACATTATTCATGTTGGCAACAACCCATTCAAAAGACCTTTTACATACATACCTCACCAATTAAGAAGCCAGGTAACAATGTTGCAATGCAATCAGTTTTATCTCTTCCAAATACCTTCCAAAAAAACAAAATAACAAGCCTTTTATCTACCATAATACATACTAATAGTACTATATTTCAAGTTTAATGTTTATTATTTGTTTATATAATCTTGCTAAAATAATGCTCATATTTAAATGACAAGTAACAAAACCACATAATGTGTTTTAAACATATCTTCATTTGGCCTCGCTCAATGTAATATAAATTTTGATTAATTTCTCCAGCCCTGGACAAAATATGTCCAGGATTAAAAGTCTGGGTTTTAAATTTCAAGGATAAAGCACTCTTAAATCCATCTTCTGTTTCTTTCAGTAATTCACACTTTAAAATAAACAAACATCTGTCTTATTATTTTCTGATATATTCACACAAACAAATGTAGTATATCTTCTTTAACTGTCCCATTGTTAAAATCATAATGAATTACACAGCAAATCGGGCACTGTTAAATAGTGTTAACACTAAATTTTAACACTCACAATCATAACTCGGTGTTCTTTTAACACTGGCAAATTTGCTTTACAAATTTCTAATTCTAAATTTGTCAAAAATAATGGTAAGAAAAAGAAAAGAAATAACGTACTTTTTCCAATATATTTTTGTAACGGAAACGTGACACTTCTGACTGCAAGGCCAATGGAAGGTCATCAAACAGCCCACCAGCATTATAACCTTTCTGGTGTATCCAGAAATAATGATAAGATGTCTGCACCAAGGTTTGAACATCTTCTGGTAAGTCCATACTTTTCTTTCATCAAGGGAAAAAACCTAATTGGTAAAAATGTCCTCTTAATGAATTATGAGAACACAGATCATGTATGTACATATATACAAACCATGTAACTGCATATCGTTTCCATTCTATAGTAGAATCTTCCTCTTCGTCTGTCCAAATTACTAATAATTGAGCTCAAACCAGTCATAATAGCTCCAAGGAAGGCAACCAGTCCAATCACCATTACAACAGATGCAACAACGGTTTCACTACCATTCATTGCATGTATTTCTCCGTATCTATAAAATATAATAACAAATTAAACAGCAGTCGCTGGAAAGTACAGGAATTGGATTTGTACTGGCTACATTGATCTTTGAAAACCTAAACCTTGTGTAATGCAAGACTTATGTAATATCATCATTACAACAGAGTAACATTACAACAGTCTCGGGGGCTGAAACGGCCGTAGTCAGTCTCAGGGGCAGAAACGGCCGTAGTCACAGTCTCAGGGGCAGAAACGGCCGTAGCCACAGTCTCAGGGGCAGAAACGGCCGTAGCCACAGTCTCAGGGGCAGAAACGGCCGTAGCCACAGTCTCAGAGATAGGAGCAGCTGAGGGAGCCGTACTCACGGAGACTGGAGACCCTGCGACGACGTCCACGGAGACAGGGGAACCTGCAGTGACGTCCACGGAGACAGGGGAACCTGCAGTGACGTCCACGGAGGCAGACGGAACTGCGACGACGTCCACGGAGGCAGACGGAACTGCGACGACGTCCACGGAGACAGGAGAACGTGCAACGACGTCCACGGAGGCAGATGAATCTGCGACGTCGTCCACGGAAACAGAAGAGGCGGGCGTCGCTCTTTCGAAGACAAGAGAGGCGGACGCCGCCTTCAAGGAGAGCTCCAGGCGTGCCATGAGGCCTGTAAGCTTCTCCTGGAGGTCAGGAGTGAGCGCAGAGCGGTGCTTAGGAACTGGGGTCCTAGCGACGACGTCCATGGAAACAGAGGAATCTGCGACGTCGTCCATGGAGACAGGCGCGGCCGGAAGCGCCGCGCTGAAGAAGACAGGCGCGGCCGTAGGCACCGCGCTCAGGGAGACAGACGCGGCCGTAGGCGCCGCGCTCAGGGAGACAGACGCGGCCGTAGGCGCTGCGCTCAGGGAGACAGACGCGGCCGTAGGCGCTGCGCTCAGGGAGACAGACGCGGCCGTAGGTGTTGCGCTCAGGGAGACAGACGCGGCCGTAGGTGCCGCGGGCATGAAGACAGGTGCGGCCGGAGGTGCCGCGGGCACGAAGAGAGGCGCGACCGGAGGTGCCGCTCTTCCAGGAACAGGAGCGGCCGGAGGTGCCGCTTTTACGGGAGCAGGAATTGAAACGCCCAGCGAGGCAGGTGCAGAGTTGTGGATTTAGCGGGTTTGGGCGCACTCTCGAGGGACTTCTTTGAACTTAGTTCCCCCGGAGATGCGCCCCTGTTAGCCTCATCTCCCATGTCCTGTGATCTGAGGCTAACAGCCCTTGTCCATAAGGCCCCCCCAAAAATCTCGCCGGACCTGAGGGGGTAATTCTCTGGAGCTGGGGTTCCAGCCTGCTTTCTCCTCCGGCTCCGTCGATTCCCGCTGGAGCCATCACTCGATTCCTGAATCGAGTCTTCTGTTCGGGGGAGTGGAACCGCACCGGAAATGCGCTGAAGCCGTTGACTCCACTCCGAAGCCGCTCTTAACGCCTCCTCCACGGGATCTTTGGGGCCTGTGCGGAACGGAGTCCGGCGAATTACACCTCTCCTAAATGGGTAGTCCGTGCTAGCTGTGTCCATCTTTTGATCGGTCATTCTGTCAGGGTGGTGTGAGGAGTAGATTTAAAGGATGCGGACACACTCGCTACAACACGGAAAGGTTTATTAATGAAATAACAAAACAAACTTTACGAGAAACACGAGATAACATTTACTTGACTGGGGAATGAAACAAACGAACTAGATTAGAAACACGAAGACTACGAAAACATTTAGGAAACAAAACGAGCAAGAGAACAACAGAATTCACAATGACACAAACAAACTCAAAATGACCGATAACAGGAAGTGAGGGAAGAGGGCTTAAATAAACAAACTTAACAAGAGACACCTGACACAGATAACTAAGGACAATTACAGAGAGGCGGAACAAGAGGTGGAGCGAGTGAACATAAACAAAGCCATGTGAGGAGAAGGAAAACAACAAACAGAGCCACATGGAAGGAGGAAAACAACCAGAAAGTGTCAAGGTGTGACAAATGCAAGACTTATGTAATATCATCATTACAACAGAGTAAACTGATTACCTGATGGATGAAAATGCATGGCTTTTTATTTATAATAATAATAATAATAATTAATAATAATGACAAATAAATAAATAGGTGCCAATTATATGATGTAAATATAAGGTCTAATTATATTTTAAGGGGGTTAAATGTGTAATATATTAGTTTCAGACACTTCATAAAACGAGAAACAAATCCTGTTTTGTTAATTAATTATATTTTTATGTACTTTTGAAATTTACGCTATAATCTGATCTATTAATCATATGGCCTACAAGACTGTATAGAAGATGATATGTAGATCAGCGACTCTGCGCAGAACCAATCAGAATAAATCAAAACACACGGGCTGTGCAGAGAAAGGCGTTAGAACCGTTTCTCCCGTTTAAGGCTGATTTCACAGGGTTTCGCTCGTTTTAAATTAAGGTCAGGTATTCCTGGTTTTTAAAAATGATTATTATTTAAATGTTTCTGTATGGTGTATGAAGGACATAACATTAAATGAAATTGTAGCCATACATTGGGGGAAAATAAGATAAATGTAGGTTATCTTTAAATGTTACTCTGCTACATTAAATAACCCTAACCCATGTAGTGCTAGTCATAGGAATAATTTCATTCTAATCGCAGTTCCATTACAACACATTTCACATGTGAAGGATTTGAATTAGAAACTGGTGTTTAAAATGTTTTTAAAACTCTCACTGTAATATTAATGATACTTGTCTCTTTCAGACACGAACAAAAGACATGGCACAGTTTGGTAAGTTGTTTTAAGGAATTAGGCCATTTGGCAAGTTCTAATATGGTCCATAGACTTGTTCATTGTTCCAACTTCATTTAACCTCGCAGATCGTAACCAACTAACTCAATCTCACTGTTCATTTATTTATTATTCTAGGACAAGCTGCCCAGGACGTGAAGGAACACCAGGGAAACCAGAAATTCCCTTCTTTTCTGGGGTTTCCCTTTAAGAAGAAACCAGGAGATGTAAGCTCGTTCTCATCATGGCAAAACAGTTGTATGATATTTTGCAATGTGGACTTCTACACAAAGATCAATCATAACATTAAAATAAACTCCTTGATTCTACACTCATTTTCCATTTGAACAATTATGCTTACTAGTACTTTACCTAAAACCTGCTCTGTGGTGATAATGTAGGGGTCCTGACCATTAAGTGACAAGGTGAAATGGAGGTAACAAAGTATTCAGAACAACAGGTGGCCTGCTGTCTATATTGTAGAACTACATACTGCACCTGTATATTAAGTGGAGCTGATAAAATGGACAGTGAATGTAGAAACAAGGACATTTTCCAATATTAACTGAAACTGATCTCTTGTATTTTCCTGTGTCTAATCTCTTGACCTAATAAAATAAAAGCAGAACATCTTTCTTGTGTCTCAGTATTCCGATGAGATGCCGTTCACGGAAACTTCCCTTTTTAAAACAACACTATATATTGAGATATTCCTCTTCTCCTTGGTCATTCTTTATGGGGTTCTTCATCTGCCCTGTTGGGAGAGAGTAAGTAGTCACAAAACTCATTTCAGTAAACCCATTCATTTTGTAACACTGGTTTGTTGGGCTGTGTTTTTGTCAGTCTGAGTGTCCTAGGTAATTACATTAGCATTAGGAGCTCAGGAGTGTAGACTGACTCCTGCATTTATGTGTGTAGGCTGCACAAACTGTTTCTAACAATAGTACACTAAAATAAGGCACATCTCAAATAGAAAGTTTACAGAAAATGTGCAAACAAAATAAAAGTCTTAAATTTTACTGCAGTGAAGTATTCCAAGTCTGAGATCCATTTTGCTGGTTCATTAATTAAGAAATTACAGACAACTGCGGTATAGCAATGACATGAAAAACTGAAGTGCAAACTGCTGACAGTGAAAATGTATTATTATCATTATTTTAATCATTATTATTATTTGCAAATTAACATGTTTTGATCTGAAAACACATCTTTTTCATTTAGATTTATAACAAGTGGAAGAACTCTCCAGAAGAAGAGAACACGGGTGTTGAAGAAGTGAAGAAGTGAATGAGAACGATATGAAGGAGGAAGAATGAATGGAACCACCGCTTTAAATGTTATTATTGTTATTTAAAAATAAATCTTTAAATGCTTCTTTCATGAGGTCCTAGATAACATCATCAGCAAAGTACCAGAGAGGAAAGGCCTGTTTTATCAGAAATCTGCATTAATCTGTTTTCTGCTTGGTTCATTCCAAAAAATGCTGGTGTGCACCTTGCCACCCGTAATAACCTTATCATCCAGCGGTTAATAACTACTTCATTATTTTAAATCAAGTGTTAATTTAACAAATCTATACGATCAAGGAGAGCATCGGGAAACAAACTTTACAGTGTGTGCAGAATTATTAGGCAAGTATTTTGATCACATCATCCTTTTTATACATGTTGTCCTACTCATGTATAGCTGCTGTATATGCTTAAAAGCCAACTACCAATTAAGTAAATCAGGTGATGTGCATCTATGTAATGAGAAGGGGTGTGGTCTAATGACATCAACACCCTATATAAGGTGTGCGTAATTATTAGGCAACTTCCTTTCCTTTGGCAAAATGGGTCAGAAGAGAGATTTGACGGACTCTGAAAAGTCAAAAAATGTGAGATGTCTTTCAGAGGGATGCAGCAGTCTTGAAATTGCCAAACCTTTGAAGCGTGATCACAGAACAATCAAGCGTTTCATGGCAAATAGCCAACAGGGTCATAAGAAACATGTTGATAAAAAGGCGCAAAGTAACTGCCCACGAATTGAGGAAAATCAAGTGTGAAGCTGCCAAGATGCCATTTGCCACCAGTTTTGCCATATTTCAGAGCTGTAACGTTACTGGAGTATCAAGAAGCACAAGGTGTCTGATACACAGGGATATGGCCAAGGTAAGGAAGGCTGAAAAACGACAACCTTTGAACAAGAAACATAAGATAAAACGTCAAGACTGGGCCAAGAAATATGCTAAGACTTTATTCAGTCAGCACAAACTCAATCCTGAGTCAGCCAGGCTAAAAATAACAGAGAGGTAAAACTGAAGCCTAGTAGACTTTCTTGTATCTTAAAAAATAATAAGAATAAAAACAATAATAATAATAAAAAAAAAACTGATTGCATAACAGACTGAAATTAACTATAAGCTCTGTATATAGTTTATAGCTCTGTATATAACTATATAGTGTATAACTATAGAGCTGTGCCATTTTAAATAACGATACAAAACTACATAATAACACAGTTAAAGGGGCATTTTAATCGTTTAAATATTTACCCTCATGAGCATCTAAATGACAGTTCAGTAATAGTTTACTGGGGATTATTTATTTTAATTCTCATGGTGTAACCAAAACAATCGAATTCAAATGAGTACATCTCCATTTTGCATACTATATACTGACTTATTTTGGGACTGTTACACTTCTATAGGGACCAGCCGGTCAAATCAGAATCAGACAGGAAGGATTAGGGTAGTTGTAGTTTATTTACATACTCATCGCACTACAACAAGCTAAAACATGGAAAATGATATGCCGCACCTCGATATTAAAAAAAAAATCTCAATTTTGGAACACGGTGTGTAATTACTAAGTTACAGTAGTAATTATTTTTAATAATAATAACAATAATAATAATAATAATGATAAATAAATAAATTGGCACCAATTATATGATGTAAATATAAGGTCTAATTATATTTTAAGGGGGTTAAATGTGTAATATATTAGTTTCAGACACTTCATAAAACGAGAAACAAATCCTGTTTTGTTAATTAATTATATTTTTATGTACTTTTGAAATTTACGCTATAATCTGATCTATGAATCATATGGCCTACAAGACTGTATAGAAGATGATATGTAGATCAGCGTAATAACCTTATCATCCAGCGGTTAATAACTACTTCATTATTTTAAATCAAGTGTTAATTTAACAAATCTATACGATCAAGGAGAGCATCAGGAAACAAACTTTACAGTGTGTGCAGAATTATTAGGCAAGTATTTTGATCACATCATCCTTTTATACATGTTGTCCTACTCATGTATAGCTGCTGTATATGCTTAAAAGCCAACTACCAATTAAGTAAATCAGGTGATGTGCATCTATGGAATGAGAAGGGGTGTGGTCTAATGACATCAACACCCTATATAAGGTGTGCGTAATTATTAGGCAACTTCCTTTCCTTTGGCAAAATGGGTCAGAAGAGAGATTTGACGGACTCTGAAAAGTCAAAAAATGTGAGATGTCTTTCAGAGGGATGCAGCAGTCTTGAAATTGCCAAACCTTTGAAGCGTGATCACAGAACAATCAAGCGTTTCATGGCAAATAGCCAACAGGGTCATAAGAAACATGTTGATAAAAAGGCGCAAAGTAACTGCCCACGAATTGAGGAAAATCAAGTGTGAAGCTGCCAAGATGCCATTTGCCACCAGTTTTGCCATATTTCAGAGCTGTAACGTTACTGGAGTATCAAGAAGCACAAGGTGTCTGATACACAGGGATATGGCCAAGGTAAGGAAGGCTGAAAAACGACCACCTTTGAACAAGAAACATAAGATAAAACGTCAAGACTGGGCCAAGAAATATGCTAAGACTTTATTCAGTCAGCACAAACTCAATCCTGAGTCAGCCAGGCTAAAAATAACAGAGAGGTAAAACTGAAGCCTAGTAGACTTTCTTGTATCTTAAAAAATAATAAGAATAAAAACAATAATAATAATAAAAAAAAACTGATTGCATAACAGACTGAAATTAACTATAAGCTCTGTATATAGTTTATAGCTCTGTATATAACTATAGAGCTGTGCCATTTTAAATAACGATACAAAACTACATAATAACACAGTTAAAGGGGCATTTTAATCGTTTAAATATTTACCCTCATGAGCATCTAAATGACAGTTCAGTAATAGTTTACTGGGGATTATTTATTTTAATTCTCATGGTGTAACCAAAACAATCGAATTCAAATGAGTACATCTCCATTTTGCATACTATATACTGACTTATTTTGGGACTGTTACACTTCTATAGGGACCAGCCAGTCAAATCAGAATCAGACAGGAAGGATTAGGGTAGTTGTAGTTTATTTACATACTCATCGCACTACAACAAGCTAAAACATGGAAAATGATATGCAGCACCTCGATATTAAAAAAAAATCTCAATTTTGGAACACGGTGTGTAATTACTAAGTTACAGTAGTAATTATTTTTAATAATAATAACAATAATAATAATAATAATGATAAATAAATAAATTGGCACCAATTATATGATGTAAATATAAGGTCTAATTATATTTTAAGGGGGTTAAATGTGTAATATATTAGTTTCAGACACTTCATAAAACGAGAAACAAATCCTGTTTTGTTAATTAATTATATTTTTATGTACTTTTGAAATTTACGCTATAATCTGATCTATTAATCATATGGCCTACAAGACTGTATAGAAGATGATATGTAGATCAGCGACTCTGCGCAGAACCAATCAGAATAAATCAAAACACACGGGCTGTGCAGAGAAAGGCGTTAGAACCGTTTCTCCCGTTTAAGGCTGATTTCACAGGGTTTCGCTCGTTTTAAATTAAGGTCAGGTATTCCTGGTTTTTAAAAATGATTATTATTTAAATGTTTCTGTATGGTGTATGAAGGACATAACATTAAATGAAATTGTAGCCATACATTGGGGGAAAATAAGATAAATGTAGGTTATCTTTAAATGTTACTCTGCTACATTAAATAACCCTAACCCATGTAGTGCTAGTCATAGGAATAATTTCATTCTAATCGCAGTTCCATTACAACACATTTCACATGTGAAGGATTTGAATTAGAAACTGGTGTTTAAAATGTTTTTAAAACTCTCACTGTAATATTAATGATACTTGTCTCTTTCAGACACGAACAAAAGACATGGACCAGTTTGGTAAGTTGTTTTAAGGAATTAGGCCATTTGGCAAGTTCTAATATGGTCCATAGACTTGTTCATTGTTCCAACTTCATTTAACCTCGCAGATCGTAACCAACTAACTCAATCTCACTGTTCATTTATTTATTATTCTAAGACAAGCTGCCCAGGACGTGAAGGAACACCAGGGAAACCAGAAATTCCCTTCTTTTCTGGGGTTTCCCTTTAAGAAGAAACCAGGAGATGTAAGCTCGTTCTCATCATGGCAAAACAGTTGTATGATATTTTGCAATGTGGACTTCTACACAAAGATCAATCATAACATTCAAATAAACTCCTTGATTCTACACTCATTTTCCATTTGAACAATTATGCTTACTAGTACTTTACCTAAAACCTGCTCTGTGGTGATAATGTAGGGGTCCTGACCATTAAGTGACAAGGTGAAATGGAGGTAACAAAGTATTCAGAACAACAGGTGGCCTGCTGTCTATATTGTAGAACTACATACTGCACCTGTATATTAAGTGGAGCTGATAAAATGGACAGTGAATGTAGAAACAAGGACATTTTCCAATATTAACTGAAACTGATCTCTTGTATTTTCCTGTGTCTAATCTCTTGACCTAATAAAATAAAAGCAGAACATCTTTCTTGTGTCTCAGTATTCCGATGAGATGCCGTTCACGGAAACTTCCCTTTTTAAAACAACACTATATATTGAGATTTTCCTGTTCTCCTTGGTCATTCTTTATGGGGTTCTTCATCTGCCCTGTTGGGAGAGAGTAAGTAGTCACAAACCCCATTTCAGTAAACCCATTCATTTTGTAACACTGGTTTGTTGGGCTGTGTTTTTGTCAGTCTGAGTGTCCTAGGTAATTACATTAGCATTAGGAGCTCAGGAGTGTAGACTGACTCCTGCATTTATGTGTGTAGGCTGCACAAACTGTTTCTAACAATATTACACTAAAATAAGGCACATCTCAAATAGAAAGTTTACAGAAAATGTGCAAACAAAATAAAAGTCTTAAATTTTACTGCAGTGAAGTATTCCAAGTCTGAGATCCATTTTGCTGGTTCATTAATTAAGAAATTACAGACAACTGCGGTATAGCAATGACATGAAAAACTGAAGTGCAAACTGCTGACAGTGAAAATGTATTATTATCATTATTTTAATCATTATTATTATTTGCAAATTAACATGTTTTGATCTGAAAACACATCTTTTTCATTTAGATTTATAACAAGTGGAAGAACTCTCCAGAAGAAGAGAACACGGGTGTTGAAGAAGTGAAGAAGTGAATGAGAACGATATGAAGGAGGAAGAATGAATGGAAACACCGCTTTAAATGTTATTATTGTTATTTAAAAATAAATCTTTAAATGCTTCTTTCATGAGGTCCTAGATATTATCATCAGCAAAGTACCAGAGAGGAAAGGCCTGTTTTATCAGAAATCTGCATTAATCTGTTTTCTGCTTGGTTCATTCCAAAAAATGCTGGTGTGCACCTTGCCACCCGTAATAACCTTATCATCCAGTGGTTAATAACTACTTCATTATTTTAAATCAAGTGTTAATTTAACAAATCTATACGATCAAGGAGAGCATCGGGAAACAAACTTTACAGTGTGTGCAGAATTATTAGGCAAGTATTTTGATCACATCATCCTTTTTATACATGTTGTCCTACTCATGTATAGCTGCTGTATATGCTTAAAAGCCAACTACCAATTAAGTAAATCAGGTGATGTGCATCTATGTAATGAGAAGGGGTATGGTCTAATGACATCAACACCCTATATAAGGTGTGCGTAATTATTAGGCAACTTCCTTTCCTTTGGCAAAATGGGTCAGAAGAGAGATTTGACGGACTCTGAAAAGTCAAAAAATGTGAGATGTCTTTCAGAAGGATGCAGCAGTCTTGAAATTGCCAAACCTTTGAAGCGTGATCACAGAACAATCAAGCGTTTCATGGCAAATAGCCAACAGGGTCATAAGAAACATGTTGATAAAAAGGCGCAAAGTAACTGCCCACGAATTGAGGAAAATCAAGTGTGAAGCTGCCAAGATGCCATTTGCCACCAGTTTTGCCATATTTCAGAGCTGTAACGTTACTGGAGTATCAAGAAGCACAAGGTGTCTGATACACAGGGATATGGCCAAGGTAAGGAAGGCTGAAAAACGACAACCTTTGAACAAGAAACATAAGATAAAACGTCAAGACTGGGCCAAGAAATATGCTAAGACTTTATTCAGTCAGCACAAACTCAATCCTGAGTCAGCCAGGCTAAAAATAACAGAGAGGTAAAACTGAAGCCTAGTAGACTTTCTTGTATCTTAAAAAATAATAAGAATAAAAACAATAATAATAATAAAAAAAAACTGATTGCATAACAGACTGAAATTAACTATAAGCTCTGTATATAGTTTATAGCTCTGTATATAACTATATAGTGTATAACTATAGAGCTGTGCCATTTTAAATAACGATACAAAACTACATAATAACACAGTTAAAGGGGCATTTTAATCGTTTAAATATTTACCCTCATGAGCATCTAAATGACAGTTCAGTAATAGTTTACTGGGGATTATTTATTTTAATTCTCATGGTGTAACCAAAACAATCGAATTCAAATGAGTACATCTCCATTTTGCATACTATATACTGACTTATTTTGGGACTGTTACACTTCTATAGGGACCAGCCAGTCAAATCAGAATCAGACAGGAAGGATTAGGGTAGTTGTAGTTTATTTACATACTCATCGCACTACAACAAGCTAAAACATGGAAAATGATATGCAGCACCTCGATATTAAAAAAAAATCTCAATTTTGGAACACGGTGTGTAATTACTAAGTTACAGTAGTAATTATTTTTAATAATAATAACAATAATAATAATAATAATGATAAATAAATAAATTGGCACCAATTATATGATGTAAATATAAGGTCTAATTATATTTTAAGGGGGTTAAATGTGTAATATATTAGTTTCAGACACTTCATAAAACGAGAAACAAATCCTGTTTTGTTAATTAATTATATTTTTATGTACTTTTGAAATTTACGCTATAATCTGATCTATTAATCATATGGCCTACAAGACTGTATAGAAGATGATATGTAGATCAGCGACTCTGCGCAGAACCAATCAGAATAAATCAAAACACACGGGCTGTGCAGAGAAAGGCGTTAGAACCGTTTCTCCCGTTTAAGGCTGATTTCACAGGGTTTCGCTCGTTTTAAATTAAGGTCAGGTATTCCTGGTTTTTAAAAATGATTATTATTTAAATATTTCTGTATGGTGTATGAAGGACATAACATTAAATGAAATTGTAGCCATACATTGGGGGAAAATAAGATAAATGTAGGTTATCTTTAAATGTTACTCTGCTACATTAAATAACCCTAACCCATGTAGTGCTAGTCATAGGAATAATTTCATTCTAATCGCAGTTCCATTACAACACATTTCACATGTGAAGGATTTGAATTAGAAACTGGTGTTTAAAATGTTTTTAAAACTCTCACTGTAATATTAATGATACTTGTCTCTTTCAGACACGAACAAAAGACATGGCACAGTTTGGTAAGTTGTTTTAAGGAATTAGGCCATTTGGCAAGTTCTAATATGGTCCATAGACTTGTTCATTGTTCCAACTTCATTTAACCTCGCAGATCGTAACCAACTAACTCAATCTCACTGTTCATTTATTTATTATTCTAGGACAAGCTGCCCAGGACGTGAAGGAACACCAGGGAAACCAGAAATTCCCTTCTTTTCTGGGGTTTCCCTTTAAGAAGAAACCAGGAGATGTAAGCTCGTTCTCATCATGGCAAAACAGTTGTATGATATTTTGCAATGTGGACTTCTACACAAAGATCAATCATAACATTAAAATAAACTCCTTGATTCTACACTCATTTTCCATTTGAACAATTATGCTTACTAGTACTTTACCTAAAACCTGCTCTGTGGTGATAATGTAGGGGTCCTGACCATTAAGTGACAAGGTGAAATGGAGGTAACAAAGTATTCAGAACAACAGGTGGCCTGCTGTCTATATTGTAGAACTACATACTGCACCTGTATATTAAGTGGAGCTGATAAAATGGACAGTGAATGTAGAAACAAGGACATTTTCCAATATTAACTGAAACTGATCTCTTGTATTTTCCTGTGTCTAATCTCTTGACCTAATAAAATAAAAGCAGAACATCTTTCTTGTGTCTCAGTATTCCAATGAGATGCCGTTCACGGAAACTTCCCTTTTTAAAACAACACTATATATTGAGATATTCCTCTTCTCCTTGGTCATTCTTTACGGGGTTCTTCATCTGCCCTGTTGGGAGAGGGTAAGTAGTCACAAACCTCATTTCAGTAAACCCATTCATTTTGTAACACTGGTTTGTTGGGCTGTGTTTTTGTCAGTCTGAGTGTCCTAGGTAATTACATTAGCATTAGGAGCTCAGGAGTGTAGACTGACTCCTGCATTTATATGTGTAGGCTGCACAAACTGTTTCTAACAATATTACACTAAAATAAGGCACATCTCAAATAGAAAGTTTACAGAAAATGTGCAAACAAAATAAAAGTCTTAAATTTTACTGCAGTGAAGTATTCCAAGTCTGAGATCCATTTTGCTGGTTCATTAATTAAGAAATTACAGACAACTGCGGTATAGCAATGACATGAAAAACTGAAGTGCAAACTGCTGACAGTGAAAATGTATTATTATCATTATTTTAATCATTATTATTATTTGCAAATTAACATGTTTTGATCTGAAAACACATCTTTTTCATTTAGATTTATAACAAGTGGAAGAACTCTCCAGAAGAAGAGAACACGGGTGTTGAAGAAGTGAAGAAGTGAATGAGAACGATATGAAGGAGGAAGAATGAATGGAAACACCGCTTTAAATGTTATTATTGTTATTTAAAAATAAATCTTTAGGGGGGTTCCGGGATGCAGACGGAGTAGACAGATGTGTGTGCGGCGCTCTCCAGCTAAAACTCGATTATTCTATAGCTAAAACTCTTTATTCATGTAAAAAGAGATCTACAATACGCCAAGAGGGAAAAAATTGAACCACAAGAAGCAAATGTTATAAACAAACCATGCCAAAATATCAAGAGAAAAGCTGCTCAACTTCGAAAGCTAGCGAGGAAGCTTCACAAGCTAACGCTAACTTATCCGAAACTCCAAAGCTACCCGGGGCCGACGTAACTTCGACCAACCTTTTGGAAGCCATAAAGGAGCTCAAGTCCGATCTCAAAGGGGATAATGACCAACTTAAAAAATCTATGGACTCAATACGTCGAGAGATGAGCAGTAAGCTAGACATCCTCACTGAGGAGATACAGGGGCTGAAGGAGCAAACAGGGGAGATGGAGTTCAGCTTGGCGCAGGTGGAGGATTGGGCTACCGAAGTTTCTGGAGTTCTGACAACAGCCATACAGCGGGAAAGGACGATGCAGCAGAAACTCACAGACCTGGAATCCAGATCTAGGAGGAACAATATCCGCATCTTTGGAGTGGCTGAAGGCGAGGAAGGTAGCTCTGTATCACACTTTGTGTTTGAGCTTATAAAGCATGAATTGCCAACGATGGCGGAGGTTGACTTAAAAATCCAGCGAGCCCATCGCTCCCAAACCAAGACCCGAGGCCCCTCCGCGACCCTTCATTATCAACTTCCTAGAGTTTACAACTAAGGAGCTGGTGCTAAGGGAGGCCTGGAAGAAAGGAAAAATACAGCTTGGAAACCGAACGCTGTTTTTTGACCATGACTACGCGGCGGAGATCATTAAAAAGCGCAGAGAATATAATGAGATCAAGAAAGCTCTAAAGGAAAGGGGCATTCGCTTCCAGACCTCTTACACTAATATGAGAATCCACTGGGATAACGGCATCCGAACCTACAGCAACGCGTATGAAGCAGGGCTGGAGCTAAAGAGACGAGGCTTCAATGTGGCGGTCCCCGCAGCAAGGGAGGAGGACGACGCGGCTGAGACCCGACTGAAAGAGCTATTGGGCTGGCAACGACAGGAAAAGATCCACAAGGAAAGTCGACTTACAGCTGCGGCGAGAGCCAAAGAAAAACTTCGGGGATTCCAGAGGAAGCTCCCAGATTGACAGAAAGTTTAGGTGTAGGAGCAGCGATCAGTCAGATGAGTATCTAGCTTCAGAGGTTCACAGCTGGGAGCAGCAACATAAAGAATAATGAATGCTGGACACATAGGATGGTGCTTATTTCACTATTAACCTCCTACGTAGGGCCCTTCCTTCATGACAGGTTATACCCTTGACCCACCAGCAGGGTTCTGAAGGAGGACAGTTTTCAGCCTCACCATTGGAGCCCACAGTATTATCTGTTCTTAGTTTATGTTAGATTTTGTTCCACAGTTCAGGTCTTTTGTAATGTATGTGTGTCATTTAGAGGGGTGACTGTTATATTCATTATGCTAAATACTAATGGCACATAAGGTTAAGATTGTGTACTGGAATGTCAATGGCCTTGGTAATCCTATAAAAAGGAGCAAAGTCATTGCAAAACTGAAAAGGGTAAAATCAGATATCGCGTTCCTCCAGGAGACGCATATGTCGAGGAAAGAACATGAAAAGTTGAAAAAGCTAGGCTACACTAACTCATTCTACAGTTCATGCAAGAACAGTAGAAAGAGAGGGGTTATCATGCTAATATCTAACCATGTCAACTTTGAAACAATGACAGTAGAAGCTGATAAGGATGGTAGATATGCTATTGTTAAAGGCAGAATTAACAGTGTTGTGACCACCTTAGTCAATATATATGTACCCCCAGAGAGTGATCTGAAGTTTCTTAGGCTTCTCTTCGACAAAATAATCTCCTTGAGTGAAGGTATTTTGGTCTGTGCAGGTGACTGGAACACTATACTGAACTACAGTTTGGATACAACAAGCACTAGACTACATAAGCATAATATATCTAAAAACATGAGAAATATAATTAAGGAAAATGGGCTATTTGAAGTATGGAGGATCTGCACCCAGAAGAAAAAGACTTTACCCACTATTCTGCAACTCACAAAGTCTATTCTAGAATAGACTATTTCCTGATGAACACTACAGACAGACACAGGGTCTTAGAATGTGCAATTGGGACAGCCGACTTATCGGACCATAACACTATACACCTGACTATTAACCTAGAAGACCCGAGACGAGAAACTCAATGGAGACTAAATATTGGAATACTGAATAAAAAAAACAATTGTGCAGGAAATAAAGAAGGAAATTCAAGAATGCATTAATTTAAGGCAACAAAAATTCTAGCAAGGCGTCTCAGAACACTAAAAATTAAGCACTCAATACACAAAATTAGAGACCCCTCTACTAATAAATTAACTTTTGACCCAGAGGAGATTCAAACAATCTTTAAGGACTATTATAAAACTCTGTACTCCCCATCAAATTTTACAAATGAAACCTTAATTCGAAACTACTTGCTGAGACTGGATCTCCCAACAATAGATCCAAATTGGAGTGAAGCATTAACTTCTCCAATTACCAAGGATGAACTGGACAAAGCCATTGGCAAACTGAAGGCCAACAAAAGCCCAAGGGGTGATGGATACCCTAACGAGTGGTATAAGATTTTTAGGGAGGAAGTTTCACCTCTACTGTTGGAATCCTTTAATTGGACACATAAGAATGCTACCATCCCGCCCTCATGGAGGGAGGCGGTCATCTCCGTAATCCCCAAGGAAGGCAGAAACAAAGAATATTGTGAGTCATATCGACCAATTTCAGTGCTCAATGTTGATTATAAACTTTATACATCGATATTAGCCAAAAGGATGGAAACGCTACTACCCTATTTGATTAATGAAGACCAGACAGGATTTATAAAAAACCGTCAGACTCAGGACAATTCAAATTATAGATACAGTCAACTAGCAAAAAATAGGTACTGTCTTGGTCAGCCTCGACGCTGAAAAGGCCTTTGACAGAATGAGCTGGCCCTTTCTGTTCGCAGTTATGGAGAGGATGGGCTTCAGTAGCCAATTCATAAGGAATATACAAGCACTCTACAAGGAACCAACAGCTAGATTAAAGATTAATGGCACTCTCTCATCTAGGTTCAGATTCTACAGAGGTACTAGGCAAGGATGTTGCTTAAGCCCCTCACTTTTTGTCTTGTTTATTGAACCATTGGCCCAAGAAATTAGGCAAAATAATGATACTAAAGGAATAACGATAGCACAACAAGAACATAAAATAGGATTATTTGCAGACGATGTTATCACATATATCCAAAATCCAGACTCATCCTTTCCTAAGCTTTTTACAATCCTAAATGATTTCGGACAGAAATCCGGTTATAAACTTAATATCATGAAAACACAGGTACTTTGTATCAACTATACTCCAAATAGATTATTTAAAAAAAAGTACAAATTAAAATGGGACTTGGAAGCATTAAAATATTTAGGAGTTAAAATTGTAAAAGACTTGAATAAACTTTTCACGGCAAATTACACAAAAATCAACGGCAATCTAAATAGAGATCTTGCACAATGGTCATCCATCCCTATGGATTTTAGCTCCAGAATAGAAGTGATTAAAATGAATGTAGTCCCCAGATTGTTATACCAGTTTATCTACCAGTCCGAATCCCAGAATCCCAGTTCACAGCCTGGGACAGTCAAATATCGAGGTTTATCTGGGCAGGCAAGAGGCCAAGGATCAAATTCAAGACATTGCAGTTGGGGAAAGAACAGGGAGGACTTTCTCTACCAAATTTAAGAGAATACTTTTACTCCGCCCAATTGAGATATATTGTATGTTGGTGTTCTTCAGTCTATACTGCTAAATGGAAACAGGTAGAAATTACCCAAAGCAGAGTCCAACCTCAGGCCAGACTGGGAGAGAATTGGCTCAGATACCAAGGGGATGATAAATTTACTGTAGTACAAACATTAACAATATGGGCGGAAATAGTGAAGAGATATAAGCTCGAGGGAGACTGCCAATTACTGCTGTGGCCTTCATACACCAGTACTTTCAGATCAGGAAGCACTGACCAGACTTTCAGCAGGTGGACGGAAAGAGGCATAACAGCAATAGGTACTTTGACTGAGGCAAATACTTTTAAGTCATTTGAAAAGGTTAAAAAAGAATTCAAAACAGAAAATAAAGACTTGTTTCGATATTTGCAGCTGAGACACTTTTATGACACCCAGGTGAAATCGCAAATTTTAGATAACTGTAAAGGGCTAGTGGAAATGATGCTAACCTCAATTAAAAAGATGCCCTCTAAGACCGTTTCAAAACTTTATACATGCTTTCAAAAATGCAATGGGAATAATTCATATTATGCAAAAATTAAATGGGAAAAAGAAATGCAAATGGATATATCAGAGGGTGATTGGCATTTGATGTGTAAAACACAAATCAGCTCCACCAGCTCCAGAAGCTGGAGAGAATTTGGATGGAAGAATTAATTAAGATATTTCATTACACCATATATTAAAAGTAAACAAATCAAAGTAAATCAACCTTGCTGGAGAGAATGTGATCACATGAATCCCAATCACCTACATGTCTTTTGGTCATGTGAGAAATTACAACCATTTTGGTCGGAGGTGGTGAGGATAATAGACGGAGTCCTCAATTATAAGGTTCCAAGAGACCCAAGGGTTTTATACCTTGGACTGATCCTAGAGGATGTGATTCGAAAAGAGGACGTCTACATCTTTAAAATAATGATTGTGGCTGTGAAGAAAGTTATTACAAAGAACTGGACGAAAAAAGAGCAACCAAAAGTAAAACACTGGATGGAAATAATGGAAGAGATCTATAAAATGGAGAAACTGACATTCCTGCTGCGGCTCAAAATTAACACCGTTGAATGTAACTGGCGGAAATGGACACTATATAACAACCCAAATGCAAAAGGTTTACATATTTGAGAACTGTCACCCCAATGTTCATGTTTGTTGTTTGTAATTGTTGTTTTTGATTACGTTCTACTCATGTTTATTTTTCTTTGAAAAATAATGAAAAGCACTAAATAAAAAGTAAAAATAAATAAATAAATCTTTAAATGCTTCTTTCATGAGGTCCTAGATATTATAATATCTTTATAATATGATATTATTATAATGATAGTAATCCACCAACATATTCTACAATGATTGTTATAGACACATACATCCTGATTGAGGTATAGAACATAGTGTGCTTAAGCTAATGACCTTAAAGTGCTTATTACATGATGTACTCAGGACATGACCCTGGAGTGGAGAGGGAAAGGGCTAAACAATGCACTTCTGTAGTTAAATTAGAGAAGTAACATCTCTAGACAGATTGGAGAAGTCTAATAAATATGTTGAAGAACGTTAAGGATTCTGGGGTGAGGGGCATGGCTTGCATTTTACAATCAACTATTCACCACTGCATCACACTATAGTCTGCTTTCTCTTATTTATGGAGAAATATTTACATTTCTATATAAACGTATGATTGATAAAATGACAGAAAGTCCCAGCTAAAGTCTACCGCGCATTTTGTGTGTTTTGTACGAATGAATTGAGAAATAACGGCAGTATTATTACACGTGCCCTCTGCAGAAGCGCTTATTTCTGGGGCTGTTTTCAGAGCTGAATATACTCTGTATCAACAAGGTTAAAAACGATCGCGATCAGTAAAGGTACTTAAAGGCAGCATGAATGAGCATTGTTCATACGAGCTTGTTTTTAAGTTGCCTTTTAAAACACACCAACTTTTAAGTCTTTTTCTTGGATTTAAAATGGATCATGTTTGCAACGACATTGATTACTTGCATCCACAGATCTGTGAGATTGGTTGTGATGAGGAGGAAGTGAGGGGTGCATGGGGGAGGATTCTGGAGGACATGTGCAGTGGGAGGGAGTTATTGATTAAGGCAGAAAAGGAAAGAAATCAAGAACGAACCCGGAATTATGAACTGTACAAGGGCAGAGATCGGTTGTTCATGAGGATTGAATTTCTGGACAGAGAGAAGGAGATATTAGGGGCAGAACATAAAAAAGGGAGGCGCAGATAGAGAAGATTACCGAGATGTCACCGGAAGGAATGGCCAGACAGAACTACATATTTCCAGAAAAAGAGGAGCACGGCAGATTAAAGAAGGCGGTCCAGAATCTTAAAACGGACATTAAGGAGCTCAGAAAGGTGAAGCTACAACAGGAGGGACAGATAGAGACTGAGGCTTAAACAGGCAAATCACAGGGCAAAACAGGTGGAGGACATGTCAAATGAGCTCGGCTCCAAGAACCGACTATTTATGGACAGGTGTAAGCGAATGAGGATGAGTTCAGTGAAAAACGCTATTTGAAGAGAAGTAAAGGTCTTGGATACAGTCCCCAAGGTGGCTGAGAGAAAACAGTGGCTTCTGCAAGAGCTGAAGCAGCAAGAAGCAAAAGAAACCATCTGCGCCTTGTGTAAGAAAAAAATGACAGAGGAGGGAGGTAAAAAAAAAAAAAAGAAGAAAAGTTTCTAGAATAGGTTATCTGCCATGTTCAGAAGGAGGTCCTGAAGACACAGAGATAAAAAAAAAAACAGATGTGTTTAATATGACTGCTTTAAAATCCCTGTGGTCCGGGCTGGTTTCCTCAGAGCGGCTTCGCTCGCTAACCTATGGATATGCTGTTCCATGAAGAGGGTATGGTGCGTGCACGGGTTAAGCAGAGCTCCGGGGAGGCAGTCTAATTGCAGCAGTCTAATTATCTAAGTTCAAAACTGAGAAAATTAACTCTAGGGTCTCCAAAACAAAAAAAAAGAAAAACCTTGAAGGAACACTAGACATTACAGCTTCAAAATCAAATGTTCTCTAGTGTTCCTTTAAGTGGTCTGACCAGAGGAGAATGGGTCAGATGGATAAGCACAGGGTGTGTGAAGCTGCTGCAGTGTCTTCAGTCCAGTGATAACCTAAAGAGCAAACAATAATTAGGGGGTGATTTTAAAATATATACATATATATGTGTGTGTATAACATTTCTCAAGCTGTGAACTCTACTCTCAAAATGTATCAGCTATTTATAATAAATAGATACAAATAACATAATATAAATTAGAATAATTTATTAATATAATAGTTGGTCTTCTTTGTTACAAAAACGTATGCACTGGTTTGGGCTCCGTTTCTCTCGCTCGCTCGTGCGCACAGTGGCTGAATATCAAACCGCCCACTTCTCCTTACACTAGTCCCCTACGGTTTTGAAACACACATTACTCGCTCAAACTGTGAAGCCTATAATATTTCGGTTTTTGGGACTCAAACACATGCTCATACCGCACATTATTGATATGAACGGCACTGTTTGCGTGTAAACCCCAACATTTCTGCTCTGAAACAGTGCACTTCGGAGGGAACATAGAGTCAATTGGAACGCACCCGCTGTCTGTCGGCCGTGAGGTAACGGCTGATTCTTCGACAACATACTCGAACAAAGTGCTTTAAACACTTTAAACATACACGACTTTCCAGAGAAACAACGCTATATGTTCTGTAAATGCTTTTGTTTACTCCCCTCGCCCTAATTATTTCAGTTAAAAGTTTGGTTTTGTTAGCGAGCTAACACTTGCTAGCGCTTATACGGTAATTTCGCTAATGGTTCGGCTACGTTAAAGCGCCAAGACAAACCCAACAGTAGCGTTTTTAGTCGAACATACCTCAGTAAACATCACTCTGCTTCTGTGACCTTCTTCGGCTTTCCCCAACATTCTATACATTCGTGATTCTTCTAGAACTCTGTGACAGGGCCCAAATATTCCTTTGTGATGTCATCGCTGAACGTGTATATATAGAGCCACAGAGGAGCTGTTCAGTTCAGACTTTCAGACTTTGACGGAAGAGCATTGTTCATATCAGCTTCTGTTTAAAGTTGAATTTAAAAAACACCACCTTTAAGTCCTTTTCTTGGACTCAAAATGGAAGTTGGGAAAGACCTGGATTACTTACAGGCAAAGATCTATGAGATCAATAGTGATGAGGAGGAAGTGAGGGGGGCTTGGAGCAGGATTCTGCAGGAAAGAATTCGTGTGCAGAACTTATTCATGGAGAGGCTCAATGAAAGTAAAGAAAAACGAAGGCAGATTAATGAACTGCAGAGCCAGAACTCTCAGCTGTGCACGAAGATTGAAGTACTGGAAAGAGTGATGGATGTATTAATGGCAGAACTTGACACAAAGGAGGCGCAGATGCAGCAGATCCTAAAGATGTCACAGAAAAACGAGAGGAAAAGTTTCTGGAAGAGGTTTACTGCCATGTTCAGAAGGAGGTCCTGAAAACAAAGATAAAAAAACAGCTTTGTTTACTCTGACTGCTTTAAAATCCCTGTGTCCGGGCTCGCTAGCCTAGCTCGCTAACCTGTGGATACGCTGTGCCATGGAGAGGGTACGGTGTGTGCACGGGTTAAGCAGAGCTCCAGGGAGGCAGTCTAGGGTCTCCAAAAAAAAAAACCCAATTGTTCATGTCCAGCCCTAAAACACTTGAAGGAAGTGCTCTGACCAGAGGAGGATGGGTCCCCATTGTGAGTCTTGGTTCCTCCCAAGGTTTCTTCCTCCAGCTTCGAGGGAGTTTTTCCTTGCCACTGTCGCCTTTGGCTTGCTCACATGGGACTATTTTCTTTTTCAATTCTGCACCTGCCTTGTGACTCCTCCATGTATTAAGAAGTGTTAAACAAATAAAGCTGCCCTCGATTTGACATTCATGACCAGTTTGTGTGTGTTCTGTGTAGTGCCTTTAAGATGTGTTTAGGTGTTGTTTAAGATCCAGACCTAATTCCCCAACACTGCTAAATGACTGTTCTCATGTTGTTGGGTGAATGGCATCAGATCATCACTGTAATGTTCTAACATCCAGTGTAAAGTCTGTCCAGAAGAGTAGAAGTGGTACTGTGGCAAACTGGATCATCACAGTGTCTGTACTTGTAGCTGTAACCTCAGAAGAAATGTGGAATAAGCTTTTGGCCAAATAGTGTATTTTTTAGCAATTATTATCCTTATTATTAACTATTAATGATATTTATAATAATGTTGAAAGTGTTGATTCTCATCTTTTGAACGGCACTGTGTTTGTCATGGACAAAAAAAAATGTGTTTGCTAATTCAAGCTCTGCATATCTCTATAATAATAATAATAATAACAATAGTAATAATAGGTAACATTTATATAGTGCCTTTCTAATACCCAAGGTTGCTTTACACACACACACACAAACACAAAAACTTGTATGCTGTAGGCATACATATACACTCATCATTTACTGTTTTAGTAAAAGGACTGAGTCTGTCTACGCAGCAGGAGGCCACTGCTCTCAGGTGTTCCTTGTTCCTAGCCTGTTGTGCCATATATAAGCCATTTGTTCCAGTCCTGTCTCAGTGTTTTCAAGGCATCGTTCCGTCTGATCCTGCTTGTGTCGTTTTGATTTCTCAGTTCAGTCCAAAGCTTCTCAGTTTGTCTCATCGCTGACTTTTCAAAATGAGGACTCGCGCCTGTATACTGCCTCCTGGCCTGTTTCAGTGGTAGGTGCACATGAGGAAGCGTGGGCTAAAGGGTTTCAAAGCCCTAGGACTGTGTTGTTAAACAGTGCAGGTGTGTTCTCTGAAGTGCGGGAGCTCCATACAGTGCCAGAACTAATTGTCCAATATTGGTGCCTGACCTCACTAATGCTCTCGTGGCTAAATACCATTAAATCCTCACAGCAGTGTTCCAAAAAACATCATGATTTTGACATCACCAGCAAAGTCAGTAAGCTCTGCACATGTACAACAAGTGCAGCCGGGCTGCACCGTGCTACAACTTTGAAACTGTCACCAAGTTGGAAACAATGCGAACGTTTGTCACCAAACACCACGGCTGCTTTACATTCTGTCCATCCGCTTGATTTTCTTTGAGTGAAGCTTCAATGTTTCTCTCTCTCTCTCTCTTCCTTTTTCAGTCTCCCCTTCTCTACTTGCACAAGCAAACTTATCATATTAAATTAAATTGGAGGGATAAAATGATTTCACTCCCAGGTGTGTGTATGTGTGTGTGTGCATGTGTGTTTTCTTCACCCTGCTTGGTATTATCTCAGAGCAGGACTGGGAGAGATGGGGAACTCAACTGAACACTGGTGAGCAAAGAAGACGGCTTTAATATATATATATATATATATATATATAAAAAGAAGCTTCTTATCACCTAGAATGTTTATTCCTCAGGCCCCAGTGCTGAATAAGACCCCACTATAATACCACCCCTTACACACACACACACACACACAGTTTGGTATATGGGGCAGGTCAGCTGTGAGGCTTTGTCTTGGTCTAATGTGTTTCTTACAGAAGTATACCATCAAACACCGTCAGTAAAAGTTAAAGAGGTCCAAACAATGTAAATATATCTTCAAAGCAACAACAATGGGCTGAAGGTCCATTTCTACCCTTTCCATTCAAAACCGGAAAACAGGAAACCCACGCAGACACAGGCAGAATACACCACACTCCTCACAGACCGTCACCCGGAGGAAACCCATGCAGACACAGAAAGAACACACCACACTCCTCACAGACAGTCACCCGGAGGAAACCCACGCAGACACAGAAAGAACACACCACACTCCTCACAGACAGTCACCCGGAGGAAACCCACACAGACACAGGGAGAACACACCACACTCCTCACAGACAGTCACCCGGAGGAAACCCACACAGACACAGAAAGAACACACCACACTCCTCACAGACCGTCACCCAGAGGAAACCCACACAGACACAAGGAGAACACACCACACTCCTCACAGACAGTCACCCGGAGGAAACCCACACAGACACAGAAAGAACACACCACACTCCTCACAGACCGTCACCCAGAGGAAACCCACACAGACACAAGGAGAACACACCACACTCCTCACAGACAGACACCCGGAGAAAACCCATGCAGACACAGAAAGAACACACCACACTCCTCACAGACAGTCACCCGGAGGAAACCCACACAGACACAGGGAGAACACTCCACACTCCTCACAGACAGACACCCGGAGGAAACCCATGCAGACACAGAGAGAACACACCACACTCCTCACAGACAGTCACCCAGAGGAAACCCACGCAGACACAGGGAGAACGCACCACACTCCTCACAGACAGTCACCCGGAGGAAACCCAATATAAAAAAATGACAGAGGGAGGGAGGTAAAAAAAAAGAAGAAAAGTTTCTGGAATAGGTTATCTGCCATGTCCAGAAGGAGGTCCTGAGGACACAGAGATAAAAAAAAAACAAACAAAAAAAAAACAGATGTGTTTAATATGACTGTTTTAAAATCCCTGTGGTCCGGGTTGGTTTCCTCAGAGCGGCTTCGCTCGCTAACCTATGGATATGCTGTGCCATGAAGAGGGTATGGTGCGTGCACAGGTTAAGCAGAGCTCCGGGGAGGCAGTCTAATTGCAAGTTCAAAAGTGAGAAAATTAACTCTAGGGTCTCCAAAAAAAGAGAGAAAAACCTTGAAGGAACACTAGACATTACAGCTTCAAAATCAAATGTTCTCTAGTGTTCCTTTAAGTGCTCTGACCAGAGGAGAATGGGTCCCCATTGTGAGTCTTGGTTCCTCCCAAGGTTTCTTCCTCCAGCTTTGAGGGAGTTTTTCCTTGCCACTGTCGCCTTCGGCTTGCTGACACAGGGCTATTTTCTTTTTCAATTCTGCATCTGCCTTGTGACTCCTCCATGTACTAAGAACGGCTAAACAAATACATCTGCCCTTGATTAGACATTCACGACTAGTTTGTGTGTATTTTGTGTTTTTTCTAGTACCTTTAAGATGTGTTTAGGTGTTTTTTAAGATCCACTCCTAATTCCCCAACACTGCTAAATGACTGTTCTCATGTTGTTGGCTGAATGGCATCAGATCATCACTGTAATGTTTTAACATCCAGTGTAAAGTCTGTCCAGAAGAGTAGAAGTGGTACTGTGGCAAATTAGATCATCACAGTGTGTGACCTCAGAAGAAATGTGGAATAAGCATTTAGCCAAATAATGTATTTGTAGCAATGATTATCCTCGTTAACTACTGTTGTGAAAAATAATTTTATTACTTTGTGTTAGTGGATAAATATCCTTAAATGATTAGTTAAAATTAAGCAATTATAATTGTGTGAAATCTTGTATCTTATAAGTACTCATATGAATGACTAACCAGTATCTAGACATGCATTTAAACAGTTTAGAATCTGCACACTAACTGACATGCTGACTCAGTGTTTACACCTTTCTAATTTCTTAGATCTTTAACAGATCTGCACTTAGGCTTGTAGTATAAATTCCAAGTGTTAGTTAGGACAGTTGAACCTTAAGTCCATCAGTGACCTTAAGTCCATTAGTGACCCCTCTGTATCTTGGTGACAGAAAAGGAATGTGGGTAATAAAACCTACAGAGTCAGAAGGGCAGGATTTGGGTCATAGAGTGTTTTGGGGTCATAGGTGCATGGGAAACCTGCACGCGAGGAACCTGAGTACTAACATGTCTAATTATGCATATTAATATATGTTAATCAGTCAGAAACGCCTTGCCAGCAGGGTATTCGTCATTTAGGGTATAAAAACTGTGGAGTCAGATGGGAAGGTCAGAACTTTGCGTGGAAGGGCACTAGGTTGCGTTTCTTATGTATTAGTTCTCCTGGTACCAGTATTAAAATAAATACTTTGATTTGCTTTGAACTTCACTCGACTGGTTTTTGTGAAACTTCCGGAACGAGCACGCCTCCCTCAGGAGAGGGGGTGTATTTTGGATCTTTTGGAGATCTTCTAAATTTTAATTGCTTTGGGAACGGTCCAAAAAGAACATTTAATTCTTCAATTGGTGACCCCGGACGTGCGGAAGTGTGAGAACAAGACCGACTTCGGACTCCTTTCCACTCGCGGCCGCAATTTATTGAGGTGGGTGAGCAGACCCTGTTTTATTCAAATTCTGCATATTGGAATTTCTAAATCAGAGTGGTGCGGAGGTCTGAAGGCGGTCTGGAGTGAGGTAATGAGCAAATCAATTTATTTTAAATATGTTTTTATAATTTTTTATTGGTTTATACATTTGGGGTTGCTTGGTTATGGTATTTATAATGGTTTAGATGGAAGTTGTGCCCATCATGGAATTTATTATGGTTTCGATGGATGTTGTTCCCATCATGGTTTTTTATAATGGAATTTAAAATGGTATAGATGGATGATTGGTTCCCATCTTGAAACTGAGTAGTGGCGTCCTCCACTGGAACCTGACGAGGTGTCCAGTTAATTGCCCGGTCGGGAAGCCCGCCCGTGGGATTGGTTTCCCCTAAAAGTATAATAAGAGCGGAAGTTGTTCCCGCCACAGTTTGTAGTGTATTTTAATGCAACCTGATTGTGTATTAGTGTGTTCTATGTTCTAAGAGCCTGTGTTATTTTTGGGGGCTATTTCCATGACTGTTGTGTATGTTTTTGCTCGCTAGAGGGCGATAGAGGAGTGTCTTGCTGTGTATGTGTATGTGTGTGTCAGCTGAAATAATTTTTTTTTGGGAGAAAATGGAGAAAGTGGGGGACTGATCAACCCCCTTTTCTTCTCCGGTTGCTTTTGAGTGTGGGTGTGAAGAACCCTCCATGTGCTGTACAGAGCCATAAATTTTATGTGAGTGTGTTTAGAGAAAAGGGGGGAAAGGACATCTCTGTTTTTAGAGTGTCAGTGAGAGAGTGTGTTTAATGAGAACGGAAAATGTCATAAAGAGAGATTTAGAAATTAATAGGGAAAGAAATTTGTAATGGTATAAATTATGAGCTTCGTTCAAGGACAGTTATTTAAAGAATATGAACCTCAATAAAATGAGGGGTTTGTTTATCTATGACAATGAGCCTGAACGGAAGACGTTTTAAAGTAAAACATATAAAGTAAATTAAATGAGCTTTCTTGGAGACTATACATTAAGAAAATATAGACAATGACCTCCAGAAAGACGTTTTTAGAGGTTGAGAATAGGAGAAAGGAGAGCAAGGTGTAAAGCTGAGTAATTAATAGGATAAATTGGGGAAACTGTAAGGTTTAAATATGGGAATTAAAGGGAAAATTGTTAATTGAACACTTGAATATGGTTTCTTTGATATTGTTAATTTAGGCTGGTGGTGGATAAAATATATTTTGTTTACTGCTTATTGTTCTAAGAATCTTATTTTTCCGGTTTAGTTAGTATTTTTCAACTATGGTAGTTCGTCTAAAAAATTATTTTCTGCCACGGTTTGAATTTTTCGTTAATCATAACATATTTTGTAACCTGCTTGCTATTTCAGTAGTTCTCAAAAGTTTGTTTTCGCTTGTTATAATATATCTTGTGATTTCACTGTGGCTTGAGGACTGTTGAGTGTCTCTGGACACTTGTTTTGTTCCTAAAATATAGTCGTTGGTTTAATTCTGTGTTGTGAGATCTTAGTCCTGCTTTTCTTGCTTTTTTCGTTTCCTACAAATTTTGTTTCATATACTGGCGTGTTATTTCCTTCTGACTAATAAGCTTTTTTTTTTCTCTCTCTCTCCGTGGGTCGGTTTCATACTTCATGTAAATTAAGCTTGATTTGCTTTTAAATATCATACTGTGTTTGAAGACAAACTTATGTTTTCTATCCACCTGTGAAATTATTCACAGGGTTGAGGACGTTCTGCTTTTCTTGGCTGAGTTTGTAAATTTGACAGTAAAACTTTGGACTTTTTCTTCTATATAAACTAAGGCGGACTGTGCTGAGAGCAGCGGCGGCTGCGTGGGCGATTTGCGTGGGTGTTGGGAAACTGTTTTGGTTCACTCTGAATTGATTTGCAGTTAAAGGGTGAACTAGAACGAAGACCAATTCAAGGTCAAATTTTTTAATCAGCTTCTTACAGACATTATGGCTACTACTAGAGACTTACATAATGAATTAAACGCCATTTACGGCGTGGGGAATTGGGAATGGAAACCGTTTGTACAACAAATTGAAATAATAACTGAGGGATTAAAACAGGGAGAAATATATTTGGAAAAGCGGGTTATTGTGCACAAAAGTGTGCTACAGAGATTTGAAACATGGGCTAAAAATACACACAGGAGAGAAAACTTCTTTAATCACCTGTATTAATCAGTTAAAAAGAGAGCTGGAGGAAAGATTATGTCAGGCTGAAGCAGAGGTTAGTAAGGCTAGCCTTTTCCAAAGACCTAAGGCAAACGCAAGTTTAAAAATAGCTAAAATAGACATTGCGGAGCTTCTAAATTTTAAAATGGCATTCCTCAGTCTCATTACGCAGCTCTTACTTTGAAAACAACAGGTCAGTCACACTAGAACGCCGTTTAACTCACTGCCGTGGACATTGAGTATATGAAACACAAGGGGGAGGAGCCTACAGCTCCGCCTCCCCCATATAACATAGGTCACGTCACACTAGTTGATAATGTCCCACCAGTTGATAATATCCTCCCTGTTTTCAGTGTTGATTCCGGCAAAGTGAGCGTACAGACAGACACAAGAGGCCGGGATTTTGCTTGTGAGCAGCCAGCTCAAAGTGACACATATACAAAAGCACACATACACGACCCATTCCAATTGCGAAAGCCACATGAGTCAATTTTAAATACACATACGGATATTAATACTGACCGTTATGACATTATTGATGACACGGGAAAGCATGTAGAACAGGATAATCTGCGCCTTGTCGATAAACAAACACTAACAACACCATTTAAGAACCCGATGCCACGTAAAAATAAACAAAAAATCAGGATAAAAGTTGATTTAGAGGGCCATGTCACAACGGATGACTTTGACCAAGATGAGGGACTTATAGCAGATGATGAGGACAGTGCGAATGGACGTCGTGGTGGTAGACGGATTTCTGATTTGAACAAAACATTACGTACCATGGAAAAACTTATACTAGAAGAACAGAGACAATTGGACTTAAAAAAAACAGACTTTAGAATGCGACATGCAAACTTCAGACAAAACGGACATTTTGAGACGAAGCACCAGACCCCGACACCCGCCTGACAGATATATGTCTGACACTAACGTTGATACTATGCTTCCATTAGTGGCCACTAGTACTGGAACATATAAATATGTACCATTATCACTGACTGATGCACAGACTTTGGTCGATCAGCTTCCGCCTCTATGTAGTGGAGCGGCTGCTTGGATTAGAAAGCTGGACAGTCTGACAGGTGGCATGACTCTAGCACTTGGGGATTTTAGAAATATTATTAAAAGATCAACTACTTCCATGGAAGCAACTGAAATAGAAAAACAGGCTTTGACATTTAATAAACCTAACTATGATCTTTTCTATATGAACAATTATAAGGAAAAATTTGATAATACAGACAAGGAGATATTTAAGTTACAAAGAGACTTACTAACTGTTCAACTAGCAGAAGCCAGGAAATATATAAATGATAATAAAAAGCTAACAACGTCTGATACCATGATGCCTATGACTGCACTGCCACATATGCAATCACCACAAATATTTATGAACAAAAATACATACATGCCTACTCAATCTGGGCCACCACAAAACCCACCATATAATTATGGACTAAGTCCATATTTCCCATATCAGCCCTACTCAGGAGGCAGGGGGCGTGGTAATGGTGGGAGGAGGGGCAGGGCCCGCCGTCGGACAGCGGCATGTCTAAGATGTGGAGCTTTGGACCACTGGGCAGCACAATGTAGGGCACCACTGTCTACTGACACCAGCTATCCACAACAGGCACCACAACCACAGGCGGCACCAAAACCGGAGCCATCACATCTTCCTGCTGGCCAATACAGCATGGAGCCGTGGGGTGGACATTGACGGGGCCAAGAGGAGCACCAGGACAGCAGGGCCAGGGCAGAACCCATGCTGTCATTAACTGTGGGGGCCTCAGAAATTGTTTTTCTGGTAGACACGGGAGCCACATGGTCAGCCATCAATAAAGTATTGCCTGCACATCTGAGGAGCGGTCACACTGTGCAAGAAAGGGGCTTTTCGGGGAAATCTACATCACTGCCAAAAACAAGACATTTGCCAGTCAGTACTGGTACACAGACTGTGTCACATTCATTTTTAATTCCACCACAAGCACCCTTGAACATTTGTGGTAGAGACTTGTTGACTATTTTATGCCAACCAGATGGGATCACATTTACGTGGTTGGACGGACTCAAAACTGTGGCAGTGGTGGGGTACACTGACGGTATGTACCTGATGAGACCTCAACAGGATGAGTCGATAGACATTTCCTGGGCTTTAGTGACTGGACAGACGGACCGGTCACCACGACTCATTGCCTTGTTCCACCACTGGTCGACTTGGATTACAGCCATGGCACCCTACGTTCCTCCGCCCGACCCATTCCATGTCACCCTGTTTTATGATGTAGGGGGAGATTTAACTTATTATGAATATTTTCAAACAGAATTAGAGGGTACACAGTGGTCGGTTGATACCACAGGGATTTATGTGGGTCTTGAAGGGGTGGCATGTCCTGTTTCACTAACACCACAACAACATTATTGGTATAAAATGTCTGACACGGTGGCACCACACATTTCACTAGCTCTAGATCAGAGACACAAGGCCAAGCAGTTGGGCCCTATGGTAAAAAGAGCAAATGAGGCCACGGATTGGGTCCGGACACAGCTGCTTGGTGTCATGTTTTCGCAGTCAACACAGACATATCACATCACTGATAACTCACCGATCTTAGTCACATTGCACCATCAATTGCTGCCTAGACACCATGGTTGTGAAGACTGTGATTATCTACAGATGGAGGTATTATTAGCATCACTACCTGACACATTGTGGTCCACAGGACCAGATGATGTATGATAGACTAATCAAACACTTGTCTATTTTTGTATGAATATTACACAACCAATTTGGATTGCACAATATAAACTAAAAACTAGAGACTGTGTAAGAACATGTTAAAGAGTTAAAAGTTAAAGAGGTCCAAACAATGTAAATATATCTTCAAAGCAACAACAATGGGCTGAAGGTCCATTTCTACCCTTTCCATTCAAAACCGGAAAACAGGAAACCCACGCAGACACAGGCAGAATACACCACACTCCTCACAGACCGTCACCCGGAGGAAACCCACACAGACACAGAAAGAACACACCACACTCCTCACAGACCGTCACCCAGAGGAAACCCACACAGACACAAGGAGAACACACCACACTCCTCACAGACAGACACCCGGAGAAAACCCATGCAGACACAGAAAGAACACACCACACTCCTCACAGACAGTCACCCGGAGGAAACCCACACAGACACAGGGAGAACACTCCACACTCCTCACAGACAGACACCCGGAGGAAACCCATGCAGACACAGGGAGAACGCACCACACTCCTCACAGACAGTCACCCGGAGGAAACCCAATATAAAAAAATGAGGGAGGGAGGTAAAAAAAAAAGAAGAAAAGTTTCTGGAATAGGTTATCTGCCATGTCCAGAAGGAGGTCCTGAGGACACAGAGATAAAAAAAACAAACAAAAAAAAAACAGATGTGTTTAATATGACTGTTTTAAAATCCCTGTGGTCCGGGTTGGTTTCCTCAGAGTGGCTTCGCTCGCTAACCTATGGATATGCTGTGCCATGAAGAGGGTATGGTGCGTGCACAGGTTAAGCAGAGCTCCGGGGAGGCAGTCTAATTGCAAGTTCAAAAGTGAGAAAATTAACTCTAGGGTCTCCAAAAAAAAAAGAGAAAAACCTTGAAGGAACACTAGACATTACAGCTTCAAAATCAAATGTTCTCTAGTGTTCCTTTAAGTGGTCTGACCAGAGGAGAATGGGTCCCCATTGTGAGTCTTGGTTCCTCCCAAGGTTTCTTCCTCCAGCTTTGAGGGAGTTTTTCCTTGCCACTGTCGCCTTCGGCTTGCTGACACAGGGCTATTTTCTTTTTCAATTCTGCATCTGCCTTGTGACTCCTCCATGTACTAAGAACGGCTAAACAAATACATCTGCCCTTGATTAGACATTCACGACTAGTTTGTGTGTACTTTGTGTTTTTTCTAGTACCTTTAAGATGTGTTTAGGTGTTTTTTAAGATCCACTCCTAATTCCCCAACACTGCTAAATGACTGTTCTCATGTTGTTGGCTGAATGGCATCAGATCATCACTGTAATGTTTTAACATCCAGTGTAAAGTCTGTCCAGAAGAGTAGAAGTGGTACTGTGGCAAATTAGATCATCACAGTGTGTGACCTCAGAAGAAATGTGGAATAAGCATTTAGCCAAATAATGTATTTGTAGCAATGATTATCCTCGTTAACTACTGTTGTGAAAAATAATTTTATTACTTTGTGTTAGTGGATAAATATCCTTAAATGATTAGTTAAAATTAAGCAATTATAATTGTGTGAAATCTTGTATCTTATAATTACTCATATGAATGACTAACAAGTATCTAGACATGCATTTAAACAGTTTAGAATCTGCACACTAACTGACATGCTGACTCAGTGTTTACACCTTTCTAATTTCTTAGATCTTTAACAGATCTGCACTTAGGCTTGTAGTATAAATTCCAAGTGTTAGTTAGGACAGTTGAACCTTAAGTCCATCAGTGACCTTAAGTCCATTAGTGACCCCTCTGTATCTTGGTGACAGAAAAGGAATGTGGGTAATAAAACCTACAGAGTCAGAAGGGCAGGATTTGGGTCATAGAGTGTTTTGGGGTCATAGGTGCATGGGAAACCTGCACGCGAGGAACCTGAGTACTAACATGTCTAATTATGCATATTAATATATGTTAATCAGTCAGAAACGCCTTGCCAGCAGGGTATTCGTCATTTAGGGTATAAAAACTGTGGAGTCAGATGGGAAGGTCAGAACTTTGCGTGGAAGGGCACTAGGTTGCGTTTCTTATGTATTAGTTCTCCTGGTACCAGTATTAAAATAAATACTTTGAACTTCACTCGACTGGTTTTTGTGAAACTTCCGGAACGAGCACGCCTCCCTCAGGAGAGGGGGTGTATTTTGGATCTTTTGGAGATCTTCTAAATTTTAATTGCTTTGGGAACGGTCCAAAAAGAACATTTAATTCTTCAATTGGTGACCCCGGACGTGCGGAAGTGTGAGAACAAGACCGACTTCGGACTCCTTTCCACTCGCGGCCGCAATTTATTGAGGTGGGTGAGCAGACCCTGTTTTATTCAAATTCTGCATATTGGAATTTCTAAATCAGAGTGGTGCGGAGGTCTGAAGGCGGTCTGGAGTGAGGTAATGAGCAAATCAATTTATTTTAAATATGTTTTTATAATTTTTTATTGGTTTATACATTTGGGGTTGCTTGGTTATGGTATTTATAATGGTTTAGATGGAAGTTGTGCCCATCATGGAATTTATTATGGTTTCGATGGATGTTGTTCCCATCATGGTTTTTTATAATGGAATTTAAAATGGTATAGATGGATGATTGGTTCCCATCTTGAAACTGAGTAGTGGCGTCCTCCACTGGAACCTGACGAGGTGTCCAGTTAATTGCCCGGTCGGGAAGCCCGCCCGTGGGATTGGTTTCCCCTAAAAGTATAATAAGAGCGGAAGTTGTTCCCGCCACAGTTTGTAGTGTATTTTAATGCAACCTGATTGTGTATTAGTGTGTTCTATGTTCTAAGAGCCTGTGTTATTTTTTGGGGCTATTTCCATGACTGTTGTGTATGTTTTTGCTCGCTAGAGGGCGATAGAGGAGTGTCTTGCTGTGTATGTGTATGTGTGTGTCAGCTGAAATAATTTTTTTTTGGGAGAAAATGGAGAAAGTGGGGGACTGATCAACCCCCTTTTCTTCTCCGGTTGCTTTTGAGTGTGGGTGTGAAGAACCCTCCATGTGCTGTACAGAGCCATAAATTTTATGTGAGTGTGTTTAGAGAAAAGGGGGGAAAGGACATCTCTGTTTTTAGAGTGTCAGTGAGAGAGTGTGTTTAATGAGAACGGAAAATGTCATAAAGAGAGATTTAGAAATTAATAGGGAAAGAAATTTGTAATGGTATAAATTATGAGCTTCGTTCAAGGACAGTTATTTAAAGAATATGAACCTCAATAAAATGAGGGGTTTGTTTATCTATGACAATGAGCCTGAACGGAAGACGTTTTAAAGTAAAACATATAAAGTAAATTAAATGAGCTTTCTTGGAGACTATACATTAAGAAAATATAGACAATGACCTCCAGAAAGACGTTTTTAGAGGTTGAGAATAGGAGAAAGGAGAGCAAGGTGTAAAGCTGAGTAATTAATAGGATAAATTGGGGAAACTGTAAGGTTTAAATATGGGAATTAAAGGGAAAATTGTTAATTGAACACTTGAATATGGTTTCTTTGATATTGTTAATTTAGGCTGGTGGTGGATAAAATATATTTTGTTTACTGCTTATTGTTCTAAGAATCTTATTTTTCCGGTTTAGTTAGTATTTTTCAACTATGGTAGTTCGTCTAAAAAATTATTTTCTGCCACGGTTTGAATTTTTCGTTAATCATAACATATTTTGTAACCTGCTTGCTATTTCAGTAGTTCTCAAAAGTTTGTTTTCGCTTGTTATAATATATCTTGTGATTTCACTGTGGCTTGAGGACTGTTGAGTGTCTCTGGACACTTGTTTTGTTCCTAAAATATAGTCGTTGGTTTAATTCTGTGTTGTGAGATCTTAGTCCTGCTTTTCTTGCTTTTTTCGTTTCCTACAAATTTTGTTTCATATACTGGCGTGTTATTTCCTTCTGACTAATAAGCTTTTTTTTTTCTCTCTCTCTCCGTGGGTCGGTTTCATACTTCATGTAAATTAAGCTTGATTTGCTTTTAAATATCATACTGTGTTTGAAGACAAACTTATGTTTTCTATCCACCTGTGAAATTATTCACAGGGTTGAGGACGTTCTGCTTTTCTTGGCTGAGTTTGTAAATTTGACAGTAAAACTTTGGACTTTTTCTTCTATATAAACTAAGGCGGACTGTGCTGAGAGCAGCGGCGGCTGCGTGGGCGATTTGCGTGGGTGTTGGGAAACTGTTTTGGTTCACTCTGAATTGATTTGCAGTTAAAGGGTGAACTAGAACGAAGACCAATTCAAGGTCAAATTTTTTAATCAGCTTCTTACAGACATTATGGCTACTACTAGAGACTTACATAATGAATTAAACGCCATTTACGGCGTGGGGAATTGGGAATGGAAACCGTTTGTACAACAAATTGAAATAATAACTGAGGGATTAAAACAGGGAGAAATATATTTGGAAAAGCGGGTTATTGTGCACAAAAGTGTGCTACAGAGATTTGAAACATGGGCTAAAAATACACACAGGAGAGAAAACTTCTTTAATCACCTGTATTAATCAGTTAAAAAGAGAGCTGGAGGAAAGATTATGTCAGGCTGAAGCAGAGGTTAGTAAGGCTAGCCTTTTCCAAAGACCTAAGGCAAACGCAAGTTTAAAAATAGCTAAAATAGACATTGCGGAGCTTCTAAATTTTAAAATGGCATTCCTCAGTCTCATTACGCAGCTCTTACTTTGAAAACAACAGGTCAGTCACACTAGAACGCCGTTTAACTCACTGCCGTGGACATTGAGTATATGAAACACAAGGGGGAGGAGCCTACAGCTCCGCCTCCCCCATATAACATAGGTCACGTCACACTAGTTGATAATGTCCCACCAGTTGATAATATCCTCCCTGTTTTCAGTGTTGATTCCGGCAAAGTGAGCGTACAGACAGACACAAGAGGCCGGGATTTTGCTTGTGAGCAGCCAGCTCAAAGTGACACATATACAAAAGCACACATACACGACCCATTCCAATTGCGAAAGCCACATGAGTCAATTTTAAATACACATACGGATATTAATACTGACCGTTATGACATTATTGATGACACGGGAAAGCATGTAGAACAGGATAATCTGCGCCTTGTCGATAAACAAACACTAACAACACCATTTAAGAACCCGATGCCACGTAAAAATAAACAAAAAATCAGGATAAAAGTTGATTTAGAGGGCCATGTCACAACGGATGACTTTGACCAAGATGAGGGACTTATAGCAGATGATGAGGACAGTGCGAATGGACGTCGTGGTGGTAGACGGATTTCTGATTTGAACAAAACATTACGTACCATGGAAAAACTTATACTAGAAGAACAGAGACAATTGGACTTAAAAAAAACAGACTTTAGAATGCGACATGCAAACTTCAGACAAAACGGACATTTTGAGACGAAGCACCAGACCCCGACACCCGCCTGACAGATATATGTCTGACACTAACGTTGATACTATGCTTCCATTAGTGGCCACTAGTACTGGAACATATAAATATGTACCATTATCACTGACTGATGCACAGACTTTGGTCGATCAGCTTCCGCCTCTATGTAGTGGAGCGGCTGCTTGGATTAGAAAGCTGGACAGTCTGACAGGTGGCATGACTCTAGCACTTGGGGATTTTAGAAATATTATTAAAAGATCAACTACTTCCATGGAAGCAACTGAAATAGAAAAACAGGCTTTGACATTTAATAAACCTAACTATGATCTTTTCTATATGAACAATTATAAGGAAAAATTTGATAATACAGACAAGGAGATATTTAAGTTACAAAGAGACTTACTAACTGTTCAACTAGCAGAAGCCAGGAAATATATAAATGATAATAAAAAGCTAACAACGTCTGATACCATGATGCCTATGACTGCACTGCCACATATGCAATCACCACAAATATTTATGAACAAAAATACATACATGCCTACTCAATCTGGGCCACCACAAAACCCACCATATAATTATGGACTAAGTCCATATTTCCCATATCAGCCCTACTCAGGAGGCAGGGGGCGTGGTAATGGTGGGAGGAGGGGCAGGGCCCGCCGTCGGACAGCGGCATGTCTAAGATGTGGAGCTTTGGACCACTGGGCAGCACAATGTAGGGCACCACTGTCTACTGACACCAGCTATCCACAACAGGCACCACAACCACAGGCGGCACCAAAACCGGAGCCATCACATCTTCCTGCTGGCCAATACAGCATGGAGCCGTGGGGTGGACATTGACGGGGCCAAGAGGAGCACCAGGACAGCAGGGCCAGGGCAGAACCCATGCTGTCATTAACTGTGGGGGCCTCAGAAATTGTTTTTCTGGTAGACACGGGAGCCACATGGTCAGCCATCAATAAAGTATTGCCTGCACATCTGAGGAGCGGTCACACTGTGCAAGAAAGGGGCTTTTCGGGGAAATCTACATCACTGCCAAAAACAAGACATTTGCCAGTCAGTACTGGTACACAGACTGTGTCACATTCATTTTTAATTCCACCACAAGCACCCTTGAACATTTGTGGTAGAGACTTGTTGACTATTTTATGCCAACCAGATGGGATCACATTTACGTGGTTGGACGGACTCAAAACTGTGGCAGTGGTGGGGTACACTGACGGTATGTACCTGATGAGACCTCAACAGGATGAGTCGATAGACATTTCCTGGGCTTTAGTGACTGGACAGACGGACCGGTCACCACGACTCATTGCCTTGTTCCACCACTGGTCGACTTGGATTACAGCCATGGCACCCTACGTTCCTCCGCCCGACCCATTCCATGTCACCCTGTTTTATGATGTAGGGGGAGATTTAACTTATTATGAATATTTTCAAACAGAATTAGAGGGTACACAGTGGTCGGTTGATACCACAGGGATTTATGTGGGTCTTGAAGGGGTGGCATGTCCTGTTTCACTAACACCACAACAACATTATTGGTATAAAATGTCTGACACGGTGGCACCACACATTTCACTAGCTCTAGATCAGAGACACAAGGCCAAGCAGTTGGGCCCTATGGTAAAAAGAGCAAATGAGGCCACGGATTGGGTCCGGACACAGCTGCTTGGTGTCATGTTTTCGCAGTCAACACAGACATATCACATCACTGATAACTCACCGATCTTAGTCACATTGCACCATCAATTGCTGCCTAGACACCATGGTTGTGAAGACTGTGATTATCTACAGTTGGAGGTATTATTAGCATCACTACCTGACACATTGTGGTCCACAGGACCAGATGATGTATGATAGACTAATCAAACACTTGTCTATTTTTGTATGAATATTACACAACCAATTTGGATTGCACAATATAAACTAAAAACTAGAGACTGTGTAAGAACATGTTAAAGAGTTAAAAGTTAAAGAGGTCCAAACAATGTAAATATATCTTCAAAGCAACAACAATGGGCTGAAGGTCCATTTCTACCCTTTCCATTCAAAACCGGAAAACAGGAAACCCACGCAGACACAGGCAGAATACACCACACTCCTCACAGACCGTCACCCGGAGGAAACCCACACAGACACAGAAAGAACACACCACACTCCTCACAGACCGTCACCCAGAGGAAACCCACACAGACACAAGGAGAACACACCACACTCCTCACAGACAGACACCCGGAGAAAACCCATGCAGACACAGAAAGAACACACCACACTCCTCACAGACAGTCACCCGGAGGAAACCCACACAGACACAGGGAGAACACTCCACACTCCTCACAGACAGACACCCGGAGGAAACCCATGCAGACACAGGGAGAACGCACCACACTCCTCACAGACAGTCACCCGGAGGAAACCCAATATAAAAAAATGAGGGAGGGAGGTAAAAAAAAAAGAAGAAAAGTTTCTGGAATAGGTTATCTGCCATGTCCAGAAGGAGGTCCTGAGGACACAGAGATAAAAAAAACAAACAAAAAAAAAACAGATGTGTTTAATATGACTGTTTTAAAATCCCTGTGGTCCGGGTTGGTTTCCTCAGAGTGGCTTCGCTCGCTAACCTATGGATATGCTGTGCCATGAAGAGGGTATGGTGCGTGCACAGGTTAAGCAGAGCTCCGGGGAGGCAGTCTAATTGCAAGTTCAAAAGTGAGAAAATTAACTCTAGGGTCTCCAAAAAAAAAAGAGAAAAACCTTGAAGGAACACTAGACATTACAGCTTCAAAATCAAATGTTCTCTAGTGTTCCTTTAAGTGGTGTGACCAGAGGAGAATGGGTCCCCATTGTGAGTCTTGGTTCCTCCCAAGGTTTCTTCCTCCAGCTTTGAGGGAGTTTTTCCTTGCCACTGTCGCCTTCGGCTTGCTGACACAGGGCTATTTTCTTTTTCAATTCTGCATCTGCCTTGTGACTCCTCCATGTACTAAGAACGGCTAAACAAATACATCTGCCCTTGATTAGACATTCACGACTAGTTTGTGTGTACTTTGTGTTTTTTCTAGTACCTTTAAGATGTGTTTAGGTGTTTTTTAAGATCCACTCCTAATTCCCCAACACTGCTAAATGACTGTTCTCATGTTGTTGGCTGAATGGCATCAGATCATCACTGTAATGTTTTAACATCCAGTGTAAAGTCTGTCCAGAAGAGTAGAAGTGGTACTGTGGCAAATTAGATCATCACAGTGTGTGACCTCAGAAGAAATGTGGAATAAGCATTTAGCCAAATAATGTATTTGTAGCAATGATTATCCTCGTTAACTACTAATAATATTTATAATAATGTTGAAAGTGTTGATTCTCATCTTTTGAATTCAAGCTCTGCATATCTAATAATAATAATAATAATGTTAAATTTATATAGTGCCTTTCTACACAAAAACTATTAAAAAATAGTAAATGAAAAAAAAATTAATAAAAAATGAGAAAGAAGAAGAAAATGAACGGAATGTGATGGGAAAATGCAATATAACATTGTAATGAGCTAATAATGATAGTAATCCACCAACATATTCTACAATGATTGTTATAGACACATACATCCTGATTGAGGTATAGAACATAGTGTGCTTAAGCTAATGACCTTAAAGTGCTTATTACATGATGTACTCAGGACATGACCCTGGAGTGGAGAGGGAAAGGGCTAAACAATGCACTTCTGTAGTTAAATTAGAGAAGTAACATCTCTAGAGAGATTGGAGAAGTCTAATAAATATGTTGAAGAACGTTAAGGATTCTGGGGTGAGGGGCATGGCTTGCATTTTACAATCAACTATTCACCACTGCATCACACTATAGTCTGCTTTCTCTCATTTATGGAGAAATATTTACATTTCTATATAAACGTATGATTGACAAAATGACAGAAAGTCCCAGCTAAAGTCTACAGCGCATTCTGTGTGTTTTGAACGAATGAATTGAGAAATAACGGCAGTATTATTACACGTGCCCTCTGCAGAAGTGCTTATTTCTGGGGCTGTTTTCAGAGCTGAATATACTCTGTATCAACAAGGTTAAAAACGATCGCGATCAGTAAAGGTACTTAAAGGTAGCATGAATGAGCATTGTTCATACGAGCTTCTGTTTTTAAGTTGCCTTTTAAAACACACCAACTTTTAAGTCTTTTTCTTGGATTTAAAATGGATCATGTTTGCAACGACATTGATTACTTGCATCCACAGATCTGTGAGATTGGTTGTGATGAGGAGGAAGTGAGGGGTGCATGGGGGAGGATTGTGGAGGACATGTGCAGTGGGAGGGAGTTATTGATTAAGGCAGAAAAGGAAAGAAATCAAGAACGAACCCGGAATTATGAACTGTACAAGGGCAGAGATCGGTTGTACATGAGGATTGAATTTCTGGACAGAGAGAAGGAGATGTTAGGGGCAGAACATAAAAAAGGGAGGCGCAGATAGAGAAGATTACCAAGATGTCACCGGAAGAAATGGCCAGACAGAACTACATATTTCCAGAAAAAGAGGAGCACGGCAGATTAAAGAAGGCGGTCCAGAATCTTAAAACGGACATTAAGGAGCTCAGAAAGGTGAAGCTACAACAGGAGGGACAGATAGAGACTGAGGCTTAAACAGGCAAATCACAGGGCAAAACAGGTGGAGGACATGTCAAATGAGCTCGGCTCCAAGAACCTACTATTTACAGACAGGTGTAAGCGAATGAGGATGAGTTCAGTGAAAAACGCTATTTGAAGAGAAGTAAAGGTCTTGGATACAGTCCCCAAGGTGGCTGAGAGAAAACAGTGGCTTCTGCAAGAGCTGAAGCAGCAAGAAGCAAAAGAAACCATCTGCGCCTTGTGTAAGAAAAAAATGACAGAGGAGGGAGGTAAAAAAAAAAGAAGAAAAGTTTCTAGAATAGGTTATCTGCCATGTTCAGAAGGAGGTCCTGAGGACACAGAGATAAAAAAAACAAATGTGTTTAATATGACTGCTTTAAAATCCCTGTGGTCCGGGCTGGTTTCCTCAGAGCGGCTTCGCTCGCTAACCTATGGATATGCTGTTCCATGAAGAGGGTATGGTGCGTGCACGGGTTAAGCAGAGCTCCGGGGAGGCAGTCTAATTGCAGCAGTCTAATTATCTAAGTTCAAAACTGAGAAAATTAACTCTAGGGTCTCCAAAACAAAAAAAAAGAAAAACCTTGAAGGAACACTAGACATTACAGCTTCAAAATCAAATGTTCTCTAGTGTTCCTTTAAGTGGTCTGACCAGAGGAGAATGGGTCAGATGGATAAGCACAGGGTGTGTGAAGCTGCTGCAGTGTCTTCAGTCCAGTGATAACCTAAAGAGCAAACAATAATTAGGGGGTGATTTTAAAATATATACATATATATGTGTGTGTATAACATTTCTCAAGCTGTGAACTCTACTCTCAAAATGTATCAGCTATTTATAATAAATAGATACAAATAACATAATATAAATTAGAATAATTTATTAATATAATAGTTGGTCTTCTTTGTTACAAAAACGTATGCACTGGTTTGGGCTCCGTTTCTCTCGCTCGCTCGTGCGCACAGTGGCTGAATATCAAACCGCCCACTTCTCCTTACACTAGTCCCCTACGGTTTTGAAACACACATTACTCGCTCAAACTGTGAAGCCTATAATATTTCGGTTTTTGGGACTCAAACACATGCTCATACCGCACATTATTGATATGAACGGCACTGTTTGCGTGTAAACCCCAACATTTCTGCTCTGAAACAGTGCACTTCGGAGGGAACATAGAGTCAATTGGAACGCACCCGCTGTCTGTCGGCCGTGAGGTAACGGCTGATTCTTCGACAACATACTCGAACAAAGTGCTTTAAACACTTTAAACATACACGACTTTCCAGAGAAACAACGCTATATGTTCTGTAAATGCTTTTGTTTACTCCCCTCGCCCTAATTATTTCAGTTAAAAGTTTGGTTTTGTTAGCGAGCTAACACTTGCTAGCGCTTATACGGTAATTTCGCTAATGGTTCGGCTACGTTAAAGCGCCAAGACAAACCCAACAGTAGCGTTTTTAGTCGAACATACCTCAGTAAACATCACTCTGCTTCTGTGACCTTCTTCGGCTTTCCCCAACATTCTATACGTTCGTGATTCTTCTAGAACTCTGTGACAGGGCCCAAATATTCCTTTGTGATGTCATCGCTGAACGTGTATATATAGAGCCACAGAGGAGCTGTTCAGTTCAGACTTTCAGACTTTGACGGAAGAGCATTGTTCATATCAGCTTCTGTTTAAAGTTGCGTTTAAAAAAAACACCACCTTTAAGTCCTTTTCTTGGACTCAAAATGGAAGTTGGGAAAGACCTGGATTACTTACAGGCAAAGATCTACGAGATCAATAGTGATGAGGAGGAAGTGAGGGGGGCTTGGAGCAGGATTCTGCAGGAAAGAATTCGTGTGCAGAACTTATTCATGGAGAGGCTCAATGAAAGTAAAGAAAAACGAAGGCAGATTAATGAACTGCAGAGCCAGAACTCTCAGCTGTGCACGAAGATGGAAGTACTGGAAAGAGTGATGGATGTATTAATGGCAGAACTTGACACAAAGGAGGCGCAGATGCAGCAGATCCTAAAGATGTCACAGAAAAACGAGAGGAAAAGTTTCTGGAAGAGGTTTACTGCCATGTTCAGAAGGAGGTCCTGAAAACAAAGATAAAAAAACAGCTTTGTTTACTCTGACTGCTTTAAAATCCCTGTGTCCGGGCTCGCTAGCCTAGCTCGCTAACCTGTGGATACGCTGTGCCATGGAGAGGGTACGGTGTGTGCACGGGTTAAGCAGAGCTCCAGGGAGGCAGTCTAGGGTCTCCAAAAAAAAAACCCAATTGTTCATGTCCAGCCCTAAAACACTTGAAGGAAGTGCTCTGACCAGAGGAGGATGGGTCCCCATTGTGAGTCTTGGTTCCTCCCAAGGTTTCTTCCTCCAGCTTCGAGGGAGTTTTTCCTTGCCACTGTCGCCTTTGGCTTGCTCACATGGGACTATTTTCTTTTTCAATTCTGCACCTGCCTTGTGACTCCTCCATGTATTAAGAAGTGTTAAACAAGTAAAGCTGCCCTCGATTTGACATTCATGACCAGTTTGTGTGTGTTCTGTGTAGTGCCTTTAAGATGTGTTTAGGTGTTGTTTAAGATCCAGACCTAATTCCCCAACACTGCTAAATGACTGTTCTCATGTTGTTGGGTGAATGGCATCAGATCATCACTGTAATGTTCTAACATCCAGTGTAAAGTCTGTCCAGAAGAGTAGAAGTGGTACTGTGGCAAACTGGATCATCACAGTGTCTGTACTTGTAGCTGTAACCTCAGAAGAAATGTGGAATAAGCTTTTGGCCAAATAGTGTATTTTTTAGCAATTATTATCCTTATTATTAACTATTAATGATATTTATAATAATGTTGAAAGTGTTGATTCTCATCTTTTGAACGGCACTGTGTTTGTCATGGACAAAGAAAAATGTGTTTGCTAATTCAAGCTCTGCATATCTCTATAATAATAATAATAACAATAGTAATAATAGGTAACATTTATATAGTGCCTTTCTAATACCCAAGGTTGCTTTTCACACACAAACACAAAAACTTGTATGCTGTAGGCATACATATACACTCATCATTTACTGTTTTAGTGAAAGGACTGAGTCTGTCTACACAGCAGAAGGCCACTGCTCTCAGGTGTTCCTTGTTCCTAGCCTGTTGTGCCATATATAAGCCATTTGTTCCAGTCCTGTCTCAGTGTTTTTCAAGGCATCGTTCCGTCTGATCCTGCTTGTGTCGTTTTGATTTCTCAGTTCAGTCCAAAGCTTCTCAGTTTGTCTCATCGCTGACTTTTCAAAATGAGGACTCGCGCCTGTATACTGCCTCCTGGCCTGTTTCAGTGGTAGGTGCACATGAGGAAGCGTGGGCTAAAGAGTTTCAAAGCCCTAGGACTGTGTTGTTAAACAGTGCAGGTGTGTTCTCTGAAGTGCTGGAGCTCCATACAGTGCCAGAACTAATTGTGCAATATTGGTGCCTGACCTCACTAATGCTCTCGTGGCTAAATACCATTAAATCCTCACAGCAGTGTTCCAAAAAACATCATGATTTTGACATCACCAGCAAAGTCAGTAAGCTCTAAAGTGTTTACAGCTCTTTCACATGTACACCAAGTGCAGCCGGGCTGCACCGTGCTTCAACTTTGAAACTGTCACCAAGTTGGAAACAATGCGAACGTTTGTCACCAAACACCACGGCTGCTTTACATTCTGTCCATCCGCTTGATTTTCTTTGAGTGAAGCTTCAATGTTTCTCTCTCTCTCTCTTCCTTTTTCAGTCTCCCCTTCTCTACTTGCACAAGCAAACTTATCATATTAAGTTAAATTGGAGGGATAAAATGATTTCACTCCCAGGTGTGTGTATGTGTGTGTGTGCATGTGTGTTTTCTTCACCCTGCTTGGTATTATCTCAGAGCAGGACTGGGAGAGATGGGGAACTCAACTGAACACTGGTGAGCAAAGAAGACGGCTTTAAAAAAAAAAAAAATATATATATATATATATATATATATATATATATATATATATATATATATATATATATAAAGAAGCTTCTTATCACCTAGAATGTTTATTCCTCAGGCCCCAGAGCTGAATAAGACCCCACTATAATACCACCCCTTACACACACACACAGTTTGGTATATGGGGCATGTCAGCTGTGAGGCTTTGTCTTGGTCTAATGTGTTTCTTACAGAAGTATACCATCAAACACCGTCAGTAAAAGTTAAAGAGGTCCAAACAATGTAAATATGTCTTCAAAGCAAAAACAATGGGCTGAAGGTCCATTTCTACCCTTTCCATTCAAAACCGGAAAACAGGAAACCCACGCAGACACAGGCAGAATACACCACACTCCTCACAGACCGTCACCCGGAGGAAACCCATGCAGACACAGAAAGAACACACCACACTCCTCACAGACAGTCACCCGGAGGAAACCCACGCAGACACAGAAAGAACACACCACACTCCTCACAGACAGTCACCCGGAGGAAACCCACACAGACACAGGGAGAACACACCACACTCCTCACAGACAGTCACCCGGAGGAAACCCACGCAGACACAGAAAGAACACACCACACTCCTCACAGACAGACACCCGGAGGAAACCCATGCAGACACAGAAAGAACACACCACACTCCTCACAGACAGTCACCCGGAGGAAACCCACGCAGACACAGGGAGAACACACCACACTCCTCACAGACAGTCACCCGGAGGAAACCCACACAGACACAGAAAGAACACACCACACTCCTCACAGACCGTCACCCAGAGGAAACCCACACAGACACAAGGAGAACACACCACACTCCTCACAGACAGACACCCAGAGGAAACCCATGCAGACACACAAAGAACACACCACACTCCTCACAGACAGTCACCCGGAGGAAACCCACACAGACACAGGGAGAACACTCCACACTCCTCACAGACAGACACCCGGAGGAAACCCATGCAGACACAGAGAGAACACACCACACTCCTCACAGACAGTCACCCAGAGGAAACCCACGCAGACACAGGGAGAACACACCACATTCCTCACAGACAGTCACCCGGAAGAAACCCAATATAAAAAAATGACAGAGGGAGGGAGGTAAAAAAAAGAAGAAGAAAAGTTTCTGGAATAGGTTATCTGCCATGTCCAGAAGGAGGTCCTGAGGACACAGAGATAAAAAAAAACAAAAAAAAAAACAGATGTGTTTAATATGACTGTTTTAAAATCCCTGTGGTCCGGGTTGGTTTCCTCAGAGTGGCTTCGCTCGCTAACCTATGGATATGCTGTGCCATGAAGAGGGTATGGTGCGTGCACAGGTTAAGCAGAGCTCCGGGGAGGCAGTCTAATTGCAAGTTCAAAAGTGAGAAAATTAACTCTAGGGTCTCCAAAAAAAGAGAGAAAAACCTTGAAGGAACACTAGACATTACAGCTTCAAAATCAAATGTTCTCTAGTGTTCCTTTAAGTGGTCTGACCAGAGGAGAATGGGTCCCCATTGTGAGTCTTGGTTCCTCCCAAGGTTTCTTCCTCCAGCTTTGAGGGAGTTTTTCCTTGCCACTGTCGCCTTCGGCTTGCTGACACAGGGCTATTTTCTTTTTCAATTCTGCATCTGCCTTGTGACTCCTCCATGTACTAAGAACGGCTAAACAAATAAACCTGCCCTTGATTAGACATTCACGACTAGTTTGTGTGTACTTTGTGTTTTTTCTAGTACCTTTAAGATGTGTTTAGGTGTTTTTTAAGATCCACTCCTAATTCCCCAACACTGCTAAATGACTGTTCTCATGTTGTTGGCTGAATGGCATCAGATCATCACTGTAATGTTTTAACATCCAGTGTAAAGTCTGTCCAGAAGAGTAGAAGTGGTACTGTGGCAAATTAGATCATCACAGTGTGTGACCTCAGAAGAAATGTGGAATAAGCATTTAGCCAAATAATGTATTTGTAGCAATGATTATCCTCGTTAACTACTGTTGTGAAAAATAATTTTATTACTTTGTGTTAGTGGATAAATATCCTTAAATGATTAGTTAAAATTAAGCAATTATAATTGTGTGAAATCTTGTATCTTATAATTACTCATATGAATGACTAACAAGTATCTAGACATGCATTTAAACAGTTTAGAATCTGCACACTAACTGACATGCTGACTCAGTGTTTACACCTTTCTAATTTCTTAGATCTTTAACAGATCTGCACTTAGGCTTGTAGTATAAATTCCAAGTGTTAGTTAGGACAGTTGAACCTTAAGTCCATCAGTGACCTTAAGTCCATTAGTGACCCCTCTGTATCTTGGTGACAGAAAAGGAATGTGGGTAATAAAACCTACAGAGTCAGAAGGGCAGGATTTGGGTCATAGAGTGTTTTGGGGTCATAGGTGCATGGGAAACCTGCACGCGAGGAACCTGAGTACTAACATGTCTAATTATGCATATTAATATATGTTAATCAGTCAGAAACGCCTTGCCAGCAGGGTATTCGTCATTTAGGGTATAAAAACTGTGGAGTCAGATGGGAAGGTCAGAACTTTGCGTGGAAGGGCACTAGGTTGCGTTTCTTATGTATTAGTTCTCCTGGTACCAGTATTAAAATAAATACTTTGAACTTCACTCGACTGGTTTTTGTGAAACTTCCGGAACGAGCACGCCTCCCTCAGGAGAGGGGGTGTATTTTGGATCTTTTGGAGATCTTCTAAATTTTAATTGCTTTGGGAACGGTCCAAAAAGAACATTTAATTCTTCAATTGGTGACCCCGGACGTGCGGAAGTGTGAGAACAAGACCGACTTCGGACTCCTTTCCACTCGCGGCCGCAATTTATTGAGGTGGGTGAGCAGACCCTGTTTTATTCAAATTCTGCATATTGGAATTTCTAAATCAGAGTGGTGCGGAGGTCTGAAGGCGGTCTGGAGTGAGGTAATGAGCAAATCAATTTATTTTAAATATGTTTTTATAATTTTTTATTGGTTTATACATTTGGGGTTGCTTGGTTATGGTATTTATAATGGTTTAGATGGAAGTTGTGCCCATCATGGAATTTATTATGGTTTCGATGGATGTTGTTCCCATCATGGTTTTTTATAATGGAATTTAAAATGGTATAGATGGATGATTGGTTCCCATCTTGAAACTGAGTAGTGGCGTCCTCCACTGGAATCTGACGAGGTGTCCAGTTAATTGCCCGGTCGGGAAGCCCGCCCGTGGGATTGGTTTCCCCTAAAAGTATAATAAGAGCGGAAGTTGTTCCTGCCACAGTTTGTAGTGTATTTTAATGCAACCTGATTGTGTATTAGTGTGTTCTATGTTCTAAGAGCCTGTGTTATTTTTTGGGGCTATTTCCATGACTGTTGTGTATGTTTTTGCTCGCTAGAGGGCGATAGAGGAGTGTCTTGCTGTGTATGTGTATGTGTGTGTCAGCTGAAATAATTTTTTTTTGGGAGAAAATGGAGAAAGTGGGGGACTGATCAACCCCCTTTTCTTCTCCGGTTGCTTTTGAGTGTGTGTGTGTGAAGAACCCTCCATGTGCTGTACAGAGCCATAAATTTTATGTGAGTGTGTTTAGAGAAAAGGGGGGAAAGGACATCTCTGTTTTTAGAGTGTCAGTGAGAGAGTGTGTTTAATGAGAACGGAAAATGTCATAAAGAGAGATTTAGAAATTAATAGAGAAAGAAATTTGTAATGGTATAAATTATGAGCTTCGTTCAAGGACAGTTATTTAAAGAATATGAACCTCAATAAAATGAGGGGTTTGTTTATCTATGACAATGAGCCTGAACGGAAGACGTTTTAAAGTAAAACATATAAAGTAAATTAAATGAGCTTTCTTGGAGACTATACATTAAGAAAATATAGACAATGACCTCCAGAAAGACGTTTTTAGAGGTTGAGAATAGGAGAAAGGAGAGCAAGGTGTAAAGCTGAGTAATTAATAGGATAAATTGGGGAAACTGTAAGGTTTAAATATGGGAATTAAAGGGAAAATTGTTAATTGAACACTTGAATATGGTTTCTTTGATATTGTTAATTTAGGCTGGTGGTGGATAAAATATATTTTGTTTACTGCTTATTGTTCTAAGAATCTTATTTTTCCGGTTTAGTTAGTATTTTTCAACTATGGTAGTTCGTCTAAAAAATTATTTTCTGCCACGGTTTGAATTTTTCGTTAATCATAACATATTTTGTAACCTGCTTGCTATTTCAGTAGTTCTCAAAAGTTTGTTTTCGCTTGTTATAATATATCTTGTGATTTCACTGTGGCTTGAGGACTGTTGAGTGTCTCTGGACACTTGTTTTGTTCCTAAAATATAGTCGTTGGTTTAATTCTGTGTTGTGAGATCTTAGTCCTGCTTTTCTTGCTTTTTTCGTTTCCTACAAATTTTGTTTCATATACTGGCGTGTTATTTCCTTCTGACTAATAAGCTTTTTTTTTTCTCTCTCTCTCCGTGGGTCGGTTTCATACTTCATGTAAATTAAGCTTGATTTGCTTTTAAATATCATACTGTGTTTGAAGACAAACTTATGTTTTCTATCCACCTGTGAAATTATTCACAGGGTTGAGGACGTTCTGCTTTTCTTGGCTGAGTTTGTAAATTTGACAGTAAAACTTTGGACTTTTTCTTCTATATAAACTAAGGCGGACTGTGCTGAGAGCAGCGGCGGCTGCGTGGGCGATTTGCGTGGGTGTTGGGAAACTGTTTTGGTTCACTCTGAATTGATTTGCAGTTAAAGGGTGAACTAGAACGAAGACCAATTCAAGGTCAAATTTTTTAATCAGCTTCTTACAGACATTATGGCTACTACTAGAGACTTACATAATGAATTAAACGCCATTTACGGCGTGGGGAATTGGGAATGGAAACCGTTTGTACAACAAATTGAAATAATAACTGAGGGATTAAAACAGGGAGAAATATATTTGGAAAAGCGGGTTATTGTGCACAAAAGTGTGCTACAGAGATTTGAAACATGGGCTAAAAATACACACAGGAGAGAAAACTTCTTTAATCACCTGTATTAATCAGTTAAAAAGAGAGCTGGAGGAAAGATTATGTCAGGCTGAAGCAGAGGTTAGTAAGGCTAGCCTTTTCCAAAGACCTAAGGCAAACGCAAGTTTAAAAATAGCTAAAATAGACATTGCGGAGCTTCTAAATTTTAAAATGGCATTCCTCAGTCTCATTACGCAGCTCTTACTTTGAAAACAACAGGTCAGTCACACTAGAACGCCGTTTAACTCACTGCCGTGGACATTGAGTATATGAAACACAAGGGGGAGGAGCCTACAGCTCCGCCTCCCCCATATAACATAGGTCACGTCACACCAGTTGATAATGTCCCACCAGTTGATAATATCCTCCCTGTTTTCAGTGTTGATTCCGGCAAAGTGAGCGTACAGACAGACACAAGAGGCCGGGATTTTGCTTGTGAGCAGCCAGCTCAAAGTGACACATATACAAAAGCACACATACACGACCCATTCCAATTGCGAAAGCCACATGAGTCAATTTTAAATACACATACGGATATTAATACTGACCGTTATGACATTATTGATGACACGGGAAAGCATGTAGAACAGGATAATCTGCGCCTTGTCGATAAACAAACACTAACAACACCATTTAAGAACCCGATGCCACGTAAAAATAAACAAAAAATCAGGATAAAAGTTGATTTAGAGGGCCATGTCACAACGGATGACTTTGACCAAGATGAGGGACTTATAGCAGATGATGAGGACAGTGCGAATGGACGTCGTGGTGGTAGACGGATTTCTGATTTGAACAAAACATTACGTACCATGGAAAAACTTATACTAGAAGAACAGAGACAATTGGACTTAAAAAAAACAGACTTTAGAATGCGACATGCAAACTTCAGACAAAACGGACATTTTGAGACGAAGCACCAGACCCCGACACCCGCCTGACAGATATATGTCTGACACTAACGTTGATACTATGCTTCCATTAGTGGCCACTAGTACTGGAACATATAAATATGTACCATTATCACTGACTGATGCACAGACTTTGGTCGATCAGCTTCCGCCTCTATGTAGTGGAGCGGCTGCTTGGATTAGAAAGCTGGACAGTCTGACAGGTGGCATGACTCTAGCACTTGGGGATTTTAGAAATATTATTAAAAGATCAACTACTTCCATGGAAGCAACTGAAATAGAAAAACAGGCTTTGACATTTAATAAACCTAACTATGATCTTTTCTATATGAACAATTATAAGGAAAAATTTGATAATACAGACAAGGAGATATTTAAGTTACAAAGAGACTTACTAACTGTTCAACTAGCAGAAGCCAGGAAATATATAAATGATAATAAAAAGCTAACAACGTCTGATACCATGATGCCTATGACTGCACTGCCACATATGCAATCACCACAAATATTTATGAACAAAAATACATACATGCCTACTCAATCTGGGCCACCACAAAACCCACCATATAATTATGGACTAAGTCCATATTTCCCATATCAGCCCTACTCAGGAGGCAGGGGGCGTGGTAATGGTGGGAGGAGGGGCAGGGCCCGCCGTCGGACAGCGGCATGTCTAAGATGTGGAGCTTTGGACCACTGGGCAGCACAATGTAGGGCACCACTGTCTACTGACACCAGCTATCCACAACAGGCACCACAACCACAGGCGGCACCAAAACCGGAGCCATCACATTTTCCTGCTGGCCAATACAGCATGGAGCCGTGGGGTGGACATTGACGGGGCCAAGAGGAGCACCAGGACAGCAGGGCCAGGGCAGAACCCATGCTGTCATTAACTGTGGGGGCCTCAGAAATTGTTTTTCTGGTAGACACGGGAGCCACATGGTCAGCCATCAATAAAGTATTGCCTGCACATCTGAGGAGCGGTCACACTGTGCAAGAAAGGGGCTTTTCGGGGAAATCTACATCACTGCCAAAAACAAGACATTTGCCAGTCAGTACTGGTACACAGACTGTGTCACATTCATTTTTAATTCCACCACAAGCACCCTTGAACATTTGTGGTAGAGACTTGTTGACTATTTTATGCCAACCAGATGGGATCACATTTACGTGGTTGGACGGACTGTGGTGGGGTACACTGACGGTATGTACCTGATGAGACCTCAACAGGATGAGTCGATAGACATTTCCTGGGCTTTAGTGACTGGACAGACGGACCGGTCACCACGACTCATTGCCTTGTTCCACCACTGGTCGACTTGGATTACAGCCATGGCACCCTACGTTCCTCCGCCCGACCCATTCCATGTCACCCTGTTTTATGATGTAGGGGGAGATTTAACTTATTATGAATATTTTCAAACAGAATTAGAGGGTACACAGTGGTCGGTTGATACTACAGGGATTTATGTGGGTCTTGAAGGGGTGGCATGTCCTGTTTCACTAACACCACAACAACATTATTGGTATAAAATGTCTGACACGGTGGCACCACACATTTCACTAGCTCTAGATCAGAGACACAAGGCCAAGCAGTTGGGCCCTATGGTAAAAAGAGCAAATGAGGCCACGGATTGGGTCCGGACACAGCTGCTTGGTGTCATGTTTTCGCAGTCAACACAGACATATCACATCACTGATAACTCACCGATCTTAGTCACATTGCACCATCAATTGCTGCCTAGACACCATGGTTGTGAGGACTGTGATTATCTACAGATGGAGGTATTATTAGCATCACTACCTGACACATTGTGGTCCACAGGACCAGATGATGTATGATAGACTAATCAAACACTTGTCTATTTTTGTATGAATATTACACAACCAAATTTGGATTGCACAATATAAACTAAAAACTAGAGACTGTGTAAGAACATGTTAAAAAGTTAAAAGTTAAAGAGGTCCAAACAATGTAAATATATCTTCAAAGCAACAACAATGGGCTGAAGGTCCATTTCTACCCTTTCCATTCAAAACCGGAAAACAGGAAACCCACGCAGACACAGGCAGAATACACCACACTCCTCACAGACCGTCACCCGGAGGAAACCCATGCAGACACAGAAAGAACACACCACACTCCTCACAGACAGTCACCCGGAGGAAACCCACGCAGACACAGAAAGAACACACCACACTCCTCACAGACAGTCACCCGGAGGAAACCCACACAGACACAGGGAGAACACTCTGCACTCCTCACAGACAGACACCCGGAGGAAACCCATGCAGACACAGAAAGAACACACCACACTCCTCACAGACAGACACCCGGAGGAAACCCATGCAGACACAGAAAGAACACATCACACTCCTCACAGACAGTCACCCGGAGGAAACCCACGCAGACACAGGGAGAACACACCACACTCCTCACAGACAGTCACCCAGAGGAAACCCACGCAGACACAGGGAGAACACACCACACTCCTCACAGACAGTCACCCGGAGGAAACCCACGCAGACACAGAAAGAACACACCACACTCCTCACAGACAGTCACCCGGAGGAAACCCACACAGACACAGAAAGAACACACCACACTCCTCACAGACCGTCACCCAGAGGAAACCCACATAGACACAAGGAGAACACACCACACTCCTCACAGACAGACACCCGGAGGAAACCCATGCAGACACAGAAAGAACACACCACACTCCTCACAGACAGTCATCCAGAGGAAACCCACACAGACACAGGGAGAACACTCCACACTCCTCACAGACAGACACCCGGAGGAAACCCATGCAGACACAGAGAGAACACACCACACTCCTCACAGACAGTCACCCAGAGGAAACCCACGCAGACACAGGGAGAACGCACCACACTCCTCACAGACAGTCACCCGGAGGAAACCCACACAGACACAGAAAGAACACACCACACTCCTCACAGACCGTCACCCAGAGGAAACCCACACAGACACAAGGAGAACACACCACACTCCTCACAGACAGACACCCGGAGGAAACCCATGCAGACACAGAAAGAACACACCACACTCCTCACAGACAGTCACCCGGAGGAAACCCACACAGACACAGGGAGAACACTCCACACTCCTCACAGACAGACACCCGGAGGATACCCATGCAGACACAGAGAGAACACACCACACTCCTCACAGACAGTCACCCAGAGGAAACCCACGCAGACACAGGGAGAACGCACCACACTCCTCACAGACAGTCACCCGGAGGAAACCCAATATAAAAAAATGACAGAGGGAGGGAGGTAAAAAAAAAGAAGAAAAGTTTCTGGAATAGGTTATCTGCCATGTCCAGAAGGAGGTCCTGAGGACACAGAGATAAAAAAAACAAACAAAAAAAAACAGATATGTTTAATATGACTGTTTTAAAATCCCTGTGGTCCGGGTTGGTTTCCTCAGAGTGGCTTCGCTCGCTAACCTATGGATATGCTGTGCCATGAAGAGGGTATGGTGCGTGCACAGGTTAAGCAGAGCTCCGGGGAGGCAGTCTAATTGCAAGTTCAAAAGTGAGAAAATTAACTCTAGGGTCTCCAAAAAAAAAAGAGAAAAACCTTGAAGGAACACTAGACATTACAGCTTCAAAATCAAATGTTCTCTAGTGTTCCTTTAAGTGGTCTGACCAGAGGAGAATGGGTCCCCATTGTGAGTCTTGGTTCCTCCCAAGGTTTCTTCCTCCAGCTTTGAGGGAGTTTTTCCTTGCCACTGTCGCCTTCGGCTTGCTGACACAGGGCTATTTTCTTTTTCAATTCTGCATCTGCCTTGTGACTCCTCCATGTACTAAGAACGGCTAAACAAATACATCTGCCCTTGATTAGACATTCACGACTAGTTTGTGTGTATTTTGTGTTTTTTCTAGTACCTTTAAGATGTGTTTAGGTGTTTTTTAAGATCCACTCCTAATTCCCCAACACTGCTAAATGACTGTTCTCATGTTGTTGGCTGAATGGCATCAGATCATCACTGTAATGTTTTAACATCCAGTGTAAAGTCTGTCCAGAAGAGTAGAAGTGGTACTGTGGCAAATTAGATCATCACAGTGTGTGACCTCAGAAGAAATGTGGAATAAGCATTTAGCCAAATAATGTATTTGTAGCAATGATTATCCTCGTTAACTACTAATAATATTTATAATAATGTTGAAAGTGTTGATTCTCATCTTTTGAATTCAAGCTCTGCATATCTAATAATAATAATAATAATAATGTTAAATTTATATAGTGCCTTTCTACACAAAAACTATTAAAAAATAGTAAATGAAAAAAAAATTAATAAAAAATGAGAAAGAAGAAGAAAATGAACGGAATGTGATGGGAAAATGCAATATAACATTGTAATGAGCTAATAATGATAGTAATCCACCAACATATTCTACAATGATTGTTATAGACACATACATCCTGATTGAGGTATAGAACATAGTGTGCTTAAGCTAATGACCTTAAAGTGCTTATTACATGATGTACTCAGGACATGACCCTGGAGTGGAGAGGGAAAGGGCTAAACAATGCACTTCTGTAGTTAAATTAGAGAAGTAACATCTCTAGACAGATTGGAGAAGTCTAATAAATATGTTGAAGAACGTTAAGGATTCTGGGGTGAGGGGCATGGCTTGCATTTTACAATCAACTATTCACCACTGCATCACACTATAGTCTGCTTTCTCTCATTTATGGAGAAATATTTACATTTCTATATAAACGTATGATTGACAAAATGACAGAAAGTCCCAGCTAAAGTCTACAGCGCATTCTGTGTGTTTTGAACGAATGAATTGAGAAATAACGGCAGTATTATTACACGTGCCCTCTGCAGAAGTGCTTATTTCTGGGGCTGTTTTCAGAGCTGAATATACTCTGTATCAACAAGGTTAAAAACGATCGTGATCAGTAAAGGTACTTAAAGGCAGCATGAATGAGCATTGTTCATACGAGCTTCTGTTTTTAAGTTGCCTTTTAAAACACACCAACTTTTAAGTCTTTTTCTTGGATTTAAAATGGATCATGTTTGCAACGACATTGATTACTTGCATCCACAGATCTGTGAGATTGGTTGTGATGAGGAGGAAGTGAGGGGTGCATGGGGGAGGATTCTGGAGGACATGTGCAATGGGAGGGAGATATTAAGGCAGAAAAGGAAAGAAATCAAGAACGAACCCGGAATTATGAACTGTACAAGGGCAGAGATCGGTTGTACATGAGGATTGAATTTCTGGACAGAGAGAAGGAGATATTAGGGGCAGAACATAAAAAAGGGAGGCGCAGATAGAGAAGATTACCGAGATGTCACCGGAAGGAATGGCCAGACAGAACTACATATTTCCAGAAAAAGAGGAGCACGGCAGATTAAAGAAGGCGGTCCAGAATCTTAAAACGGATATTAAGGAGCTCAGAAAGGTGAAGCTACAACAGGAGGGACAGATAGAGACTGAGGCTTAAACAGGCAAATCACAGGGCAAAACAGGTGGAGGACATGTCAAATGAGCTCGGCTCCAAGAACCTACTATTTACGGACAGGTGTAAGCGAATGAGGATGAGTTCAGTGAAAAACGCTATTTGAAGAGAAGTAAAGGTCTTGGATACAGTCCCCAAGGTGGCTGAGAGAAAACAGTGGCTTCTGCAAGAGCTGAAGCAGCAAGAAGCAAAAGAAACCATCTGCGCCTTGTGTAAGAAAAAAATGACTGGGTTGTAGTGATGGGAATTTCGGCTCTTTTTGGGGAGCTGGCTCTTTTGGCTCGGCTCTTCATAAAGCATAAATAAATAAATAATAAATCAATTCAATAAATAATTTCGTTTTAATCGCAGTTCCATTACAACACATTTCATATGTGAAGGATTTGAATTAGAAACTGGTGTTTAAAATGTTTTTAAAACACTCACTGTACAAACCTGGTAGATATTGAGGATTCCTTCTCATTACATAGATGCACATCACCTGATTTACTTCATTGGTAGTTGGCTTTTAAGCATATACAGCAGCTGTACATGAGTAGGACAACATGTAGAAAAAGGATGATGTGATCAAAATACTTGTCTAATAATTCTGCACACACTGTAAAGTTTGTTTCCCGATGCTCTCCTTGATCGTATAGATTTGTTAAATTAACACTTGATTTAAAATAATGAAGTAGTTATTAACCACTGGATGATAAGGTTATTACGGGGGGCAAGGTGCACACCAGCATTTTTTGGAATGAACCAAGCAGAAAACAGATTAATGCAGATTTCTGATAAAACAGGCCTTTCCTCTCTGGTACTTTGCTGATGATGTTATCTAGGACCTCATGAAAGAAGCATTTAAAGATCTATTTTTAAATAACAATAATAACATTTAAAGCGGTGTTTCCATTCATTCTTCCTCCTTCATATCGTTCTCATTCACTTCTTCACTTCTTCAACACTCGTGTTCTCTTCTTCTGGAGAGTTCTTCCACTTGTTATAAATCTAAATGAAAAAGATGTGTTTTCAGATCAAAACATGTTCATTTGCAAATAATAATAATGATTAAAATAATGATAATAATACATTTTCACTGTCAGCAGTTTGCACTTCAGTTTTTCATGTCATTGCTATACAGCAGTTGTCTGTAATTTCTTAATTAATGAACCAGCAAAATGGATCTCAGACTTGGAATACTTCACTGCAGTAAAATTTAAGACTTTTATTGTGTTTGCACATTTTCTGTAAACTTTCTATTTTAGATGTGCCTTATTTTAGTGTAATATTGTTAGAAACAGTTTGTGCAGCCTACACACATAAATGCAGGAGTCAGTCTACACTCCTGAGCTCCTAATGCTAATGTAATTACCTAGGACACTCAGACTGACAAATACACAGCCCAACAAACCATTGTTACAAAATGAATGGTTTTACTGAAATGAGGTTTGTGACTACTTACCCTCTCCCAACAGGGCAGATGAAGAACCCCGTAAAGAATAACGAAGCAGAAGAGGAATATCTCAATATATAGTGTTGTTTTAAAAAGGGAAGTTTCCGTGAACGGCATCTCATCGGAATACTGAGACACAAGAAAGATGTTCTGCTTTTATTTATTAGGTCAAGAGATTAGACACAGGAAAATACAAGAGATCAGTTTCAATTAATGTTGGAAAATGTCCTTGTTTCTACATTCACTGTCCATTTTATCAGCTCCACTTAATATACAGGTGCAGTATGTAGTTCTACAATATAGACAGCAGGCCACCTGTTGTTCTGAATACTTTGTTACCTCCATTTCACCTTGTCACTTAATGGTCAGGACCCCTACATTATCACCACAGAGCAGGTTTTAGGTAAAGTACTAGTAAGCATAATTGTTCAAATGGAAAATGAGTGTAGAATCAAGGAGTTTATTTTAATGTTATGATTGATCTTTGTGTAGAAGTCCACATTGCAAAATATCATACAACTGTTTTGCCATGATGAGAACGAGCTTACATCTCCTGGTTTCTTCTTAAAGGGAAACCCCAGAAAAGAAGGGAATTTCTGGTTTCCCTGGTGTTCGTTCATGTCCTGGGCAGCTTGTCCTATAATAATAAATAAATGAACAGTGAGATTGAATTAGTTGGTTACGATCTGCGAGGTTAAATGAAGTTGAAACAATGAACAAGTCTATGGACCATATTAGAACTTGCCAAATAGCCTAATTCCTTAAAACAGCTTACCAAACTGTGCCATGTCTTTCGTTAGTGTCTGAAAGAGACAAGTATCATTAATATTACAGTGAGTGTTTTAAAAACATTTTAATCACCAGTTTCTAATTCAAATCCTTCACATGTGAAATGTGTTGTAATGGAACTGCGATTAGAATGAAATTATTCCTATGACTAGCACTACATGGGTTAGGGTTATTTAATGTAGCAGAGTAACATTTAAAGATAACCTTCAGGTTAACATTTAAAGATAACCTAACATTTAAAGATAACCTAAGATAATCTTATTTCCCCCCAATGTATGGCTACAATTTCATTTAATGTTATGTCCTTCATACACCATACAGAAACATTTAAATAATAATCATTTTTAAAAATCAGGAATACCTGACCTTAATTTAAAACGAGCGAAACCCTGTGAAATCAGCCTTAAACAGGAGAAACGGTTCTAACGCCTTTCTCTGCACAGCCCGTGTGTTTTGATTTATTCTGATTGGTTCTGCGCAGAGTCGCTGGTCTACATATCATCTTCTATACAGTCTTGTAGGCCATATGATTCATAGATCAGATTATAGCGTAAATTTCAAAAGTACATAAAAATCTAATTAATTAACAAAACAGGATTTGTTTATCGTTTTATGAAGAGTGTCTGAAACTAATATATTACACATTTAAGCCCCTTAAAATATAATTAGACCTTATATTTACATCATATAATTGGTGCCAATTTATTTATTTATCATTATTATTATTATTATTATTATTATAAATAAAAAGCCATGCATTTTCATCCATCAGGTAATCAGTTTACTCTGTTGTAATGATGATATTACATAAGTCTTGGATTACACAAGGTTTAAGTTTTCAAACATCAATGTAGCCAGTACAAATCCAATTCCTGTACTTTCCAGCGACTGCTGTTTAATTTGTTATTATATTTTATAGATATGGAGAAATACATGCAATGAATGGTAGTGAAACCGTTGTTGCATCTGTTGTAATGGTGATTGGACTGGTTGCCTTCCTTGGAGCTATTATGACTGGTTTGAGCTCAATTATTAGTAATTTGGACAGACGAAGAGGAAGATTCTACTATAGAATGGAAACGATATGCAGTTACATGGTTTGTATATATGTACATACATGATCTGTGTTCTCATAATTCATTAAGAGGACATTTTTACCAATTAGGTTTTTTCCCTTGATGAAAGAAAAGTATGGACTTACCAGAAGATGTTCAAACCTTGGTGCAGACATCTTATCATTATTTCTGGATACACCAGAAAGGTTATAATGCTGGTGGGCTGTTTGATGACCTTCCATTGGCCTTGCAGTCAGAAGTGTCACGTTTCCGTTACAAAAATATATTGGAAAAAGTACGTTATTTCTTTTCTTTTTCTTACCATTATTTTTGACAAATTTAGAATTAGAAATTTGTAAAGCAAATTTGCCAGTGTTAAAAGAACACCGAGTTATGATTGTGAGTGTTAAAATTTAGTGTTAACACTATTTAACAGTGCCCGATTTGCTGTGTAATTCATTATGATTTTAACAATGGGACAGTTAAAGAAGATATACTACATTTGTTTGTGTGAATATATCAGAAAATAATAAGACAGATGTTTGTTTATTTTAAAGTGTGAATTACTGAAAGAAACAGAAGATGGATTTAAGAGTGCTTTATCCTTGAAATTTAAAACCCAGACTTTTAATCCTGGACATATTTTGTCCAGGGCTGGAGAAATTAATCAAAATTTATATTACATTGAGCGAGGCCAAATGAAGATATGTTTAAAACACATTATGTGGTTTTGTTACTTGTCATTTGAATATGAGCATTATTTTAGCAAGATTATATAAACAAATAATAAACATTAAACTTGAAATATAGTACTATTAGTATGTATTATGGTAGATAAAAGGCTTGTTATTTTGTTTTTTTGGAAGGTATTTGGAAGAGATAAAACTGATTGCATTGCAACATTGTTACCTGGCTTCTTAATTGGTGAGGTATGTATGTAAAAGGTCTTTTGAATGGGTTGTTGCCAACATGAATAATGTTTTGAATACTGCAATAAAATTTAATTCTTCTGTAAATATAAGTAAATATACAGCATTTTTAGAACACTTATCAGTCACTCATATCACCAAAACTTTAAAGCAGCATTTCTCAAAGTGTGCGGTGCAAGGAATCTGAAGAAATTAGCTTTTTCTTTATGCCTGTTTTTACTAATGACTTTCTGTTTTGCCAGTAAAGCTTACTCAATAAAAAAGCATAACTGGAACCACAATATGCTTGTTTTTGTATTTTTAAAATGATCCACAGAGGTTAATGTGTTTTGGCTGTGACTCAGACAAGGTGGGTTTCCTTTCAGCCTTCGTTAAGGCAGCTGTTCAAATATAAAGCTTGCTCTAATAATCAACTTCACTGGCCTCCGATTCACTGTCAGAGTCTGGTTTATAAAGTTAGTGTTTACCAGCTCTGGTCTTGATGTCAGTAATGAGAGAACAACAGACAACAAAAAGAATTACAGTTATGACAGTGGCTTGTATATACCTGTTAGGGTAACAGAGGAGGATCTTAGAGTTTGTTAAAGTTAATATTAGCTGTCTTCAGGTTTTGAGAAAGTGCTCTAAACGTGCAGCAAATTAATGTTAGTCTCTTGCTGTGCCTCAAATGCACACTGCTGCACTGAATAGTATGAAAAAATATATATACCTCCCTTAGAAGTAGTAGTTTCTGTAGTGTAGTATATAAAGTTCAATAGTGTGTTGTTTGGGACACAGCTTCACTCCCTAAGGTTAATGTTAATCAAATGCTGTTCCACATCATTATAAATGCAGTACAGTCTTATCTACATAGGAATCAGCTTATAGCTGTCTAATATTTTGGGTATGGGGTGGTCTTTGACTCAGCAATTATGCCCCCACCTACACCCATTTGCACAGATTGAAAAGTGAGAAAATTAAGCACAATTTAGTTAGTAGGCCAATTTTCTGTATTTTTGAACATTGATGTTAGTGATGTATCTGGTGTTATAATGTTAAGCTACTGATTCAGAGATAGAAATTGATGTTACTTAAATAAATTAGAAAATTGTAAACTTGCACGTGTATTTTATCACCATTTGTTTGGGGTGATATGGTACAGGTGGGGCGCTGAAATTCCCCTTTGTCTGAGGTGGGAAATGATGAAAAAAGTTTGAGAATCATTGCTTTAAAGACAGTTGTCACTGTAACGCTGCAAAATTCCCACGTTTGATCTGAGTAGCTTTGTTTTGTGTTATTTAGTTAGACATCAGTTTCTACCTCACATTCCATGTCAAACAATGATAGAGAAAAATTAAATTCAGCCTGATTCTGTTGCAAAAGGGCTTAAAAACAAGTGAAATTTCAGCATGTATGGCTGGCTTAAGACAAACATTTTAGCTATTACTACTGGTGCGTTAGTTCTGCGAGTAATGGATAAAACCAAATGACTTAGTAAGGTTCTCCAGCTGCACTCTGGCCTCTGACTCTGAGAACTCCATCCTCTGAAACATGCATGCAAACCAGCCTAGCCTTTTCAAAAGTTCACCTGGACAAAGAAGGTTTTTTAGTCATCAGTTCTATGGTTAGATGAGATGAAATTGAGTTGTTTAGACACAGGAATGTAACTAATTTTTAACTTTATTTGGAGTCAGTTCCCCCGCATTTTCAAACAGAAAAAAGAGAGAGAAAATGGGGTGAAGTTTAGATTCTTGAGAAAATATCATGCAGTCTTCTTGAGCAGCATTGGACCTAACAAGATGACAATGATTCATGATATAAAGCCAAAGTGGTCCAAAAATTGTTAGTACAACCCCAATTCCATTGCAATTGGGACGTTGTGTAAAACACAAATAAAAACAGAATACAATGATTTGCAAATCCTTTTCAACCTTTATTCAATTGAATACACTACAAAGACAAGATATTTAATGTTCAAAAGCCATATATCAACAACACTCAGACATGCTGCCAGCTTCTCTGTGCCTGAGCTCATCTGAGATGAACTGACGTAAAGTGAAAGTGTTCTGTGGTCTGATGAGTCCATATTTCAAATTGTTTTTGGAAATCATGGACGTGGTGTCCTCTGGGCCAAAGAGAAAAGGACTGTCTGGATTGTTATCAGTGCATAATTCAAAAGCCAGCATCTCTGACGGTGTGCGGTTGTGTTAGTGGCCATGGCATGGGTAACTTGCACATTATGTGAAGCAGCTTTGTGACAATGTCAGTTGTAAAAAGGCGCTATATAAATAAATTTGATTTGATTTGATGTGAGGGCACCATTAAGGCTGAAAGGAACATATAGCTTTTGGAGCAACATATGCTGCCATCCAAGCAACGTCTATTTTAGGGACATCCCTGCTTATTTCAACAAGACAATGCCAAGCCACATTCGGCACGTCTTACAACAGGGTGGCTTCGTAGTAAAAGATTGCGGGAACTAGATTGGCCTGCCTGCAGTGTAGACCTGTCACCCATTGAAAATGTGTGGTGCATTATGAAGCGCAAAATAGGACAACGGAGACCCTGACCCGTTGAGAAACTGAAGTTGTACATCAAGCAAGAATGGGAAAATTCCACCTACAAAGCTTCAAAAATTAGTGTCCTCAGTTCCCAAATGCTTATTGAGTGTTGTTAAAAGGAAAGGTGATGTAACACAGTTGTAACATGCCCCTTTCCCAACTTTTTTGGAATGTGTTGCAGGCCTCAAATTCAAAATGAGTGAATATTTGCAAAAAAAACCAACAACCATTTATCCATTTGAACATTACATTTCTAGTCTTTTTAGTGTATTCAATTGAAAATATGTTGAAAAGGATTTGCAAATCATATATAAATATATTTCCATTTATGTTTTATCACAACATCTCAACTTGGGTTTGTAGAAAACAATGTCACCAACGTCAGCATTCTGTGGTGGCCCAGACCTGAATCCCATGGGTCTCGGGAGGGAATAAATGATCAGAGTGATGGCAAAGACGTTTTCCATCCTGATGTGATCACCTATAGGTTTTGCCATTTTTTATCGTAATTATTTTTCATAGAAATGCAAAAAAGTTTTGCATTTATATCATTAAGACAAATATTTTACTGTCTTTTGTCAGAAGCCAGAAGTAAATATTTGGTAAATCACAATTTGGCATGTGTATTAATAATTTAGGGCTTACATTTATATTATTTTTTATAACATGACAACGAAATTTATTCTGTTTACATTGCTTTCCATTTTAATTTGTAATCAGAAAGTGGTTTAGAAAAGGTATGGATTGTTGGTATATTAATCATACTGTGTATGTTTTGTAGGTCGGTTTGATGTACAAAATTCCAAGAAATACCACAATATGTACTGCAACGTTGTGTGAAGTTTGTGTACTGGAAAACCATGATTTGTTGACACTATTTGCTGACTACCCAGAAGGTATATATATATATATCATCATCATCTTTTCCGGTTGTCCATTGCAGGGGGTCGTGGTGTGTGTGTGCGTGTGTGCGTATGTGTGTGTGTGTGTGTATGTATATAAACAAAAAGTAAGGAAATTTGTGTTTGGTAAATATTTCTTTCTTGTAACATTACTTTTTGGCATTAAGTCATATACCGTTGGAAAGTCTGGAAACCCTTTTATGCCAAACAGGTTATTGACTCATTGGTGGTCTGTATGACTGAAGATACAAGACTTACTGGCAATTTTACAATGTATTAATTTAACAAACAGGAGCCTCAGTAGCGTGTGGAAGGACCACACACAGCCACAACAGCTTAGCATCTCCTCCTCTTGCTAGTCACCAGCCTGGTCACACACTGCTGTTTGATGGCAGGCCATTCCATCCTCTCTATGCCCAAATTCTGGACGTAGTCATCTTGGAGGATAGGGTTTGGTCCCAGACTGTGGAGATATGGGATTGCCGCTAGTTGCAGAATTTCATTTAAAAGGGAAATTAACAGGCTTTCAAACTGTATAAGATTTATTGCCAAGAAGCACTGTTACAACAAAGAAATAATCTACAAATTATACACAAATTTTCCTATTTTTTGTGCTAAGTTTATATATATAATATTTTTTTTTCTTGGAGAACCCCATCTAACTCTAAAATAGATGCAAATAAACATATGAATCATTTAGCAATTGCTCTTAATTAATACATAATTTCCCCATTTTAAGAGATCATAACCAGTCACATCAGTAACAGTTTGGATTATTTCTTTATTTCATGTTAAATATATATAGGTCAGAGTGGCTAGCATTTTTTTTGCTGCTTGTTCGCTTTAAAGAATATTACGTTGTTTCAGCTAATCTTCATATGCAGTGATATAAGGACGGAGCAGCAATTTGTACTCAGGTCACCATGAAGATGTTAAAAACGGCTATTTGTTAAAAACGGAAAACCTGAAAGGCCTCTACTACCTCTGTGGAAGATGTGCTGGTGGGATTGAGAAGATCCTTGAAGTATTCCTTCCACTGCCTAACGACGTCCCCAGTCGAGGTCAACAACTCCCCACCCCCACCATATACAGTGTTGGTGGAAAACCGTTTTCTCCTCCTGAGTCGCCTGACGATTTGCCAGAAACTTCTCGGAGCCGACTGAAAGTCGTTTTCCATGTCCTCAACGAACTCCTCCCACACCTGACCGTTTTTGCCTCAGTGACAGCTGAAGCCACGAGCCGCTTGGCTCTTCGGTACCTGTCAGCTACCTCCGGAGTCCCCCGGGCCAAACAGGCTCGATAGGACTCTTTCTTCAGCTTGACAGCCTCCCTCACCCTGGGTGTCCACCTCCGAGTGCGGGGATTGCCAATCCGACAGGCACCGACAACCTTGCAGCCACAGCTCCATTGAGCCACCTCAACAATGGAGGTCCGGAACATGGCCCATTCGGACTCAATGTCACCGGCCTCCCCCGGGATGCAGTCGAAGCTCTGCCGGATGTGGGAGTTGAAGATCTCTCTGCCAAACGTTCCCAGCAAACCCTCAGCACACATTTAGGCATGCCAGGTCTGTCCGGCATCCTCCCCCGCCATCTGATCCAGCTCACCACGAGGTGGTGATCAGACTATAAAGTCGATCATCGAAATGCGGCGTAGGGTATCCTGATGCCAGGTGTACTTGTGCACACCCTTATGCTCGAACATGGTGTTCGTAATGGACAAACTGTAACGAGCACAAAAATCCAATAACTGAACACCACTCGGGTTCAGATCAGTTCCTCCCAATCACGCCCCTCCAGGTCTCACTGTCATTACCCACGTGAGCATTGAAGTCCCCCAGCAGAACAATGGAGTCCCCAGAATGAGTACTCTCCAGCACCACTCCCTAGGGTCCCCAAGGCCTGGGACTCATAAGCATAAGCACAAACAACCGTCAGAGCCCTTTGCCCAACCCGAAGGCGCAGGGAAATTACCCTCTCATCCACTGGGGTAAACCCCAACGTACAGGCGCTAAGCCAGGGGGCTATGAGTAAGCCCACTCCTGCCTTACGCATCTCACCCTGGGCAACTCCAGAGTGAAAGATCATCCAGCCCCTCTCAAGGAGATTGGTTCCAGAGCCCATACTGTGTGTCGAGGTGAGGCCAACTATATCTAGCCGGTACCTCTCAACCTCGCACACCAGCTCAGGCTCTTTTCCCACCAGAGAGGTTACGTTCCATGTTCCAAAAGCCAGTTTCAATAACCGAGGATCAGAACGCCAGGGCCCACGACCTTGGCTGCCACCCGATCCACAATGCACCAGACCCAGATTACTACCTCTCCCACAGGTGGTGGGTCCATGGGAGAGTGGACCCATATGTTCCTTCGGGCTGAGCCTGGCCGGACCCCATGAGTGAAAGTCCGGCCACCAGGCGCTCGCCAAGGAGCCCCTCCTCCAACCCTGGCTCCAGGGTGAGGCCCCAGTAACCCTACTCCGGGCGAGGGAAGCTTTGTCCCTGTTTTTAATTTCTTCATTTTGGTCTTTATGGACCAATTTGCCTTGGGAGACCCTACCAGACCCTACCCTGACAACATAGCTCCTAGGCTCACGCAGGCATGCAAATCCCTCCACCACGTTAAGTTGGTGATCCAGGGAGGGCTTCCTCAAGGCTATGGATGTTGTGGGGCTGTTCTGACTGACATGCCTTTTCAACATTGTGTGGACATCGGGGGCAGTTCCTTTTAATAAGGGGGATCAGGTGTGTGTTCCAACTATAGGGGGATCACATTCCTCAGCTTCCCCGGTAAGGTCTATGCGAGGGTACTGGAGAGTCCAACTCTATTTATAATGCACTTTACATTTCAATGCAGAATCCTGCTCCAGTCGTGGAACACAGGACCAGCCCTTTACCCTCATTTACTATCCTGGAGGGTGCATGAGAGTTTGCTCAACATGTGTTTTGTCTACATGTGTTTTGTGGATCTGGAGAAGGCATTTGACCGTGTCCCACGGGATATTCTGTGGGGGGGGGTGCTCTGGGAGTATGGGGTACTGGGCTCATTGCTATGAGCCCTCCAGTCCCTGTATAAACAGAGCAGGAGTCTTGTTCGTATGGCTGGCAGTAAGTCCGACTGGTTTCCAGTCGGGGTTGGACTCTGTCTGGTCTGCCCATTGTCACCGGTTCTGTTCATAATTTTTATGGACAGAATTTCTCAGCGTAGCCAAGTGGCGGAAGGTGTCCGGTTGGGTGGTCTCAGGATTCCATGTTTGCTTTTTGCAGATGATGTGGTCTTGTTGGCTTCATCGAGCCGGGACCAGTTTGCAGCCGAGTGTGAAGTGGTAGGGATGAGAATCAGCACCTCCAAGTCTGAGTCCATGGTACTCAGCCGGAAAAGGGTGGAGTGCCCTCTCCAGGTTGGAAGTGAGATCCTGCCTCAAGTGGAGGAGTTTAAATACCTCTGGGTCTTGTTCACGAGTGAGGGGAAGATGGAGCGGGAGATTGACAGGCGGATCGGTGCAGCGTCAGCAGTAATGCGGGCTCTGTACCGGTCTGTTGTGAAGAGAGAGCTGAGCAGAAAAGCAAAGCTCTCGATTTACCGTTCAATCTACGTCCCAACCCTCACCTATGGTCACAAGTGGCTTTGGGTAGTGACCAAAAGAACGAGATCACTTGTACAAATGGCTGAAATGAGTCTTCTGCACAGACTGTGCCTGTACTCTCCCTTAGAGACAGGGTTAGGAGCACGGACATCCAGGAAAGACTCAGAATGGAGCCACTGCTCCTCCATGTCTAGAGGAGCCAGTTGAGGTGGGTCGGGCATCTGGTCCGGATGCCTCCTGGATGCCTTCCTGGTGAGGTGTTCCGGGCATGTCCAATCGGGAGGAGGCCCTGGGGCAGACCAAGAACACGCTGGAGAGACTACATGTCTCAACTGGCCTGGGAACGCCTCGGTATAACACCGGAGGGGCTGGAAGCAGTGGCTGGGGAGAGGGAGGTCTGGGTTTCTTTACTCGGACTGCTTCCCATGCGACCCGGACCCGGATAAGCAGTGGAAAATGGATGGATGGATGGAAAACCTGAAAGGCCTTGTCTACATTTGTAGATTATATGTGTTAGTATAACTCCAAGAGAAATGTAATTCTGTAAAAAATATACCTCGCACTTCATATTTATAGATTATTGACCAAACTGGACGATTGTTAATGAAATTCTCCAGCATCATTCTACAGACATGGCTAACCTATGGTGTATTTATTTTCAAGCAGCATCTGCTTTCTGAATATAGGCCCAGTAGAAAAATGTTTTGTGCAATTTTATATCCTAAACATATTCTTTAAATAATTAGAATTTGTGCTTTTCATGTTCTTATTTAAAAAAATTAAATAAGTTTCTGAACATTCTGTTCAATTTTTTTTCCAAAGCTGGTGTGAAAATTGCAGAAGCAGGCAGGACTTTTAAACCATCACATCCAAGAAGCATTTGCATTTGGACATGCCTCAATGCCTGACAATGTTTTGTTTCACAAAGATCTGATTGTCAGTTCTGAGGTAAGTGTTGGTCTTGTACACACGTTGTTGCTAGACTATTCTCCAGTAGCCTAAACTCCAGTAGCCTATACACTCGAACATGTCAATTTCACTGCAGTACTGTCCAAGAGCCAAATGATCCCTGCTCAGTGTCACGGATCATGAGGCGGACTGACAGAGGCGGACGCACTTGCTAAAGCACAGATAAAGTTTAATTATACAAAAGATATTACAAAACAACGACAGGCAACAGTAGAAACAACACAACACGAAATGAAACAAAACTAACACATGGACAGACTAGACTGGGGAGCAAAACAGTGAAAGGAAACGAAACAACTGGATTTGAAACAACTAAAGTAAAACTGCAGAGACAGACAGACAAACTAAATAACACGACTGATATGACAACGGACAAAGGAGAAATGTACGACAAACAGGACGTGAAACAAGAGGGCTTAAATACTGACACAAACGAGACACACCTGGACAGATAACGAGGAGGACAGGTTAACACATGACACGGACGAGGAGGCAGAACGAGGGCGGAGACAAGGACATAAACAAAACATAGCCATGTGCTAAAAGGAGCACATGACCGGGGACAACAGACTTGACAGGACGAAGGCGTGACACTCAGCTTTATTGTCCTGTTTGGTCCTACCTGTTAACAATTAACGTAAATTGTAGATAGCAAATTGTAAAAAGAAATAAAATGGACTATTGGTGGACTATCAATGGACTATCAATTTTTGAACTACAAAGTTAACTACATAATGAGCCGCCTAGATGAAGTGTGTACTTGATAAATTAGATTGTAAATGTATGACAAAGTATATAATAAATTATGTTATCTGTGTGTATATATACACACACACAAACTGCAAGAAACTTGAGTCCAATGTTCTACATGTTTCTTTTATATGTGTCTTCCACTGATTTTTTTGTATGGTGTTTGGTCAGTAGGCAAGATGGGACACTTTTGGTTAATTTTTTCTGTAAAATCTTGGTTCATGATAATGTAGAAGTGAAAAATATTCATCCAGTGGACCTTGTCACTGGATATTAATGGACCTATATACATAATGAGTTCACATTTATAAGTATTAATATGTGCTGTTATAGAAGAACGATAGACCTGAATCTTTTTTTATTCTGTGTTTCAGGCACAGGATTAGAAGATTGTCATACCATTCAGGGATTTTGCTTTAAAACAGACAGCACATCATAACACAGACATTAAAAAGGTCAGGGGAAAATTATTTAGCTACTTTATCCCTTGTGTTGTCTTGCGGGTCAAAAGTGACCCACTACCATGTTTAGCTGTAGAAAAAATACCTTAAACTATCTTTTTCCAACTTGAAATTTTATGACTTTTCCTAAAGAGACCCCTTCATTAGAAAAATGATACTTTGTTTTTGTTTATGTTTCCATGTGAGCTGTACACCACTAGGGTACAAAGATTGTCTTATGGGTCATTTTTGACCTGTGAATTATAAAAGCATTTAAACACCAGAAAAAAGTTCAAAGGCCACACACAAACTCTCTCTAATACACACACACACACACACATAAAAGAAACTCCGGCCTAATAACACATGATCAGTTCTTAGGTCAGAGTTTCTTTGATGGGACCCTGAATCAAAGTACCCCAGTTGGTTGCTTGCTGAAGCCATGAATAGACATTTCAGTCCCCACAGGTCCTGGATGAGATATTTTCAAGAGCTCTGGAGGAACAAGAGGATGAAGATGTATCTGAAGAGGAAGATGGGGAGGAATGCAACCCAGAGGATGATGCATCTTCAGATGAAGAAGAAGAGGAAATCCCTCATGCTGACAGAGAGACTTTTTTGTCAAAGAATGGCAAAATTGCATGGTCCTCATCAAATTCAGACAGCAACCAGGGAAGAACAGCAGCATCAAACATCATAAGGATGACTCCAGGGCCAACAAGGTATTCGGCTGCCCATGTCCAGGACATTTTATCCACCTTTCTCCTGTTCATCACACCAGCCATCGAAAAAAATCATCCTGGAAAACACAAATTTGGAGGGTTTCCGGAAATATGGAGAAAACTGGAAAAAAATGGATGAGATTGACCTGCATGGCGACATAGGGCTTTTGATGGCAGGAGATCAACCCAACCTGGATGTCAGGGAAGAAAAACAAGATAAGGATGTTCCTTGAGCAGTTGGGAAAAGCTCTTGTCACCCCGTGTATTGAGAGAAGGGAGCACCTGCCCTGCACAGAAGCCTCTGCAGCCATTGAGGAAGCTGTTCAGGGAGTTGCATCTTGTCCTGATCCACCTGAGTCTGCAGCTGGGTCACTCAAAAGAAAAAGGTGCCAGTTCTGCCCCTGGAAGAAGGACTGCAAGACAAAAGCTGTGTGCTGCACATGTGAGAAATACATCTGCAAAGCCCATTCTCATGTTCGCACATACTGTCCTACATGTGCTAAATAGAGTTTATGTTGAATATTGTTCACAAAATCAAGCAACATTTTGCTGTTTTGTTAGTGTTATGAGAGAAATATTTTTATAATTCACTTCCTAAAAAATATAAAATAAAAACTGTTGACAAAAAAGTTCCAGATTGTTGACTGTCTTTTCCCTTTCAATATAATTAATTCGTAAGTAATAACTTCACATTTATATTATAGCAATAATAAACCTCTACTGTGTAAAAGAAAACTGTTGTGACAGTGTAATCTTTTTCACTGGTGATCTTCTTGTATTGTGCTTGGAGTGTCTGCATTTTTCTAACTGTGACAAATGTGTTAAGAGGTATGAAAAAAAACTACAAAAAAATTAAAAAAGGTACCAGAAATTTAGAGACTGATACTGCTGCAAAGGAAAGCTAATTCCTTTCTAATACTAATGATTTAATGTGAAATAATTTGAGTAGGTGTCTACAGGCATTTGGCCATATAGTAGAATTTAGTAGTTTAAAAAAAAAAAGAGAAACTGCTAGAACAAAATCTGAGAATGTGAACTTGTGCTTGATTTTAACTGTGGCAAGATATTATAATATTATATACATACTTCAAAAAGGGGCGGCACGGTGGCACAGCAGATAGTGTTGCAGTCACACACCTCCAGGGGCCTGGAGGTTGTGGGTTCGATTCCCACTCCGGGTGACTGTCTGTGAGGAGTTGGTGTGTTCTCCCCGTGTCTGCGTGGGTTTCCTTCGGATGCTACGGTTTCCTCCCACAGTCCAAAAAACACACGTTGGTAGGTAGATAGGCGACTCAAAAGTGTCTCTAAATCTGAATGTGTGTGTCTGTGTTGCCCTGTGAAGGACTGGCGCCCCCTCCAGGGTGTATTCCTGCCTTGTGCCCAATGATTCCAGGTAGGCTCTGGACTCACCGCGACCCTGAACTGGATAAGGGTTACAGATAATGAATGAATGACATACTTCAAAACAAACTTGAGGTGATACAGCTGTGCTGAAATGAGAATTGATTTTACCATAAGCATTTGTGTAATTTGTTTGCAAAGGTTTTACTATAATGTCATTCTTTTATATATATACATATACAATATGTTTATTTATTTATTTAAACCATAACATTTGACAATAGTTTGATACTAATTATGGAGCACAATAATTTGGTTGCTGTTGTGCATGTAGCCTACCTGTATGTTTATCCATCTATAATTCCAGCTGAAAGAAATGCAAATTTACTTAAGTATCAGCTCAAACATTTCTTATTTTTACAATGATAGAATATTCAACAATTATTTCTGTTTGTAAAATGTATAATTAAGATTAAGATAAGAAAACACTTAAACTTTTACTAAACTGAGAAAATTACAAAGAAATTTTACCAATGTTTCTGAAGAACAACCTTTGTGTTTTGTGAATATAAGCTGAATATCATTCTTTTTAACCTACTCAAAAAAGTTGGGATAGATGCAAGATTACTGCTGTGTGTACAGGGTTCGAATTACGAGGGGATAATTAAGACTTGAACCCCCGTGCCTCCTCCCTCTTGCTTTTGAATAAAACTAGTCATCATTTGCCTTCCCTGGTGATATAGCCTTTACTAAAAGCTTTCCACGAATCACCTGACCCAAGGCATCCCTTAGTTCTAATGAGCTCCTGGCTACCTGCATGGCCACTTTCGGATTCCACTTCCTTGCTGCTTTTGCGATCGGCACTGCTGATTTACCACTGAATCTTTCAATCCTGACAAAATCATCTCATGTTTCACATTTGCACGTTTAAATTCCTCAACTAAAATTGAGTGGTAACTTCAGTACCACTCTCCCATGCCATGCCATTATACTTAAACCCTGTGGCACCCCTAACCACTTCACTGGCCTCTCCAGTACCGTAGGGATCATTTCTCCTTCCATCAAACATTTTTCTTGCGCAATCCTTTTCTTTGACTATCGACAGACTTCTAGACTTGCTTTGTTTAACTTTCAGTCTTGCCAACCTTAGACTATCATTTAACTTCTCCAGCGACCACCGTGTGCAAGACACAGTAGTCATTTGCATCGTCATGTCATCCATATAAGCCCTAATCAGGGGGAGCTGAGTACTGTCATGCAACATTTCCCTGCCTACAACCCACTTAGAGGCCCTAATTACTACCTTCATTGCCTTTGTAAATGCTAATGATGAAACTGACATTCAGCCATTATAGCCGTTCTAATTGCTGCCATGATGTAACAAATTCCCCTGTACTAAAGCAAAACTGTATATCCTCAAAGTATGCTTTAACCAGCCTAGTAAACTTATCTGGTACCTGAAAGAATTCAAAAGCTTTTCACATAAGCTTTTCACACACACATATATATATATATACACACACACACACAGTGGAACCTCTACCTACGAACTTGATCCGTTCCGCGACCCGGTTCGTAAGTGGAAAAATTTGTTTCTTGAGTCAATTGTCCCCATTTAAAGTAATGGAAAAGCAATTAATGCGTTCCAGCCCCCACCCCGAAAGTCACCCGTTTTGCACTGATATATGTTTACAAAACTCTCAAATTAGTAAAAAAAATACATTCAGCATTACTAAAAATAAAAAAGAAATACAGTGGTAACAGTAATAAAAATGAAATAAAAAAGTTTTAAGTGGTTACACATCGCTACCTTGAAGACGTGACGACTGGCTGGAGGAGTAACACAGGCACTGGCTGCATGACGGTAAGTGGGTGGAATAACGGAGAGTAGGTGGGTGAATGTGGGGAGACAAAGCGTAGATACGGCTTAACTTAGCACGAATATCGATGTCTGCTATTTACACTAATGCTAAAACTACAATGTGCTAATCTTAAAAGCTCACTCAAGTCTGGGCGCGCTGCGAGATTTGCCTATTGGGGTCAGTGGCCATTTCCGGCTCGGGTTCGTTTCTAGAGTCATGGTTCGTTGGTGGAGGCAAAAAAATATTCAAATGCCCGGTTCGTATCATATACACACACACACACACACACAAATACTCTAATTTCTGGAAGTGATGAGCTGTAGCTCTTCGTGGCATTTCTGTAAATAATTATTCTGTGTCTTTCTCTTTGCATAATGCTTTGAGTTGCAGTATTTAATATGGTGGTAGACTGTGTTAAAGAACACTAGATGACATTTGTGTTTTAAAATTACAGCTTTTACAGAGAATAGAGCCTCTGTCATTGCTATTCCAGGCTCAGCACTGCAGCAGCTGCGCTCTGTATTTTTGGAGGAGGGTCAGAAACCATATTTCCCAAATATTACGTAGTGTTCCTTTAATTGACCCCAGTTATCTGAGGGACTCTTGAGTCTATGTGGGAAAATTAATCACAGTACGATGATGTTTGCTCATGTAATGCTGGTTGTCATTATTATTATTATTATTATATGCATTTTCTGTTTGTTTTTTTGGCAGAAAGTCATAAGACCTGACAGTGCTTTTGCTAAGGTCTGGGAAGTGATCAGGATTTGGAGCATCATTGTTTCCATTTTTATATTAACATGGGTACTTTTCTTCACCAACAATGAGGAAACAGTCGGTATGTATTTATTTTATTTCCTCAGATTTCCATACATTATACATTTTAGTATATTAATCAACTTCTACTCATTACAGGATTTTACAGTAAAGGTTGGGGTGCTGTTTATCTGGCAGTCAGTTATGGGATAGATATTGTTGCTGCAGCTGACATATTTGTGACACTTCACACTGCAGTTGTGACAAAAGATGGTAATGTTACATAAGCGATTATTCCTGTTTATTATATACTGTATAATTTTTAGTAATAAAATGATATTAGATGCCTCTTTCACACATGACCTTTGGAGCATTTCTAGAGAAACTCCAGAGTATTGGGTCCGAAGATATCCCGGAGTGGTCATTCACTTGATAATGTGTGTTATGTTTCTTACTGAAACATCTCTTTATTTTTTTATGTACAGGATATATGTCAGATTTATCAAAAATAGTAGAGCACTACAAAGCATCAGGAAATTTGTATTATGATCTCCTTGCTCTGTTTCCTCTGGACTGGATTGCTTCATATGAGGATGAGACAGATTACTGGAGAGGTTTAGTCTATTTCAGATGCAATAGGCTTCTCTGGCTTCGTAAGGTAAAACCTTTAATTTGAATTGTTAGAAGAAAGTGTTCCTATAACCCCATTGTTCAAAACAATATGTGCAGTGAATACACTGTCAAAAGTAGATGTTTGAAAATGCTACTATTTGGGATCAGGGATGAAGAAGACAAACCATGTGGCTGATTTAAGAAACACGCATTCCTACAGACTATAAAGTCTTTAAAATTTACAGAAGTGTTAAGACTGTTAAATTGTAAGAAGCTAACTGTAAAGTTTATAACTGCTTTGTGTGCAATTTCCTTTTTGTAGTGTGCTTGCATTCGGTGGTGGGCCAAGTCTTATCTTTGGCTTTGAATCAGTAGATCCCTAGCTTGTATCAGAGGATAGCCTGTTTTTTCAGATACTTTAGTTTGTCTGTTTCTCAATTTGTGCATTTTTTTTTTTTACTTTATAAAATGTCACAAAGGTGGTTTTGTGTCTGTGTTGCCCCTTTGGTAGGTTTGATACAGGTTTCATTCATTTGGACACATTCAAAATTAAGCTTTCAAAGATAAAAGTTTTGCCATATGGGGTATATGATGAATTCACAAATCAGAATGAGCAAAATGTAGTATTAATGACTGGTGTAAGATATTGTATTACAGATGTATAGATGAAATACTTTTGCATCACTAACACAGCAACATTCAAGCCGATACAAAATAAAACATGCATGCAGTTTATAGTACAACTTAGTAAATTGTGAGAACAAATTAGGTGAATGTGGCCATTCGCATGCACATAAAATTTGTGAATTATGGGAATTAATAAAGAAAATTGTAAATCATTCCCTCAAAATACTCCCCCTTTCTACCCACTCCCGTGTGAAATTAAAACTAACTGCTAACGTTCTGTAACTATAATGATTGTTAATGTGAATATGCCTATACCATTTATTATTTAATTTGTATTGTCATCTGAAAACAGTATTTTTTACAATCTTGAATTTTTTTCCATTCATTCATTATCTGTAACCGCTTATCCAGTTCAGGGTCGCGGTGAGTCCAGAGCCTACCTGGAATCATTGGGCGCAAGGTGGGAATCTTGAATTTATAATTTTCTTTTCATATATTTTACAATAAATTATTTTTGATTCTGATTTCAGATTTATCTATATTTTAATGCAAAAGAAAATGACACGAAAAAGAATGTATTCAAGCAAAGGACAGCAAAATGCATTTTTCTGTTAATTTTTTCTGTGCATTGTTGCTCTGGAATACTATACGTTTCTGCATGTAACGTTTTTCGGTAAGTCCAGATCTATTTAGGGCTCACTGTTAAAACGTGCATGCAGATTTAATCCATTATTGTCTTTTCTGTCTAAGATGTGATGAGAATTCATGGGCCTGGAATTCAGGTCTGAAAAATGCTCAATGCAATTTTTATCATTATATGTACGCTGCATACTTTAGCACCACAACACTGACAACTGGTAAGAAGTGAACTATTCAACTATTACTTAATTGTTTTGTGATAACAGTTTTAGCAGATAATAAAAATTTATCTTCCTGCATCTTCCTGTAAAAAAAAAAAAGCTATAAAAATGTTAATGCTTGAAATTATATAGCTTGATTTTTGGGTATCATGATTGTTGCTGAAAAATTATGTCGGTTTATGTTAATAGCATGTTAGATGTGTAATTTAATTTACTTGATTTTTACAGAACATTTGCTTGTTATTGCTATTGCTGTCAATTCTTTTATGCTAATTAATTGTTTTACCAAATTTGGTCACAAATTTTTAGTGTAGTGGCAAATTTGCGGTTTTATGTAGCGATGTAAACACAGCATCGCTTTATTTTACTAGATTTTATTTATATTAAAATATGTCTTAAATATCATGTAGTGTTAATTTTCTCTTTTAAAGCTTCTGTGCCCAATGCTAAAGCTCTCCCTAAAATATTTACTCAGCAAAGTAAGAGATTCTAATCCAAAACTCATCAAAACTATACTGAGATATTATAATAAAGACAGTTTGTCAGTCTTATAACACTACATATTTATTTCCCTGACAAAAATACAAGGAAGTACTAGCATTATAAATTAATTGTTGTGATTATATATATAAATCAATAGACACTACTAATATAAAGATAATTCCACTGTGTTACTGTGATACATTTATTCTATATTTAATTATCCATTATTAAAAGCTTCAGTCTTAGAAGGGTAAATGCAAGTAATCGCATTTGGTTTCAAAACGTGTGATTAATTAGGTAATTTTTTTATCAACAGCACTTTGTACTTTCACACTTTATATAAATATTTGTTTTTGCAGGATATGGTGACATAGTCCCCAGCACAATGATTGAACGCATTGCCTCAGTGATTGTTGCATTTATTGGCCTATTTGTCTTTAACTTTATTATCAGTCAAATCTATGCTACTCTCAGCAGTAAAAATGCAGCCAGGTACACACTCCTACCAGATGATTGAGACTCGTTTAAGTCAGATTTTGACTTGTGTTAGATGAATATTATTTGTATATATACATAATGTTTTTTTTTTGTATTTTGTAATGAAAAAAATGTTTACAAAGTTCTGTTTCATCATTGCAACATATATTAACTGACAACAAATAAAGCCAAAAAAGTAATAATTTTCTACCATTCCTGGTGAAACTTTATAGTCATAACAAAGATTACATGATAGTTACTTACACCTATCATGACAACTGACATTTAATATATGCCTTTGAAAACTATTTCAACAATTTAGCTTTAATTAGAAAAGTTGCCTTTTTCATTTTCACTTTAGCAACTTATTATGCCAACTATAGATTGTCAGATTGTTTTATGTCAGTTGTCATAAAAGGCATTTGATGGTGTATTTTGCCATTATGAACAATACCCTATAATAATAAAGTTTATCATGTTTTTCTCTTTTTAAAATTTTTATTTATTATCATTTACAGTATGAATTCCCTGTATATTCCCCACAAAGTAAACATGGGAAATGATTGTTTATATAAAAAAAAATTATTATTTATTTATACTCAGGATGGATTTCCAGCATCTAATTTCAGCAACGCGTCTTTTAATGGAACAGCATGATCTGAGTGTGTCTTTACAGAGAAGAGTAATAGAATACATGAGACTCTTGTGGACAAAATACCAGTACAAATTTTGTTTATTTATTCATTATTATTATTTGTTTATATAAATGGATTTACATATTAATTTCACAAATGCTTAAAACCTTTGCATAGTGTTGTTTATGCTTGCCATCACTTCAGGGGTGAAGCATATCCAGGAGGACCATTTTTAATGAATGATTTGCCACTTGAATTTCAGCGGACTGTTCTAATGAATGAAAGAGGGAGGCTACTATAAAAGGTCAGTCTCACATTTGAACAAACGTGTGCACTGTTATGATTTCACTATTCCACAACTTCACAGATGTTAACTAATTAGTAGGAAATGTAAATTAGTTCTTTATGTCTGAAGAAGCTGTAAATCATGGACAATTATTCTAACATAAACATTCAGAAATCTGCATCATCAACAAATTCTAGACAGATAAGGAAGAAATTAACTTTGTTATAATGAGTTTTAAAAAGTTGAATAAATCCTTTAACATATGTTTTGGTGTCTAGCTTGTACTATTGCAATATACATTTTAAAAGATGAAATTGAATAAAGTAAAAGTAGTTATGTCACAGTTATTTCTGACACTGCAATGCGATTGGCTGAGAACCTAGCAATGATGCCAGCTCTTAGAAGATAGCAGTGGGGTGCCTAGACTTTTTCAAACAACATGGACCTTGTTTGTTTTCCGTTCGTACTAATTTTAAACAGATTGAAGAGTTATAGTGCAATGGACCCGTTATCCGCTTTCTGATTTGAAAACAAAAGAAAATTGCAAATAAATAAATACAGGGAAGGCATCTGTGTGGTTTCTGTTGCTGTAGCAGGACGACTCTGGAACCATACTTCAGAATATTCACTTTTAATTTGAACAGAGCGAACTTGGTATCATTAACACATGTATCATAAATCAGTATGATTTATTTGTTGTGTGGCCTTGTGGCAGAGGGGCTTGTGTGGTTTCTTGACTTCCTGGGCTATGTCGTCGAGAGCTGTTAGCTCCCAGTAGGGTCTCCCATGGCGAACAGGTCTGAAGTGAAGATCCAGACAAACATGATCCAAGAAGCATCCCTATGAGTACAACAGTTATTACTAAGTGTACCCTGCTCGGGAGAGGGTTACTGCGACCTACCCCTAGAGCCAGGCCTGGGGGTATTGTCCGAAGGCGAGTGCCTGATGGCTGGGCAGCACACGTAACCCGGCCGGGCTCAGCCCAAAAAGGCAACGTAGGGAGATCATGTGGGCTTACCACCCGCAAGATCCAGAGTAGGGGTGCAGTGCAATGCCCATTGGGCACAGAGCGAGGACAGAGGGTCCCCTGACGTAATGGAGCTTGGCAGGGAAACTGGCTCTTGGTACGTGGAATGTAACCTCACTCAGAGGGAAAGAACCAGAGCTGGTGCGTGAGGTTGAGGGATACCAGCTAGATATATTTAGGCTCACCTCTACACACAGTGTGGGTTCTGGAACAAAACTTCTCGATAGGGGTTGGTCTTTCTCCTACTCAAGAGTTGTACAGGGTGCCAGGCAGGTGTGGGGACACTCAAATGTCCCCTGCTGGCGGCTGTACAGTTGGATTATGTCCCAGTAAACGAGAGGGTCGTCTCAATGAGACTTCGGCTTGCAGAGAGGAAAACTTTGACTGTTGTGTGTGCGTATGCACTGAACAGCAGCTTACAGCATTCAGCTTTCTTGGAGGTAATGAGTGGAGTTCTAGAGAGGATTCCATGCACTGACTTTATTGTTTTGCTGGGGGACTTCAATACTCACATTGGCATTTACTGGGAAACTTGGAGAAGAGTGATTGGGAGGAATGGCCTGCCTGATCTGAACCAAGGGGATGAAGGAGGCTTTTTGGGCTTAGCTGGCTCTGGGAACTTCCGATTCTTCGAATGGGTACTGGCAGGTGAAAAAAGCTGCAGCTGTGGCAGTTGCAGAAGCAAAATCCAGAGCTTGGGAGGAGTTTGGAGAGGCCATGGAGAATGACTTCTGGACGGCCTCAAAAAGTTTCTGGAAAATAATATCTAGAAAAATGTCTTCCGGCTGGCCTGGGGATCCCCAGGAGGAGCTGGTGGAAGTTGCGGGGGACAGAGACGTCTGGGCTTCTTTGTTCACCCTGTTGCCACAGCGACCCTGGATGGATAAGCGGAAGAGATGATGATGATGATAATTATGATGATGAATTTGATTATACTTTTGAATACTGTTGCACTGTATGTATTCTAGATTATTGTGATGTTTTGTTTTCAGTATTTTATATTAGTATAACATTTTAAAGTGTTATTTCTTATGTTTGACAGATCCCTTATTTTGAATACACCGAACAAGCTTTTATAGAAGATCTTGCTTCATCTTCAGTGATGTACTATTTTCCAAGAGGGGAAATCGTCCAGTACAGTGGAACCATAAGCTTTTTTTGTCCGAAGAGGAACTTGTCAGGGAGTCCGGCCGGGCTTAGCCCGAAGGGGATACATGGGTCCACTCTCCCATGGGCCCACCACCTGTGGGAGAGGTAGTAATCCGGGTCTGGTGCATTGTGGATCGGGTGGTGGTCGGGGTCGGGGGCCCTGGCGTTCCGATCCTCGGTTACTGAAACTGGCTTTTGGAACATGGAACGTAACCTCTCTGGTGGGAAAAGAGCCTGAGCTGGTGCGCGAGGTTGAGAGGTACCGACTAGATATAGTTGGGCTCACCTCGACACACAGTATGGGCTCTGGAACCAATCTCCTCGAGAGGGGCTGGATGCTCTTTCACTCTGGAGTTGCCCAGGGTGAGAGGCGTAAGGCAGGTGTGGGCTTACTCATAGCCCCCCGGCTTAGCGCCTGTACGTTGGGGTTTACCCCAGTGGACGAGAGGGTAATTTCCCTGCGCCTTCGGGTTGGGGAAAGGGCTCTGACTGTTGTTTGTGCTTATGCACCGAACAGCAGTTCAGAGTACCATGCCTTCTTGGGGACCCTAGAGGGAGTGCTGGAGAACACTCATTCTGGGGACTCCATTGTTCTGCTGGGGGAGACGCTCACGTGGGTAATGACAGTGAGACCTGGAGGGGCGTGATTGGGAGGAACGGCCTCGCTGATCTGAACCCGAGTGGTGTTCAGTTATTGGATTTCTGTGCTCGTCACAGTTTGTCCATTACGAACACCATGTTCGAACATAAGGGTGTCCACAAGTACACCTGGCATCAGGACACCCTAGGCCGCATTTCGATGATCGATTTTATAGTCGTATCATCTGACCTGCGGCCATATGTTCTGGACACTCGGGTGAAGAGAGGCGCTGAGCTGTCAACTGATCACCACCTTGTGGTGTGTTGGATCAGATGGCGGGGGAGGATGCCGGACAGACCTGGCAGGCCCAAACGTGTGCTGAGGGTTTGCTGGGAACGTTTGGCAGAGGAACCTGTCAGAAAGATCTTCAACTCCCACATCCGGCAGAGCTTCGACTGCATCCCGGGGGAGGCCGGTGACATTGAGTCCGAGTGGGCCATGTTCCGGACCTCCATTGTTGAGGCGGCTGAACGGAGCTGTGGCTGCAAGGTTGTCGGTGCCTGTCGGGGTGGCAATCCCCGCACTCGGTGGTGGACACCCCGGGTGAGGATGGTTGTCAAGCTGAAGAAAGAGTCCTATCGAGCCTGGTTGGCTCAGGGGACTCCGGAGGCAGCCGACAGGTGCCGAGGAGCCAAGCGGCTCGCAGCCTCGGCAGTCGCTGAGGCAAAAACTCGGGTGTGGGAGGAGTTTGGTGAGAACATGGAAAACGACTTTCGGTCGGCTCCGAGAAGTTTCTGGCAAACCGTCAGGCGACTCAGGAGGGGAAAGCAGTTTTCCACCAACACTGTATATGGTGGGGGTGGGGAGGATCTTCTCAATCCCACCAGCACGTCTTCCGCAGAGGAAGCAGAGCTTGGGGACCCCGGGGGGGGGGGGGGTGGGGGGGGGGGCTCGTCTATCACTGGGGCTGAAGTGGCCAAGGTGGTAGTGAAACTCCTTGGCGGTAGGGCCCCGGGGGTGGATGAGGTGTCCTGGTTGACACGTCTTTGCAACATCGCGTGGACATTGGGGGCAGTGCCTCTGGACTGGCAGACTGGGGTGGTGGTTCCCCTTTTTAAAAAGGGGGACCGGAGGGTGTGTTCCAACTATAGGGGGATCACACTCCTCAGCCTCCCCGGTAAGGTCTATGCGGGGGTACTGGAGAAGAGAGTCCGACCGATAGTTGAACCTCGGATCCAGGAGGAACAATGCGGATTCCGCCCCGGTCGTGGAACACAGGACCAGCTCTTTACCCTCGCTAGGATCCTGGAGGGTGCATGGGAGTTTGCTCAACCAGTCTACATGTGTTTTGTGGATCTGGAGAAGGCATTCGACCGTGTCCCTCGGGGTATTCTGTGGGGGGTGCTCAGGGAGTATGGGGTACTGGGCTCTTTGTTACGAGCTATCCAGTCCCTGTACAAACAGAGCAGGAGTCTGGTTCGTATGGCTGGCAGTAAGTCCGACTGGTTTCCAGTCGGAGTTGGACTCCGTCAGGGCTGCCCGTTGTCACCGGTTCTGTTCACAATTTTTATAGACAGAATTTCTCGGCGTAGCCAAGTGGCGGAGGGTGTCCGGTTTGGTGGTCTCAGGATCCCATGTCTGCTTTTTGCAGATGATGTGGTCTTGTTGGCTTCATCGAGCCGGGACCTCCAGCTCTTGCTGGACCAGTTTGCAGCCGAGTGTGAAGCGGTAGGGATGAGGATCAGTACCTCCAAGTCAGAGTCCATGGTACTCAGTCGGAAAAGGGTGGAGTGCTCTCTCCAGGTTGGAAGTGAGATCCTGCCTCAAGTGGAGGAGTTTAAATACCTCGGGGTCTTGTTCACGAGTGAGGGAAAAATGGAGCGTGAGATTGACAGGCGGATCGGTGCAGCGTCAGCAGTAATGCGGGCTCTGTACCGGTCCGTTGTGGTGAAGAAAGAGCTGAGCAGAAAAGCAAAGCTCTCGATTTACCGTTCAATCTACGTCCCAACCCTCACCTATGGTCACGAGCTTTGGGTAGTGACCGAAAGAATGAGATCGCGGGTACAAGCGGCTGAAATGAGTTTTCTCCGCAGGATGTCTGGACTCTCCCTTAGAGACAGGGTTAGGAGCTCGGACATCCGGGAGAGACTCGGAGTGGAGCCGCTGCTCCTCCACGTCGAGAGGAGCCAGTTGAGGTGGTTCGGGCATCTGGTTCGGATGCCTCCTGGACGCCTTTTAATAGCTGCTTTTTTTTTGCTCAACAATGTTTCTATGCTTTGTCGAGTCAATTCTATTTACGTTTTGATCAAAATGACATTCTCTAAAGTAATCTTAGTTTTTTACATTAAAAAAAAACTACATGTTTGGAAATGTGATGAAAAGCTAAGGTGCTTCTGGGAGAAAATCTCAAAAATGTCAGAATGTTGTTTTAATACTGTCACCCTAAGGAACACAAGTCCCCACAAATAAAATAAAATGTGACCATGTCCACAGAAAACCATAAATATGGCCACATGCAGTGGCCAGTGACAACTATGGAACACAGTAGGAACTTTAGGTCTAGGTAGATATCCACATTGACGTGTTAATTTGTGACACATTTATATCTATTACTTTTACTGACACATAGGCAATACTCACTAAATGGCACCTCTTTGCATAAAGCAAGGTGTTTTGCCATGAGTTTAACTTGCATTCAGGAACCTTGTCTTATGGAACTGTAGTACATTGTTGAAAATTGAAGAGTCAGTGTTTTCTTATTATGCTCCAAATTCTGGAATTAAGCACCTAGAAGGTCTAAGAGCACCACTGATTACGCAACTGATTCAGGCTTTTTAAAAAATAGACTGAACCCCATCTTTTCTGTTTAGCATTTAATTAGTTTCATGAATGTTTGTATTATGACAGTGCAAACAGGTGGTTGAATTGTGTAAAAAAAAACAAAACAAGTGCATAGAAATAAGAGTACAGAGTAAATATGGTGAAAATGAGAACAGAAAAGAAAAAGAACCAAATGAAAATAGCTACAAACCGTAGCTTCAGTTTCTCAATCCTGGGCACTGATACGAGTTGTTATGAGCAAGGCTGTTAAATTGGTGCTGTCACAGAAGTTTTATTAAGACCCCAGAGAGCTGTGTTAATTTCTGGAAAAGTGTATAATATATTCCATTTAAACTTCACCTAAACATGTCACAACAGAGGAATCCAAGAAGGCCATTAGCTGAAAAAATTTCAGAAACTGTAAAAGCTTTTCTTGTTTTCTTGTTGCAGATTTTAAATGATGATTTATCAGAAATTGTTGGCCTTTATGGAGAGGGAATGTACTTTGGAGAGCTAATGTTTAAATAACTTTTTTCACACTAAGTAGACAAAATGTATTTTAGGCTACATTCACACAGCAGGTTAAAGTGGCCCAAATCTTATTTCGTGACTAAATCAGGTTTTTTATTATTTTTCCCCCCTGCTGTTCACGCTGTCTATAATGTGACCTATATCTGAACTGAACTGAACTGGTGTTTTACAACACCATGCTTTTCTTTATTCCAAATGAACTATTGATTAAAGTGTGTAAAGAATATTAAAACATGAATGGGTGTTTCTTTCACGCTAAGCGCACATTTCCTAGGTCTCTCATGAACACGAGGCCTCCAAAGAGAACTAGACGAGTGCAGACACAAGTTTAATATTTTCATGATCCACATTTATACAGCTTCATAACAACATGAACAATATAAAACTGATATAGCACTACTAAAAAAGAAACTTCTATTGTTTGTTTTATAAAAAACCTTTATACAAATTTCCACAAATTTTATTTTTCTCATAAATGGAGAGATTAAGGAGTTTATCTCTTTTTAAACATTTCCCAGTATTTTTTTATAAAACGAAAATGCATTTTCTCCTGGCCATTTCCACGTCCTAAAAACCTCAAATTAAAATGAAAAATGCTTTGTACTGTAGTCTGGAGATCATTCTCAGTGCCTGGAGTGACATAAATGTTGCATGAATTCCCATCTGGCCTTTCAGACAGAGTCGCATTGCTGCAGATCAAATATGGATCGGGTCTTAATACCACATATGAAAGTGGCCAAAATCTGATTTTAAAAAGTCAGATTCAATGCTATTTGTGCTGTTCACACAGCCACACAAATGACACATCTGTGCCACATATAATGAAACAGATTGGATTAGCTGCTGAACACAGACTTAAGGTTTTGTAGGATGTTCATTTTGCTTTGTGATCAATGCATAGTTTGTGCTCTGATGCGGCAAGTAATGGATATTACTTATGTTGACCAGAAATTGCTTTGAAGGTATGTTAGTTGCTTTGTAATGATGTTAGTCTCTCTCTCTCTCTGTGTGTGTATGTGTGCATTTATCTTGGATGCTTTAGGCAAGTTTTTTGTTTGGAAAACAAGCATTAATGGCAGTACAAGCCAAGACCTACTGTGAAATCTTGGTCCTTGATTTTAAAAATGTTAAACCCTTTCTGAAGAATTATCCAGTCATAAAGAGGTAATCCACATCATGTTCACAGGGAAAGTTAGATGTGGAACACAGATTTTAAAAAAATAACGTAACAGGGTTGTCATTCTTGTACGGTTTGTTCTTCTAGCCAAATTGAGGTACTTCAGAACAAAAACTATTACTTCGGTTTAGTAGAAAAGGTGAAAAACACAATGACAACAAAATGTAAGACACAAGAAGAACCAAATATTTCTTCCAAAAAGTCCAAATGTTGTAAGTATTTTACAATAAACCTCTAAGGCTAATTGTATATGGCATTGATATACAGTCCCACTGTATGACTGTGTAGACTGAAGTATTACAATCAATCCCACTGTACAAACCTGGTAGATATTGAGGATTTTGGAAATGTTCCAATTTATGCTGGTGCAGAGGAAGAAACTAGTCAAGAAAAACTACACAAAATTAACAAGACAAACTTTCTGCCTCAAAGACCAAGGTACCATTGGTTAAGTGTCTTTAAATGTTTATGCTTAGTTTATCATTTTGTTAAATCATGATAAAATTTTTCTAATTATAACTGATCTAACCCCTTAAATGAACAGCATACATGACGTTCTTATATAATCTATCTATATAACTCAAAGTTTTTGAGATTTTTTTTTCACCAAATATCTGCTATTGTAAATCTAAAATTCTGTGGACATTTTGATTCCATAAGCTTGTGATTTATTATAATAATAACCATACGTTGCTATATTCATAACCTAAGAAGGCTTATAACATCTATTTATAAGAAAGAAGAAAATTGTGTGGTATATTTTTTATTCTAATTTAAATTAAAATTTTTGTTTCCAAAATGTAATTTTTACACTAAAACTGTTAAGTCATTTTTGTATATAAAATGAAAGTTATTATACATTCTGTATTGTATCAAGTAATTGCAGATTTTAAATGACAATGTAAACTCAAATATTTTTAGCATTCAGTACTTAACTTTAGTAATATCTGTGCTGTAACATACACAAACTTTTTCTTTTCATCGTGCCTGTCGGTCATATTAATGCGGTAAGATACATTTGGTTAGTGTATAGAATGCATTATTAAAATGAAATTTTCTTCTTGTTTTAAGCAAAGAGAAGTATGATATGTATAAAACGTTCCAGGAGTTATTTATTGAAGCCTTCTGTAAAGAGATTGTATGTCTATGTCACATTTGGTGACAGCATTTATGCTTGATCAGTTATTTAACAATTTTGAACTTTAGGAATTTAGTTGTAAATATGCTTTCATTCTAAAATATCTTTTGTTCTCTTTCAGAAATGCCATTCTGCCCAGCAGTCGACTTTACGTAAAGTGGGAAATTTTTCGTGTAATTTTAGCTGTAACTGTAGCATAATTTGTTCCCTACTTTTTGCGTTTTTACATTACAAATTTGAGATTTGGATTGTTTCTTACATTCTCCTTGTTGCTTGCTGGGTAGACATATACATCCGCTTTCATTTAGCATTTTATATAGACAATTGTCTCTGTCATGTTTAGCCCGGTCTAGTGTGTTCCTGCTGTCTGTATCATTTGTCTCCGCATTTGCTTCTCCGTCTTGTGCCTCCTTTGTGTTCCTGCCCCCTCGTTATCTGTCCCAGGTGTTTCTTGTTTGTGTAGTCTTTTTATAGTCCATGTCAGTGTTTCCTGGTTGTGGGACTTTGTGATTGCATGTATGTTTGTGGTTCATGTCTGTGTGACAGATTCTAAGATGCTAAGTTTTGGTGTTTTGTTTAGTTTGTGTTCTGCTGTTTAGCCATCTTGTTTAGCCTTGTTTGATGTTTATCTTATGGTTTAGTGTCTTGCCCCTTTAGATCTGTTCTTGTTTAGTGTTTAGCCCAGTGTTCAGTGTTTAGCTCTTGTGTTTAGCCCTTGTGTATAATGTCCTAGCCTTTGTGTTTAACCTTGTTGTTTATAGTTTAGCCTCTGTTTTGTGTTCATCATCTGTTAAATGTTTAGCCTGTTCTGTTTTGTTCTTGTTTACTTTCTGTTTTTAGTCTTGTTTAGTATTAGTCCATTTGTTGTGTTTAGTGTTCTTTGTTTTTGTTTCAAGATCTTTGTATTGTTATTGTTCTATTAGTTAAGATAGTGCTATTAGTTAAATTAGTCTTGCTAAGTGAGTTTAGTAGTCTTTGTCTAGTTCCCTTGTCTCTGTTTAGTTCCCTTTTTGTGTTAATTAAAAGTCTCCTGCGATTACCTCCTCACTTTTCATTGCTCTTTGATCTCCCCTACATACCATCTCGTGACAGTCTCACATTTGACACACTAGAAACTTCAAGACATTGTCACAACTGCATTTCTTTTGGATTTAATAAGTTGCTTTCCTTGGGAATTTTTTTTATGATGTTCTCAGACATTGAAAATGGATTTTATGGCAACAATGAAGTATTACATTTGTATGCCTACATGAGAGCTCCCCATATTTTGCAGCTGTGTCGTGTTCCCCTTGCATTTTCATTTTGGCAGTCAGGAAATGCAGCAGAAAAAAAATACTTACTTTTCTGCAGTTTTTTTGTATAGTATGCTTTTTCTGCACTTCAGTACCTGCATCATGTTTACATCAGTGTGCCCTGCAGCAGACACCACTAAGTACCTGTTTCCTGTTATTATACACAACTGTACGCAGTTATCATGGGTGTCACACATGGACAACGTATTTGAAATGAATTATGGTATGTATAAGAAAATTTAGACATTATGGTTAGATGTTAAGAGTGGCTTGAACCCTGACTGATGGCCACAAAATTATATTAAACATGTAATGTAGTAAAAACAATAGAATCATGTTTATTGTATTTGTAAATATTGTAAATGTTTGTATTCAGGTTTTATATTGGAAATAGAAAAAAAAACTCTTAATATTTAGTAAAAAACAAATAATTGTGTTGGCCACTTTGGTGCTTATAGCTGGAAGACGTTATGTAATGTTAGTGATGGATAATTACGAATTTCTGAAAATGGTCAGCACCATTGGTCAGTTTTGTGTGTTTTTTATTATTAGAAAAAAGAATCTCTTCAATGGGTCTTGCAGAAATGTGGTCAGTGGCAACAGGCAATGGACAGTGTTGACACTGTGTTTATGTCTTGAATGTGTTAAATGTGTTAATATACTAATAGGTATTTATTGTATTCTTTCAGCCACTAACACATTTTTTGAGCTGTATTCTATAAGCTTATACTTTGCTACAGCAGCTGTGTGTGGTTTTGGATTTGGAGACCTTCATCCATACTTGTTTTATATGGTAAGGTCATGTTGTCAAATATGAAAAAATATTATCTCAAATATAAAACAACATAATATTCAAACTTTTTTTTGTAGAATAAGTCATATTTTAAGGAATATTGTTTTAATGTCATCATAATGAAATCACACCAGCATAGGCCACTTCATTCCTTCCTTGTGCCTCATAGGAATTTATTTTCAGAAAACCCTGAAAAAAGAGAGTATGGATCATTTGGAAACTGATGGTGGCTTCATACGAATGTTACGCTCCTCAAGGTGAAATAACTAGGGATAATGAGGAGGCAACACTTGTATTGTAACTCGTGTATGGCGAGTGCAAGGAAACACCGATCAAACTATAGTGCTCCTCCACTAGTGATGTGTCGGTCGCGAACGAACCGGTTCAAAGAGCCGGCTCTTGTAAGTGAACGATGAGAGCCGGTTCCCGTCTAAGACCGAGACATTTTTTTAAGGCTTGTCATTCGACCAATCAGAGAACAACAAGCAAACTCCAACCCTCCAACCCTCCGAGCTGAGACACGGTTTTCCCGAATGCCAATCTGTTTTTAAAAAAAAATAGTTGAAGAAAATGTTAAATCAGTTAAATGTGTGTTGACAGTTGTGGTTGTTTTAATCTCTACCGTTGAATGCTGCTGTTTTGCACTTTGCAGAGTATTTGTTTATTTTATTACCCAGAAATGGATGATTATTTAATTTAATAAGCTATTTTGTAATACCTACCTTTTGGGTTCCATTGGCTGTATTTAATAGTTTACAAGTGATTTTTTATTAAGGTTTTTAAATAAAAAATCCAGTTATTTATACAATTAAATGTGTGTGTGCAGTCAATGAGTTATTACAAGACAGCCATAAAACAATTGGCCATTGCAACACTATTTATTATTTGTAATATTGAACAATAATATTTTGTCCATATCGTCATGTAAAACGTGGGTAATATTGTTCTGTACCAGTGGAAATAAGTGGTAAAACAGAGCCATTGGAGCCGAAAGAGCCGGCTCTTTATGAAGAGCCGAGCCAAAAGAGCCGGCTCCCCAAATAGAGCCGAAATTCCCATCACTATTTCATACAACACAACTTCAGCGTCCCTTTTGCACTCTATATATAGTACAATGGGTGGCTAAAAGTCACAGAGACGGTGACTGTATCTTTAAGACAGTAATTACACTGGACAATATATATATGCTTTATTATCTTGTATGTTATCTTTTTACCTCGCAAATCCAAGTTTAGTGCGGCGCAATGCATTCCTACTTTGCATATGAAGCCTGTAAACCAATCACGTTACAGCAGTCCCCTTACGTTGTCCTTTGGTGTTCAAGTCTCTTTCTTAAGGTGGAATGAAATGTTTCAACATTGTGTTTCGCACGGCCTCTTAAGAGCCTTATATTTTTAAAGCAGAAATAAACGTGGTTATGGACTATTTCTCTTTAGTGAATGTGTATAATTTCTATAATCCACGTTGACCTGGTGTCACAGCTTCCTAGCACAGATTTCTGACAACGTTATCTGAACAACTAAGCTTATTTATAATTTTATTTTCCTATCAAGGAATGATCACAGATTTTGTCCGAGTCTTTCAAAACATTTTCAGACCGAATAAAGACACCGCAGAATAAGGATTTCTAGATCGGTGTTTTTGTGCTTTTACATCCCTACTATGTCGCCCTCTGCTGGACAAAAAATATTTTACACGACTTCGATATTTTGCTGAACTGATATACCCACAATATCTATATATATATATATAATCTCACGTGTTTTAAATTTCTGTACAATGTGAGTCCTCAGAATTTATCAATCCAGTTTTAATCCACCTTTCGAGGTGGGATTAATTCAACCTGGTATTTGGCCTGATTTGTCTGATAGCAGGAGAACTGAGGGACAGCTGCACCTTATAAACCAACCCCTGTGTACGAAATGGCTCTCTATTCACTATATTGTGCACTTATAATAGGGAACTGAATTCAGGAGGGTAGTGAATGTATGTTTTCACCAAACAACACAGTGGATTATGGGTAATCTGATATTTTCTAGTGAACATGGGTTGTACACTACTTTTTGCAGTGCATTGTGGGATTGTTTGAGTGCACTGAACATTGTCCACTATGTTTTTGGACGCTACTACAAAATGGTGGAACTCCAAAATGGTGCACTATATAGTGAATATAGGGCACAGTTTTGGACACAGCTCAGAGGTCTTTTCACAAAGGACTGAACGCTTAAGCCCAGAAATGAGGATTCCAACAGGAATTAAGCTATCCACTCTACTTCTACTGGACACTTCTGACCTGAGTCACATCTGGTTAAACTGAGAAATCAGACTTTTTGCGCAATATCCCAGAGGTTTACAACACAAATATACAGTAGAGCTGTAACAAGGAGAACAGAGCCTCTGTTGTTTCTACTCCAGGCTCAGCACTGCAGCAACTGCACTATGTAACCTTTGAAGGAGGGTAGGAGCATTCCGAAGGAAATCTTCACAAGCACAGAAAGAACACACCACACTCTTCACCGTGAGCTGAGGATAGACTCCTGCCCAGGACCCCGAGACTCTGCAGCTGTGTGTCAGTGACATCATCATCGTGTCACTCCGTCTTAGCTATTTCACTTTTCGAGGCTCAACTTAAAGGCTCTTTTAGAGAACGTTAGCACATGCCAGACACAAACTAAGAGCCAGGACGCACCTTTTATTTCCTGTGCAGGAGGAACAGCTAAAAAATAAAGTTCTTAAAACCCCTGATCCAGGAGGAGTGTAAAAGAAAGTAGAAAAGTGGAAATCAAAAAGTTAAAATCAGTTATGTGCCACAGAGAGCAGGGTGAGTATTCACAGAAGACAAAACGAGGAGTCGCAGCGATTCACAAACGTAAATCAGTCACATACCACAGAATAAAACCTTGGGCATTAAATGCGGGTTGTCTTTTTCCTCCATGGCCAGGTTACTACCCAGTAAGGCCTTGCAGCCTTGACCCCAATCTCAACACACTCCATAAAAACGGATAGTGCGCCTCGCGTGGACTGCTGGAGCACTGCGTCCAAAACCCTGGGACAGGACCAGCTCTTCTCAGCCAGTTTTATTCATTCAGGAAATCTGAGAGAGGGAAAAAACTGAGCCTAGATCAGCGTTACGGACTCTGTCGATGCAGCAGACAGACTAAACCTGCAGTGCTGTGGGCAACCAGTTCACAATGGGCTCAGTGACTCCACGAGCACACACACACACACACTCACACACACAAAATGACAGGACACACACTCATTCAGCGCAGTGACAAAAAAAAAACAAGAAAAAAAAACAATCAGTGTTTGCATATGTGAGAGCAGGAACAGGATCGTCTCTGGGCTGCACGATATTTATGCAAAATCTCATCACGATTATATCGGCACAAAGGCAGATTTCGATACGCTTTTAAAAGACAATCGAAGCCCTGATGTAGCATGATTAAATACAGAGTTGCATTATTAATCTTCTTGAACATCCACCATTTTATTAACGGTTTAGTAGCCTCATTTGCTATCTATGGAGTTACAGAGCGAATACTTTTTGCAGCCCTGGTACGGTCGTTTATCAGGGTCCACCTTTCAATAAAACAGTAAATGATAAGTGCATATGTACGCCTACAGCATACAAGTTTGTGTGTGCGTGTGTGTGTGCGGGGGGTTATTCAGTGTTATGGCACCCAAGCCCTGGAACTCATAACCACCAATTCTTCACCTCAGCTCTTCATTCTTCTTCCCTCTTTTTCTTATTTTTTAATATTTTATTTATTTTCTGTGTGTGTGTGTGTGTGTGTGTGTGTGTGGAATGGTGTGACCAAAAGAAAAGTCTGAATGCTGAACAGGAATGTGTAAATAAAGCCTTTTACATTTCTAAGGTGAGTTTTAACTAAACACAATTTCTGCATTCTGACCAGTTTAGATCCATGACTTTAGGACTCTATGTATATAGCTATTAAGATAAACATACACAATAAATAATTATTTAAGCTTTTTAGTTTATATTTGTTGATCTAATGCAGTGTTATTTGATGTGAAACCTAAAAAAAACCTTGAAATACTATAAATCAATAATAGGAATATGTTTTTGCTGATGACTCATATTTTTCCGCCCAGAGACAGCGTGGGTTGACGTCATGTGAGTCAAAACGAAACTGAAAGTAAATACCGTCTTTCTTGTTCCTTTGCAGCGTCTTCATTTATGATTATAGTGAATACGATTAGAATATTTCATGACGAACATAACACACACATTTTGAAGGAGCACCTTGATTTTTAGGTGGTTTTTCACACTCCCAGAGGCTTCACAGCACCGTGATGAGAGCGCTATTTTTAGAAACGGTAGGATCTGCGCTTTCTAACGGTATACGGAGCTCACAGACGCATTCAGACATTCAAGACTTACAACGCTGATTATATAAGTTGTGTTTTTACCCCGCAAACTGCGGAGTTTCGGGTTGAGGGGGTTAAAACTAAAACTCAAAACTACGAATATTTATTTATTGATATTTTATTTTTTTTGTCAATTATCTGATATGCTTAAAAAAAGACAAAATGGGGCCCAAAACAACTGCACAGTCCCTCTCCACAACAGTTCCCATCAGAGCCTTCATCTCTGAGAGAGAGGTAGAAGTGGGCGATACCGGGAATTTTGATATCGATCCGATACCAAGAAAATGCAGGGCCAGTATCGCCGATATCGATATTGATACCAATACTTTTTAATATTTAAACTTCATAGATCCAAAGGATCCAAAAGACCTAGGATAGATCTTCACCAGACATTGTACGTGACAACAAAATACTTTATTATAACAATCAACATTTTTGTTTTGAAACAATGGAACAGTAACAAAACAAAGTTTGCCATTACAGGAAAATATTAGGAAAATAAATCTTTTTTGAGGTAGAAAAGGAGAAACTACAATACAAAAATAAAATAAAAATTCTCCCCTCACTAGACAACATTTGTAGTTCTTTCTTTTTGTTTCTTTTCCCAAATAGAATTGTTCTTCCCTTCGGTGCACTTCTGGCTTAAAAAAAAAGAAAAAAAAAAAGTGAAAATTAAATAAAGAAAGTATAAATAAGTAATAAGACCACGTTAAGGGGCCCTCCCCCATTGAGAACAAAGGATTAGATGTTTTTATTTAAGAACAGTATCATGTTCAAATTTGTGACGTGTCGACTCGAGGAGAGCGCTGAGTGCGCGGGCCAGGCTGAGCCTCTACCTGAAGGCCTGATTGGCTGGAGCTGCTGAGCCACGTGATGGTGCAACAACAAAAGACAACAGACAGAGAGTAGACTTTGATGAGTCCGTGTGCGCAGCAGTCAGTGCAAAAAAAGTTTGAGTATCGATCTTTTTACACGAGTATTGTTCAATATCAGTACCAGGGTTGGTATCAATATTTTCGATATTTGGATCCATCCGCCCACCTCTAGAGAGAGGAGTACATGCAGCTCCACTCTGGCTTCAGATCTGAACTCATCCACGGGTGACTTTGTTGATCTTTCCACATTGAGAAGGCCACTATGAGTCTGATAGGATTCGGAGCTGTCAGTGTATAGGACAATTAAACAAGTCTACACAAGTGTTACTGCACAGTATAACTCAAATGTTGTTTCTTTCAGATCTTAATTTTTAGTGTCATCACCCTCATATTTACAGTAGCTCTGTTGTGTCAGATTGTAAAAAGATGCAGTAAAGCATTCAGTAGCGAACAGTTCAACAGTTGCTAGGATGGATGCGGTGAAGCATGCAGTAAAGAAAAGTGCGTCAGTTGCTGGAAGGAATGCAGTGAAGAATGTCCAGCCTGTGAGAGACAGGTCAGTTCCTCAGTGACATTTTTCCCCACCATAGTTACATAAACCAGTTCACTATATAGTGATATATATATGAAAACATAAACAGATGTCAAGTTCAGATTTATGCCACCAGCTGCTGATTATGCCTGGCCCACACTACAGGAATTTTTATCATAACCGATGTTGAGAACATGAAACATTTTTCACAGATGTTTCTGTGTTTGACCGTTGTTAGTTCTTAAAGTCCTCCACACCACACACTTTCTCAGATAACACACACCAACACACCGGTTCACTCCTCAAAACCTTGCTGGAGTTTTTTGTCAAATGCTACGTCACTAGAGCAGCAGGAGTTCCTCACACACTTGGGGTGTGTCTAGAACAGAAAGCAGAATGTATCTTGCTCTCTTGTTCCCTCACAAGGCAGCACTTCGAAATGAAGATGTTTCACAGGATCATCATTAATCATCTCCCTCCAATCAGGAGACTTTTTGGGAGGAGAAAATCAGCCTCAAACTCAGGGCAAGTATACTGTAGTGTGGACCAGGCTTAACTCTGCATATGTAGATATTCAAGTCACATCAAGTTTTTTAAAATCCATGTCATTTTTTTGTTTATTGACACAAATTTATGTTTTGTGGGAAGGCGAATGTAGGAAAAGCAGCCTTTGTGATTTGAAAAAGGGGCATAGTTTCTCTCCAACAGAACAAGATACCTTCTACTAGCTATAGTTTAAAATAGTAGGTTTCAGTGAAAATGAAATACATAGCACTTCTGATATTTTAATCATATATTTTTGGTAATCTGATTATGGAGTGAACTGCAAACATATGGAGCCTAACCGGAATCACTGGGTGCAAGGCAGGAACACACTCTGGAGGGAACACACACACACACACACACACACACACACACACACACGTTCACTCACACGGAGTCGCCAATCCACCTACCAACTCCTCACAGACCGTCACATGGAGTGTGGCTCAAACCCACAACCTACAGGTCCCTGGAGCTGTGTGACTGCAACACTGCCGCCCGAAGGGCTATCAATTTATTTTATTATAGTTCATTTATTGTACAGTTTCACACCACATGTACAAATATTTGAGGACAAAGTTGTAATGAATGCATTCTACATTAAGTTGCACCCATTACTAACACAGATGTGCACACACTACCTCTCTGATCCCTGTAGAGAAACACTGACAATAGAATTGGATTCTCTGGAGTAGAGAAACATGAACCTAACGCCAGGCGAAGATTATATAGCACCCCAGCACCGAGCTGTGCTGATGAACCCATATTTACTGTCATGGCTCTTTTTAGGAAGTGAGTAGTAGCCTCTATGTAAGCAAACATTATCATTCTCAGTGTGGTCTCAGTTAAATTGTTATTCTCTTTATTTATTGCAAGAATTTCACATATTAATCCAAACACAAACAAGTCTGTGAATCACATAATGCTCCATATAATGTACTTAATGTTTACAAGGTACAATATTAACATTGAAAACAAAACAGTTATTACATGGTCACCAGGCGTACAGCTGTATGACAAAATGCACAATAATCTAACACAACATCCCAAACTCACTGACATTCTCTTACACTTCCAAACAATGCTCAAACAGAGCAATCTGAGCTGCATTAGTTATAGAAATTTGTTAGAAGAAAGAAAATAACTAGGAGACCTATTTTGTGCAGAGCATTTTATGCAAAGCAGGACATCACAGTGAACCAGACAGACTAGGTTTCTAAAAGTATCAAACTTAACACACTGTCTGAACTGTGGTGTATAAGGTGCCCCACAGTCTAGTATCTGTGCCTTAAGAATTGAGGTGAGGGCCCTACAGTCCAGTTTCCATGCCTTAAAAATTCTGGGGTGAGGGGCATGGCTTAACCACAAACATCGCATTGACCCTGAGACCCTGCTCATCAACACAAGCTTTTAGAAACAACTCCGTATCAGCCCTGTTTTCAAAAACAAATAAAAAGTGTTCTTTAGCCTCTGGGTCATCTCCAGAGCCTTTATGCCAACTACACATCTGGAAGCCAGCGACGTGCTTGAGTCATGCTTAAAATGTTCATCCGCGCTCACTTGGAGCTGTACCGCCCACTCTCTCCAGCTTTTTGGATAAAGAGCCGGCTTGTGTGTGATCTGTTGTGAAATTTGTCAGACCTCAACTCTGCTGAACTACACCCCCCCCACATCCTGCTACTTCTTCCTCGTGCGTTAGAAATGGCTCTGGGGAAACTGAACGATTTTTTACACAGTCACCCTTTGAGTGTTTATCTGCTGCTGAATCTCGTTCTTATTGCTGTAGAAAAGCTGGTGGAGCATGACTTCGAGTGCCCGTGTGGTGTGGGGTTTAGCTGGGCATTTGTCTTTCTGTACCTGGGGATGCCTTTTCTTGTCACTGTTAACCTTGGTGTTTACGTCTGGAATTCAAAACTCTGGCCATTTTCAGAAACACACAATTGCTTCTGCATTTGTCGGAAACTTCTGTACTCTTCAGTACCATCTGCGTTTTGGCTGACACTGTTTTTTGGTGATGGCCGTTATGTCGCCTGTTTGACGACTTCATTACGTGGAGGACAAACTGAAAGTATTAGCGAGCCTTGGAAATGCTGTAAAGACATCAGCCTAACGACCGATGACAAGGAACATATAAGGACATCGATTTACGTTTCTAAAGTAAGTTATTTTAAATCCTGTTGAAATATTGTTTTGTTGTGATGGTAAAATTTTAAACTGTAGGCTACCAACATGTTCTTGCATGGTTTTAAAACGCACACGTGCAGAAACACTGCTCAAAATGGTTCTAGAAGCAGCGCTGCCTTCAAGGCAAAGGCAGAAGGAATGTAATTGGTTACCAGCTAACAGGCAGGGTGAATGTCTCATCTCATCTCATCTTCTTTTCCGCTTTTCCATTGATTGGTTAAAATGCATCGGACAGAGATTTCCAAATACAGTGCCATAAACCATAAAAAGCTCCACCTAGACCCCAGTACTTGACTGCCAGAAATGTATGTAGAAGAATATATGGGCAATATAACTTTCTCTTATGTTACTATAGACTTAGCTTCAAAATGTCAGTATTTTGTTTTGTTCGAATGGAGGCTGATGTAACTTCCTCTCTGCTGCATCTGAGAAGATACTAAGAAAAAGTTGAATAGCAAATGACTGTTGCCTCATAGGAAGCAGAGCATTATTGTATGTCATTCTGCAGATTCTTCAGAGGCAGCGATCATAAATCATATGTGTAAATCATAGCGCTGTAACTCACTGCCTCTAAAGAAAGCTCTGTTGCTTGTGAGGCAGATTCTATAGAAGTATATTGTACATTTATTGTGGAGCTTTATTGTTCATGTTGCTGTTTGAAAATCTCAGTTTAACCAATCACATTCATTCCGGCCTGTTGGCTGGTAAGCCTCTAGGACCTTTCCGAGTAGTGATTTTGCACACTTACTTTTTTCATTGCACTGTTCTTTGCCCTAATGTCTTTTCCTACTTTTCCTTATATTTTTGTAGGTTTTTTGTTTTGTTCTTATATTTTGCTCTGTTTATAGTACACTCACTGGAAGTCTGTACTGCACTGTATCCATGTCTAAGGAGGGTGTTGTTAATATACCATGTCTTATATATTGCAGTATCTATTTAATGTGCATTCTCCTGCTATTGGCCGCTAAATCAAGGTCAAAGTCAAATTATACTTTATTATCCCAATAATGGGAAATTTGTTTGGTCAAAGTGCAGCACATTTAAGACACATAGACATATAAATGGGTGTCCCTCCCCCACATAAAAACAATAAGCTGAATAAAACACTGAAAAAGAAAAACAGTGTTACGAGAATGAAAAATACAATTAATGTTTTTCACTAAAAGTCTGATAGCAGAGGGTACAAATGACACACTAAACCTTTTGTTTTAATTGACCTTTGCAGCAACCTACTGTTGCCATGGTTGCTGAGTTGAAACCTGTTATATAAGGGGTGTAATAACAGATGCTGTAATATATTTTGGTCTTGTTTGCACATGTTCCCAAATACGCAGACTAAGCCAAAGGACAATACTCTGAAGGACTGTTTTGTAAAACAATTGTAAAATAATACAGTCCACCTGAAAATAATCTATCTATCTATCTATTTGTTCATCCTTACACCACTGTTCAAAACTCAGAGACACACAACCTCATAATTCAGCATGAGATTCAAAGAAAATCAAAGGGAAATTAATAGTTAACAATGTTCAGATCTGCATGGACGCACATTTCCGCCACATGATATAATTTAAAATAGGTAACGTTTTTTTTTTCATTAAAACGTAAGCAGCTAACTCAATATTTTGAGATACTAAGTCAATATTCTAAGATTATATCTCATTATTTTGAGATACATAATGATAGTAAGTCAAATGATCAGATACGATGGCATAATAATGAGATACTTTATGGCCTTTTGTGGCAGAAATGGGCTTCCATAGATCTGAGAATACACATGGCTCTCTGTGTCCATCCTTCTGCTGCGAGAAGAACAGCTCAACACTATGGGTCTGAAAGGATGCAGAGCTGTCAATGCAAGAATAACTAATAAACTACAAAATGTTACTGCGCTGTAAGACTAATTATGTGCAACTGTCTTTTCTTTTAGGTCACAGTTTATAGTTGTGTCTGTATCATCTTGTTAGTAGTTCTGCTTTGCCAGATTGGTAGAGGATGCTGTAAAAGATGCTGTAGTGAATGCTGTAAAGAATTCTTTAAAGGATGCTGCAGGGAATGTGAAGACTGTGAAAAACAGGTCAGTTCTCCAGTGATAGTTTTTTTTCCCATTACACACTCTCAAAAAAAAAAAAAAAGTTACAAACAGTGTAATATACTTTTAAAGGTACAGCAGTGGTGTTAAAGTCCAGTTGTGTTCTCTAAAGGTTCATTACATTCTCTTCTCTAGAGGGAGAGGGGGATATCTGTAATCTTTCATTATACAACTGTGAAAAATAAAAGAACATAAGTCCTGGATTCATATAATCAGACCCTTGTTTCTATTACACATGGTTCCCACAGCCTCATACACACACACTGCAGAAATACTCCTCTCCAGCAGATTCACATCAAATAAAGGCTGAGATAAATCCACACAATTTTTCTGTAATCTGCAGATTCTGAGTGCATTAATAAACTGTATCAATATTTAAAACTTTGGTATATAATAAGTAAGGCATGTTATCATTCATTCAGTCATTGTCTGTAAACTCTTATCCAGTTCAGGGTCGCTGTGGGTCCTGAGAATCACCCAGAAACATTGGGCGCAAGGCAGGAACACACCCTGGAGGAAGCGTCCTTCAAAGGGCGACACACACTCTCTCACATTCACTCACATTCACTCACACCTACAGACACTTTTGAATCACCAATCCACATACCATGTGTTTAACTTTAATATAATTAACTTGAGATTTTAGAGGCAGCACGGTGGTGCAGCAGGTAGGTGTCGCAGTCACACAGCTCCAGGGACCTTTAGGTTGTGGGTGTGAGTCTCCCTGTGTCTGCATGGGTTTCCTCCAGGTGACTGTCTGTGAGGAGTGTGGTGTGTTCTCTCTGTATCTGCGTGGGTTTTCTCCGGGTGACTGTCTGTGAGGAGTGTGGTGTGTTCTCCCTGTGTCCGCATGGGTCTCCTCCGGGTGACTGTCTGTGAGGAGTATGGTGTGTTCTCTGTGTCGGCGTGGGTTTCCTCCAGGTGATTGTCTGTGAGGAGTTGGTGTGTTCTCCCTGTGTCCGCATGGGTATCCTCTGGGTGACTGTCTGTGAGGAGTGTGGTGTGTTCTCTCTGTGGCTGCGTGTGTTTCCTCCAGATGACTGTCTGTGAGGAGTGTGGTGTGTTCTCCCTGTGTCCGCATGGGTTTCCTCCGGGTGATTGTCTGTGAGGAGTTGGTGTGTTCTCCCTGTGTCCGCATGAGTTTCCTCTGGGTGACTGTGATAAGTGTGGTGTGTTCTCCCTGTGTCCGCATGGGTATCCTCTGGGTGACTGTCTGTGAGGAGTTTGGTGTGTTCTCCCTGTGTCCGCGTGGATTTCCTCATATGGTCCAAAAACACATGGTAGGTGGACTGGCTACTCAAAAGTGTCCCTGGGTGTGAGTGCATGTGTATGTCACCCTGTGAAGGTCTGGCACCCTCTCAGGGTGTGTTCCGCCTAGCACCCGATGATTCTGAGTAGGCTCTGGACCCAACGCGACCCTGAACTGAATAAACACTTACAGATAATGAATGAATGAATGAACTTGAGATCATAGTTTTCTGAAAAGGGAGTTGGAAGAAGAAGAAACGCATTTATTGATCCCCTTAGGGAAATTATTTCTCTGCATCCGTGCATTTCACTGACACATACGACAAACACACATACTGAGCAATTCTTCACACACACCCACACCTGGAGCAGGTAACTGTGACCACGTCGCCGCCTGGGGGCAGTTTCGGGGTTAAGGGCCTTGCTCAAGGGCAATTCCGCGGTGGAATTTTTTCCCAGCTTATCCACTATCCTGACCCTAATCTCATTGCAAATATATAGTTATTAAACTGCCATCATAGGGACACAACTTTGAGGGACTGAAAATGTTTTGCTAAGTGCTAGAATGGGCGATAATTCCTCTTCTTATTATTCTTTATACTGTTACATGTGATTTTTTCCTCACCCTAACCTGGGTGTGTGATATGCAGTAAGTGAAATGCACTTTTTTGTGTGTGTGTGTGTGTGTGTGTGTCTGTTTGCAGCGGAAATGCTGCTCTGACTACAACCAAAAGTGCATCTCCAGCCACTGCAGGGTTTGCTGTTCATCCCACACACAAAACCAATGCTTCGCCCACCCGGACAAAAACTCCAGTGACAAACCCAATAAAAAACCCAGTGCTACACCTAGTGACAAACCCACCACTGAATCCACCACTGAATCCACCACTGAACACTCCAACGAAGCCACCGAAATGCTGCCGTCCTGCCACTGCTCCTGTCATCACACCTGTAGCTGCCGGTGTCATCTCTCTAAAGTTAAGAAAACACGAACACCTTGAATCACGCGGTTGTGATCCTCTGTAAACACACGCTTCATGGAGAACACAATTAGCTCAAGATAAACATGTGATGTTGAGCAAATAACTAAAACTAACCTAATGCTACATTTATCATTTCCGTAACTAGATTAGACTGACAGTGTCGGCTGAATACTACAAATATAACGTACCTTACATTTCTGCTTTTAAAACTAGTTGATGGAATGGCAGCCTAATACTGGATGCTGGAAGAAGTCTTGAGTTCTCTCAGTTGAATTTTAGTGTGTGTATTGATTACCTGTGTATTCTGATTCATTATTCCATCTACTGCTCAATGAAATTATTGTCATTTTGCTTCACTTTCTATTAACTGATGTTTTACGGAGTCGCAGGGCTTTTGTTTTTAATGAGACACCATTATTAATCTTACTTGTTGATTTTTATTTCATACTTTCTGATTGAGTCCTGGTTTATTCTGCATTAATCTTTATGCTGATTAATTATGCATTTTAATTTCATTTCATTTGTGAAAGGTGCATTAAAAAATAAAACTAATATCTCTGAAATGTTTTCCCGACTGGTTTTGTTAGGTTCCATTGTTCACAGTGTTTCCTATCAGTGTTTACCCTTTCACAAAACACATCCTACCACACAAGACTGCAGTGCTATATCTAGCATCTTGTGGAATTGTCTGCACAGTGGCACATCTTCAAAATTTCTCACAGGTAAATAATCAGTGGCCTTAACATAACAATTCTACTGTGAACATCACTACATAGAACCATCATCTCATCCATTGGCTTAGTAGCAGTGGTGTGTCGACTGTTCCAAATCCATCCTCTGGAAAATTGATTGATACTTGAGTAAAATAAAGACTGGCAAAAATCAAAATACCTCAACCCCCAAAACAAGAACACCCTTGTATATACATGTACATGAAAAACTAACTGCATAGGAGTAGACACTAACTCAGAAATATTCACTGAGAACACAAACAACTGATAAATTATAAAATGTTCAAAAATAATATTTTTCAGAGCAAGATCGCAAAGAGTTTTTTTACTAGGTGTTTTTACCATCTACTGAACATAATTTTGTGACAAGATTCAGAGAGAAGTCTGTCTGTGTAGGACACCACTGAATGTGTGTGACCTTCCAGCCCTCAGACGGCTCTGCAGGAGAAACTGTCAAACCGCTTTTATAAATGTAGCTACATAGACATGGGAGGATTTAAGAAAACCACTGTCATTGAACATAACCCACTGCTGTGTCAAGAAATAGAACCTGAAATTGTTACACAAGAAGCCAGGCGTCAATCGCTGAGATTTTGCACCCGAATTAAAAACAGATGACCCAAAAAGAAAATATAAAGACGTGGTAAATATTCCCAGTCCCTGTTTCTTATTTACTACAGGGTTGTTATTTCCACATGAGTCATTCTTCTGTCACATTATATATATATATATATATTTTCTAATTCTCTTTTAGTTGTCCATAATTGTTTAAACCAATTTAAAATCTCTTTTCATTTTACTTCCTTTTTAATCTACAATGTTGTTATTGTTGCAGGTAATTTGACCTTTCACATGTGTGTGTGTGTATATATATATATATATATACGAAAGTGCTGTAATAAAGCTGTTATTGAGATGTTCTGCTTCGTTGTAGTCTGGTCCTACACCAGCCACACCCTGTAATAAAAGTGCAGAGCTGTGCCTAGCTTCCTGTCAAAGCTGCTTGGTGCGATATCTTCAACGTTTCTCACAGTTTTCAAAAATCAGTGCCTGTAACTTAGTTAAAAATCTTACTCTAAACACAGCTTCATAGTGTCCATATGGTGTCCACTTTTCTAAACCTGTACTCTGGTTAAAAGTACTTTTACATGGCCCGACAAGAAAACAGAAATACCTCCCACTTAAAGAAAAAAAAAAGCAGGAGTACATCCATAAATGAGAAATAAAGACAACTTGCTCAGAAAGAACAGTTCTCAGTGCAAGACTGAAAAGAATTTAGGCCTTTTACTGTTACCATCCATAACACTGAAAGATTCAGAAAACCTCAGTTCATACTGAACAAGGCTGGATACCACTGAATACGTGTGACGTTCTAGCTCTCAGACTGCTCTGCATGGGAAAGCTCATGTGATAAACACAGCAACAAGGGCTCAGGAGGACTTCAGAAATCACTGCTTTTGGTTTATATTTACATTTTGCACAGCAGCCCAAATTTTAGGGAAATGAGGTTTTATTAAATATTAAAAAAATAACTCAACAACACATACAGTTTGAGAAGAGGACTGATTTAAACAAACACCTACATGGTCAGAGGCATTCATACCTTTAGTAATTGTTTTTTCTTAATTAAAAAAAAAAATTCTTACTTAAGTTGATTCACAAAGGACCAGCGGATTGCTGAGAAACAGCCAATCAAAATAAAGATGGTCTCTGTTCCGCTGTGAAATCTGATCTTGATGCTAAGAAGATCAGTTCAGAGCTCATCTCTGCTAAACACCTCCACCACATCCTCCACATCTTCATGTGTTAGAAATGGTTCTCGGGAAACTGAGTGATTTAATAAAGAATCACCCTATGGGTTTTTATGGGCTGCTGAACCTCGTTCTTGTTGGTTTGGAAGAGCTGATTGAGCATGACTTCAGGTGTCCATGTAGTTATAGGTTTTTCCCCAGGATTTGTTCTTTTTTATATTTTTTTTCACTCATAGGTAGCGTCCAAATTATCAACATAATCATCTGGATTTTCAATCATTCCTGTAGGGGATAACATTAAGAAAGACTGTGGCATGTGGCATATTCACGATGTATATCTGAATAATTGGATGTTTTTGAGCCAGCTGCGAGAGCACAATCTCTAGGACACATATAGCCTCCCTTAATTGACTGATCTAGGATGTCTTCATCCTTACACATTTTACTTTTATTCCCCTGAAGTAAGCATTCTATCTTTAATGGATCTGGATGCATTTCTCTCATGTATTTGGCACAAGTGGAAGAATTGTAAGGAAACGGCATGATAATGGGAAATTCCTGAGCACCCATACACTCATAACATGATGAATTTGTTGCTGTTGTAACAGCATATTTAGCCTTTTGATGCCAAAGATTTATACCTGATCGTATGGCGTCGCTGGGATAACCTGAACCTTGAAATGGTCTAGTCAATGCTGGTGCCAGCAACATCAGCCAAAAGATAAAGATTAACAGTTGGAAAACATTTATTCTTGCTTCACGGTGTCGCTGTCGTCCCTCTGTAAGGTTGGTGCCTTCTTGCAGTGCGACACGTGGATCCAAGGTGCGCGTCCCTCAACCTTCACTGTAGTTTCCATAGTCAGAAGGACTTGGAAGGGCCCCAACCACCGTTGTTTCTTCCAGTGCTTACACCTGTGATCTTTTATCACCACCCAGTCTCCTGGTTTCAGAGAGTGTAACTTGCCCTCCAATGGTTTAGGCAAAGCTGCTGCTGACTGTGAGTGAACAAAGCGTAAGATCGTTAGTAATTTCTTACAATAGGACAACATGTGGTCTTCCAAGAGTCCCACGTCATCCACGTGGCCTGGTGGATACAAACCCCATCTTGGTGGCCTGCCAAACTAAATTTCAAAAGGTGTTAGACCAGTTTTGTTTCTGTCTTTTGTGTGAGCCTGGCATTTAATCACAGCAACAGCTTTGGGCAAAATAATTGCTTTCAATAAAGCCACCAGTAAATTATGATCAATGTGTTTACCTGTGAATGTAAGAAACTTCCTGTATTACCACATCATTCAAAAAATCATGGCAGTCTACAGGCCTCTGTTAGAGCCACCAATTCAGCTGCTTGAGCTGAGAATGACCCTGGCAACCTGCCAGAACACAAACGCTCATGCAGAGACACAACAGCCAAACCAGCGTGCAGCTGACAAATGACATGTATCCTGTTCTGACAAAAATCATTAATCATTAACACCTCATGTTAAACCACCAACATCAAAAATTTTTAACATCATGATATCTCAAGAAGCTAGGATCGCCAGTTTTGCTGGAGAAATATGCACCTGTGCACTTATAACACCATAAGAACACAACAATGCAACATTATCTTCATGACATGCTTCAGCATCAGACAAATACATCAACAAATAATCTATGTACTGAAGACGTGCACTGCCTCCTGAAAAATAAATCCTCAAATCAGCCTTAAGTGTTGCATTAAAAATGATCAGTGATTCTGCATAACCCTGAGGCAATCGGGTCCATGTCCACAATTTACCCTTAAATAAAAATGCCAACCAGTACTGGATTTCTGGGTGCACCGGAATGCTGAAGAACGCATTCACTAAATTAATCACAGAAAAATAAGTGCTGTTAACAGGTTTAACAGGTACCTGGGATAAGACTATGTGTGACTATGTGAATTTACTGCCTGCAGGTCTTATACAAGTCTTCACTCTCCAGATTCCCCTGAAGCACTAAAATTTATTAGGGTATGAACCCGTTGAATTAGGGTGGAGAACAATCACACCAGCAGCGACGAGCGAATTGAACACTGATGTGATGCCATCAATAGTGACGCGCTTGAGCGGCTTTTTTGGTTGATAGTCCCTTTTAGGATTAACTACTACAGGTTGGGCGCATATCATCCCCAACTTTATTTGCACTTTGCATATCAACAGTCTGGGACTGCAGTCAGATCCTCAGGAGGAACCGAAACCCATACACAGCTCTGGTTTGTGTGTGTGTTCATGTCAATTGAGAAACAGAAACCACAGATGCGGAACACTTCAGAATTTTTCACCTTTTTTTTTTCACACACCCCCTCCATGATCCCGCCAATCATTCAAGGAGGTGCACTTGCACTGCCATGGACCCAGATCTCTCTTCAAGTTCAAGAAGTTTATTGTCATTTCAGCAGTATAAAGTGTTTACAGTACACAGTGAAACGAAATAGCGTTCCTCCAGGACCAAGGTGCTACATAAAACAATACACAACATTAAAGTGCAACTAGTGCAAACATAAAACAGTGCACACGCATTAAAGTGCAAAAGACATAGAACATAAAACAATACACAACATTAAAGTGCAACTAGTACAAAGCTAGTGCAACATAAAACAGTGCATACACATTAAAGTGCAAAAGATATGGCTAAGAAAATACAAAACAATGTCCATACAGTACAATACAATACAATGCAATACAAGACAATGCAAAACCATAAGTACGGAGGGGGTGAGGGAGAGAGACACTGCAATTAAAAGTGTATTTGTGCTGTAAACGGTAACTGGATGTAACCATGATGTAAACAGGATATGTGTAAACAGTACACTCATTTACAGTCCAACAGACCAGTGTTTGCGTGAAGAAGTGTGTGTGTGTGTGCTTCTTCAGTCCAGTCTCAGTCTCTAGGTGTTTAGGAGTCTGTTAGCATGTGGGAAGAAGCTGTTACGGAGTCTGGATGTGAGGGCTCGAATGCTTCGATACCTACAACTACAGGTGAAGTAGGCAAGATGGCGCCGGTGTGTGTGGCTGGCCGTCTGTTACTCTCACTTTGCCTTGTGTTGTTAGTGTTGCTAAGCTTTGGCACTTCACATATTAAGTGTCTAGTGGTGTATGATCGCCAATTTCTACTGAATCTTAGATATAATACCTGTGATGTAGGTGTTTTTAATCATAGTGGACAGAATCCTCTGCCCCCGCACCTATCGGGTATTCCGAATCACCTGCGCCAGGCCTCGGCCCAAACAATTCAGCGAAAGCGTCGCCGCGGTAAACGTGGCGGTCGGCTAGTGAAACTAAAGGTCTGCCTCTCACAATCATCATCCAGTTCCCGGCCACGACGTGGATTATCCCCCCAATTCGTTGTGTCCTGGCGTTTCCTGGAGCCCATCGGCATCTCCCTGGTACCTGTCATCGGCCTGGATGAGGAATCCCGTCCCCGCCGCCCCTGCTTTTCCCGGCTCCGCGAGCGTGGGGTGAATCCCCGCAACCTGAGGACGCCGCTTCGTGCTCCTAATTTGACTAAAGCACAGGCCTCAGCTCCTGCCAGGATCGGCCTTGTGAACGCCAGATCACTGGCAAATAAAACTTTTATCCTGAGGGACTTTGTCACACCTGTAGCGGCGGACGTCTCGCTTCCTCACTCAGATCAGGACACTTCAATACTTGAGTCTGGGAAAGACTCAGAGAACTTCAACTCCCAGGATTCAGCTGATGGTCACCTGATATCAACAGCCAATAGAACTCCTCTCACACGATCCAAGTCACCTGAGTTCTGATTCACAGCTGTTTCGGTTTTACCTTAATCACTCTCTCACCATATAAACCCGGACTCTTACCTTCACTCTTTGCGAAGTATTGCTAACCCATGTTACGTACCGAGCGAACCTTATCTCTGAAAGCCTACCTGTGTATGACCCTTGCTTACGTTTCTCTGGACTCTGTGTTTTTGATACGGACCGTTACTATTTACTATGTTGTGTTTCTGACCCTAGCCTGTCCCTCACTATTCTTTGGATCACCCCTATTGTTGTAATTGTTTTCTCTTTACGGTGTGCTTCGCACATCTTTAAAGTAAATCTCTTTTTATTAAACACCCGCGAGCGTCTCTGTTGTTTACCAAGCCTGACAGAATACTTCGCCTTTAAAATGCAGACGGCGGGTTCGGGTGATTTAACAACTGCGATCGGTAACCAAGGTCAGTTGTTAGGAGAACATCACTCGATATTGCAGCAATTGTCTGAGTCGGGCACTCTATTGAGACAACAGCAGAGCCAGCAACAAGAGCAGATGGCGGTGATTTCTGAACATTTAAAGAATCTCGTTCCCCAGCGACCTTTTGCGCCTCTGCTCGAGCCTCCGTCAACCTTGAGTGAAGTTTCACCTGTTTCTGTTCCATCATCTCCGTATAGCGTGAGTAAACCGGAAAAGTATGATGGTTGTATGGACAAATGTCGGGGATTTTTGTTGCAATGCTCATTATATTTCATTAGCTCCCCTCCATGCTCTGATTTCGCTCGGATATCATTTCTAATATCGCGCTTAACTGGTAAAGCTCTCGATTGGGCTACGGCCGTTTGGCCTAACATACAGAGCATTTCCTATGATCGTTTTGAAAAGGACTTTAAGACTGTTTTTGATCGTCCTAATGAGGGGAGATCTAATGGCGAAATAATCGCAAAGATTCGTCAAGGCAGCAGATCGGTGGCTGACTATGTGTTAGAATTCCGTATCCTCGCTGCTGGTAGCGGCTGGAATGAACCAGCATTAATCATTGTTTTTCGTAACGGACTTAACGGGGATATCCAGTCGGAATTAGCCTGTCGGGATGATAATCTCTCACTGGAAGGATTATTTGACCTGGCTATTCGTCTGGACCATCTTTTAAGTGCTCGTAGAAGTCGCAATAGTGGAAAGACATCCCAGGTTACCCACATTCCTAACTCACGGCAACAGCACCACAGGGTAACTACGACACCTGGTACTTACACTCATCAATCATCCGAGTATCCTATTCCCATGCAATGTGATTCGTCACGGCTTACACCAGAGGAGAGGCTTCACCGTCAAGACAACGGTTTATGCATGTACTGTGGCGCAGCTGATCACGTTCTTCGTCAGTGTTCAACTCTGCCACGCAAAGATCAAGCACCTCTCCCTGGAAAGCACGCGACATCTCCACAGACAAAATGGGTGAGTACCATCACAAAAGGACTCATTTCGAGGTCACTCACTATTCCAGTGGACATTCACTGCTCTCAGGCTTGTTCTTCTATATTTCCAGCGTTGATTGACTCAGGAGCAGAAGGAAACTTCATCACAGCGGCTGTGGTGAAAGAATTGAAGATTCCTGTTATTTCCATGGAGCAATCTCTACAAATATCTACTACTGATGGAGACCCTCTAGGAACTGGTTTGGTGTCCCAAATGACTGCTCCTGTACTGTTAGAGACCAGTGCTTTGCATAAAGAAAAGATCAGTTTCTTTGTTATAGACTCATCAGACTACCCTGTAATTTTGGGCTTACCCTGGTTAGTGAAACACAATCCGGTTATCTCTTGGTCCAAAAGGGAGATTTTGTCTTGGTCTCTGCACTGTTTTAAGCATTGTCTTTCCAAACCCCAGATCAATATTCGTTCCACTTCTATTGAGAGCCCTGAGACTAGTATCCGGTGTGATATTCCTCATGAATATAGAGACATTAGTGAAGTCTTCAGCAAAGTCAAAGCCATGTCACTTCCCCCGCATCGTTCATACGATTGTACTATAGACCTCATAGAGGGAGCTAATCTTCCTAAAGCTCGGATTTATCCACTTACACAAAAGGAAAATCAATCTATGGAGGAGTACATAAAGGAAGCCTTACAACAGGGTTTTATTCGTCCCTCTACTTCACCAGTATCGGCGGGATTTTTCTTTGTAGAGAAAAAGGATGGGGGTTTGAGACCCTGCATTGATTATAGAGGCTTAAATCAAATAACGAAGAAGTTTACATACCCTTTACCCTTAGTGCCTGAAGCCTTGGAACAAATTAGAGGAGCAAGTGTTTTTACTAAACTAGACCTCCGTAGCGCTTATAATCTAATAAGAATTAAGGAGGGAGATGAATGGAAAACAGCTTTTTCAACCAGCAATGGACATTATGAGTATCTAGTAATGCCTTTTGGTCTGGCAATCGCGCCTTCGGTCTTCCAATCGTTTATTAATGATGTTTTGAGAGAGATGCTGGGAAAGTTTGTTATCGCATATTTAGACGATATATTAATTTACTCCCCGGACATTAAGACACATGTTCAACAGGTTCGTCAAGTCCTCAAGAGATTACTAGACAACCAGCTATACGTAAAAATAGAAAAATGTGAGTTCCATGTACCCAGAATCTCTTTCCTAGGATATATAATAAGTAATCATGGGGTAGTCATGGATGACAATAAGGTGGACGCTGTTATTAACTGGCCAGTTCCCACTACTATAAAGGGTCTACAAAGTTTTTTGGTGTTCGCTAACTTTTACCGCCGTTTTATTAGAGATTATAGCACAAATGCGGCCCTAGAAAGCTCCAATGGAACAGTTCTGCTGCCACTGCCTTCCAAAAGCTTAAAGAGGCTTTTACCACAGCACCCATCCTTCATCATCCCAATCCGAAGATTCCTTTCGTGGTGGAAGTAGATGCGTCCGATGTCGGGATTGGAGCAGTTCTCTCCCAACGTTCAGAAAATGATAAGAAATTACATCCCGTAGCATTTTATTCCCATAAATTAACGTCTACGGAGAGAAATTACGGTATAGGGGACAGGGAATTATTAGCCATTAAATTGGCTCTCGAGGAATGGCGTCATTGGTTGGAGGGGTCACTACATCCCTTCTTAGTTTTAACGGATCATAAGAACTTAGAATACTTACGTAATGCAAAAAGACTCAATCCCCGTCAGGCTCGTTGGTCTCTTTTGTTTTCACGTTATCAATTTACCATTACTTACCGCCCGGGTTCGCGTAATACAAAAGCTGATACTCTGTCTAGACAATTTGTCATGGAGGAGGACTTGGAGAAGCAGACGGAAGAAATACTGTCACCCGGGGTGGTAGTAGCTGCAGTTCGATGGGAGATTGATGATAGAATTGATAAGGCATTAGAAACCATGAATATTCCCTCTCAGTGCCCTGTCAACAAGAAATATGTCCCTTTGGAATTCCGAGATTATTTAATCTCGTGGGCTCATTCTTCAATTTCCTCTGGTCATCCAGGAGAAAAACGTACTCAGGAACGCGTAAAAGCTAGGTATTGGTGGGAGAACATGTCAGTTGATATTCACCGTGTGGTTGCCTCTTGTTCAGTTTGCGCACAATGCAAGACACCAAAGACTTTACCTGTCGGGAAATTACACCCATTACCTGTTCCAAACCGTCCATGGTCTCACATCGCAATTGACTTTATCACTGACTTACCTCTTTCACAACAATTCACCACTATATTAACAGTGGTAGATAGGTTCTCTAGAGCGGTGAGGTTTATCCCATTTTCTCAGATTCCTACAGCCTTCGAAACTGCAGAAGCTTTGTTTAACTATGTGTTCAGACTGTTTGGAATTCCGGAAGACATTGTGTCAGATCGTGGTCCACAGTTTACTTCCCAGGTTTGGTCCGCATTTTTTGAACATTTGGGAGTAAACGTAAGCTTAACTTCTGGTTACCATCCTCAGTCCAATGGACAATGTGAAAGAGTTAACCAGGAATTGGGTAAATTTCTTAGAGTATATTGCCACAAGAACCAGACAGAATGGGTTCGTTTCCTCCCTTGGGCCGAAATGGCACAAAATTCCCTTGTAAACTCCACCACAGGTATCACACCATTTGAATGTGTGTTGGGCTATCAACCTCCTATCATGCCTTGGACAGCGGTGACTACTGAAGTTCCTGCTGTGGACAATTGGATGAGAAGAAGTGAACAGGTATGGGAACTTACTCATCAGCATATCGAGAGAGTGATAGAAAGATATAAGGACTTTGCGGATCGTCACAGAAAGGAGACTCCAGTTTATCAGCCAGGAGATAGGGTCTGGCTTTCTACAAGAGACTTCAGATCTGAAGGCGGTTGTAAAAAACTGACTTCTAAATATATTGGTCCGTTTAAGATTATTGAAAGAATCAATGATGTTACATATAAGTTGGACTTACCTAAACAATATAAGGTTTCTAGATCTTTTCATGTATCCCTTTTAAAGCCTGTGGTTCCAGGTCCGTTGGACGAAGCAATACCAGGTGAGACACCTCTGCCTCCGGTGTTCATGGATGGAGATCCGGTGTACCAGGTTCGTGGTTTGCTGGATTCCAGGAGGAGGAGTGGTCAACTGGAATACCTGGTAGACTGGGAGGGTTATGGTCCGGAGGAGAGGAGTTGGGTTCCTGCCAAGGATGTTCTGGATCCTGCTTTAGTTTTAGAATTTCACCATCTCCACCCGGACAGACCAGCCCCTCGTCTTAGAGGACGCCCCAGGTCTCAACCACTTGGCTCGGGCAGGGTGCCTACTGCTCGACGTTCTGGGAATCGTCGTGGGAGGACTTCTTCAGGTCAACAATCTTTTGACTCAGGTGGTTCAGGAGGCTTACCTCTTCGTTCCGGAGCGAGTCGTCCTGTTCGACCTCGTCCTTCAACTGCGCCGGACTCCTTGGGGGGGGGTACTGTCACGCCTGTAGCGGCGGACGTCTCGCTTCCTCACTCAGATCAGGACACTTCAATACTTGAGTCTGGGAAAGACTCAGAGAACTTCAACTCCCAGGATTCAGCTGATGGTCACCTGATATCAACAGCCAATAGAACTCCTCTCACACGATCCAAGTCACCTGAGTTCTGATTCACAGCTGTTTCGGTTTTACCTTAATCACTCTCTCACCATATAAACCCGGACTCTTACCTTCACTCTTTGCGAAGTATTGCTAACCCATGTTACGTACCGAGCGAACCTTATCTCTGAAAGCCTACCTGTGTATGACCCTTGCTTACGTTTCTCTGGACTCTGTGTTTTTGATTACGGACTGTTACTATTTACTATGTTGTGTTTCTGACCCTAGCCTGTCCCTCACTATTCTTTGGATCGCCCCTATTGTTGTAATTGTTTTCTCTTTACGGTGTGCTTCGCACATCTTTAAAGTAAATCTCTTTTTGTTAAACACCCGCGAGCGTCTCTGTTGTTTACCAAGCCTGACAGACTTCTTCTCTTCCCAAAGCCTGGGTTTTCTTTTTGTGACAGAGACTTGGATTGGTGCTGGTGACTACAGTGCTCTCGTTGAACTTCTGCCGGCTGGCTGTGGTTATTTTAATACCCCGCGGACGTCAGGCTGGGGAGGAGGAACGGCGACTGTTTTTAAAAATAATTTTAAATGTAAACAACGCGCTGTATCACCCTCATTTTCCAGTTTTGAAGTCACTTTATTTGAGGTGGGCCGCTCTGACCTGGTGCTGTGTGCTGTCATCTATCGACCGCCTAAATATAATAAGGATTTCATAAATGACTTTTCTGATTTTTTGGCGGGACATATGCCGAACTATAACCGCATCCTTATCGTCGGGGATTTTAACATTCACGTCTGCTGTCCAGATAAACCGCTGGTGAAGGACTTTGTAAACATCATTGACTCTTTTAATTTAGTGCAGTATGTGTCCGGGCCCACACATGAACATGGACATACCTTAGACCTTGTTCTGTCTTATGGGTTGTCTGTGTTAAATTTAGAGATCCATGATAGTGAGTTTTCTGATTACATACTGTTTTATTTGATGTTGTTTTATCCTGTGCTGCTGTTAAACCTTGCGCTCCTGCTCGGCTTGGTCGTTGTTTTAACTCACTTGTTTTTAATTCACTGCCGGTCAGTTCACCTGCGCTTTCGACCAGCTTTGTCCTCTTCCTGACTCAGCCTCTGTTAATACGGAGGAGCTCAGCTCCTGGTTTCACTCCTCCTGCCAAACCATACTGGACTCAGTGGCTCCATTAAGAACTAAACAGCCCAAAGTTAAACCTGAGCCCTGGTTCAATGACTGAGCGCGTGCAGCAAAGCAGAAGTGTCGCAGAGCTGAACGCCGATGGAAAAAGGATAAGCTGCAGGTTTCATTTCAAATGTTAAAAGACTGCTGGCGTTTTTACCAGAGCACTATCAAAGAGGTTAAGAGAGAACACTTGTCAAATATTATTATGGCAAATTGTCATAAGTCACGTGTGTTATTTAAAACCATTGACTCTGTTCTTAAGGCCCCTCAGCCCGTCTGTTTGGAAGCATCTCCTGACATGTGTAATGACTTTCTGCACTTTTTTATTGATAAGATTGTTACTGCAAGAGCTCTTATCACAGCTCCTGCTGTTGACCCCTCTGACTCTGCCCCTTGCTTGGCTGTGTTTGACAGGTTTGAGCCGGTGACTCTGTCGCACTTGGAGGATGTGGTGGGCCATTTAAAGCCCTCAGATTCTCCTTGTGATGTTTTGCCTCCTCACTTTCTAAAAGAGATTTTTCATAGTATAGGGCAGCAGGTTCTGGCCATTATTAACAGCAGCCTGTCTTCTGGTGCTGTTCCTGTGAGTTTTAAATATGCTGTAGTACAACCCTTGCTCAAGAAACCTGGCCTCGACCATACAGTACTGGCTAATTATAGGCCTATTTCCAAGCTGCCTTTTATTTCAAAGATCTTGGAGAAAGTTGTTTATGCTCAACTGAAATTATTTTTGGATGAGCATAATATTCTGGAGGTTTTTCAGTCTGGTTTTAAAACCTTGCATAGTACAGAGTCAGCATTGCTCAGGGTTTTCAATGATATTCTCCTGGCCAATGATTCTGGGGACCATGCAATTCTTGTCCTGCTGGATCTAACTGCTGCTTTTGACACAGTAGATCACAACATTTTAGTTTCCCACTTGCAGCATCTAGTTGGCATTTGTGGTAGTGCGTTGGAATGGTTTAGGTCCTATCTGACGGACAGAACTTTGTGTGTGAGTTTTGCTGGCTCAGAATCCGCCTCAGCTCCCCTATTATATGGAGTTCCACAGGGCTCAATCTTAGGACCCCTCCTTTTCTCACTTTATCTGCTCCCATTGGGCTCTATCTTGAGAAAACATGGCATTGCATTCCACTGTTATGCTGACGACAGCCAGATATATGTCCCTTTGAAGAAGAAAGATGCTTTCTCCATTAAACCACTTTTGTTATGTCTCAATGACATTAAAGACTGGATGGCTTTAAATTTTTTACATTTTAACGAAAACAAAACAGAAGTGATGGTGTTTGGTCCCAGTGGTCCCTGTGAAACCCCTCCAGTTGATTTGGGCCCCTTGACTTTGTATGTGAAGCCAACTATCTTAAATTTGGGTTTTAAGATGGACAGTGATTTTAAATTGGACCGCCAAATAGGCACAGTAGTTAGGTCCAGCTTTTTCCACCTGAGGCAGCTGGCAAAGGTGAAGCCATTTCTCACACATGAGCACTTTCAAACAGTAATCCATGCCTTCATCACATCCCGGCTGGATTACTGCAATGCACTGTAATTTGGAGTCAGTCATTCCTCCCTCAGACGTCTCCAATTGGTACAAAATGCTGCTGCCCGACTCTTAACGGGATCACGTAAGAGGGAACACATAACTCCCATTCTGGCCTCTCTCCACTGGCTGCCTGTGCATTTTAGAGTACATTTTAAGACTCTCTTATTTGTTTTTAAATCTTTAAATGGACTCGCCCCACCTTACCTCACTGAGCTGCTACATCCCCACGTCTCTGCTCAGTGCCTCAGGTCAGCTGATCAGCTGCTCCTGGAGGTGCCGAGGTCAAAACGTAAGCTCAGAGGAGATAGAGCCTTTTCAATTGCTGCACCGAAACTGTGGAATAGCCTGCCATTACAGATTAGGCAGGCTTCTTCACTTTCGATTTTTAAAACTTATCTTAAAACCCATTTTTATTCCTTGGCTTTTAACCCAGCATGAGACGTTTGTTTTGTTTTATTTAAGTTATTTATTTTTCCTTATTGGTAATTTTTATTTTATTTTGTTTTATAAACATATTTTGTACAACACCCTGTTTTAGCTGTTGGTGTTTTAAAGTGCTCTATAAATAAAGTTGAGTTGAGTTGAGTTGAGACTTTTTCCAGATGGCAGTAGGTTGAGGAGTGTGTGTGATCTCCCACAATGCTGAGTGCTTTACGGGTGCAGCGAGTGGTGTAGATGTCTGTGATGGAGGGAAGAGACACACCGATAATCTTCTCAGCTGTCCTCACGATCCGCTGGAGGGACTTGCGATCTGCCACAGTGCAGTTTCCAAACCAGACAGTGATGCAGCTGGTCATGATGCTCTCGATGACTCCTCTGTAGAAAGTGGTGAGAACTGGAGGGGGGAGATGAGACTTCTTCAGCCTTCGTAGAAAGTAGAGGCGTTGCTGGGCTTTCTTTTTGATGTTACTGGTGTTAGTGGAGATCATCTGCTAGGTGAACACCAAGGAATGTGGTATTCCTGACAATCTCCACAGCAGAGTTGTCGATGTTCAGCGGTGAGTGCTCACCCCTTGTTTTTCCGAAGTCTACAACCATCTCTTTGGTTTTGTCCACGTTCAGAGACAGGTTGTTGACTTCACACCAGTCAGTTAGCCGCTGCACCTCCTCTCTGTATGCTGACTCGTCGTTCTTACTGATGGGACCCACCACAGTCGTGTCATCATCGAACTTGATGATATGATTTGAGCTGTGCATCGCTGCACAGTCATGGGTCAGCAATGTGAACAGCAGTGGACTGAGCACGCAGCCCTGGGGGTCTCCAGTGTTCAGTGTGATGGTGCTGGAGCTGTTCCTACCGATCCGGAATGACTGAGGTCTCCCAGTCAGGAAATCCAGGATCCAGTTGCAGAGAGAAGTGTTAAGGCCCAGTATATTCAGCTTCCCGATCAAGTGCTGAGGAATGATGGTGTTGAATACTGAGCTGAAGTCTATGAACAGTATTCGGGCGTATGTGTCTTTTTTGTCCAGGTGGGTGAGTGCCAGGTGGAGCGTGGTGGATATGGCATCGTCCGTTGAACGGTTAGGACGATACGCTAACTGTAGAGGGTCCAGTGTAGGGGAAGTAGGGTTTTGATGTGCCTCATGACGAGCCTCTCGAAGCACTTTGTGATGACAGGAGTGAGTGCAACGGGACGATAGTCATTGAGGCACATGATGGTGGTGTTCTTGAAGCATGTTGGAACAACGGCGCTGCTAAGAGAGATGTTGAAGATATCAGTGAAGACATCAGCAAGCTGGTCTGCACATTCTCTGGGCACTCTGCCAGGAATGTTGTCTGGTCCAGCAGCTTTCCGCGGGTCGACTCTGCACAGTGTTTTCCTCACGTCGGCTGCAGTAAAAGACAGCACCTGGTCGCTGGGAGAAGGGGTGGACTTTCTCGCCGTTACATTGTGCTGTGCCTCAAACCGTGCGTAGAAATGGTTCAGCACGTCTGGTAGGGAAGCATCTCCGTCACAAGCAGGTGGTGTAGTCTTGTAGCCGGTGATGCTCTGGATACCCTGCCACATGCGCCGAGTGTCTCTACTGCTCTGGAAGTGGCTGTGAATGATCTGGCCGTGTGCACTCTTTGCCTCTCTGATAGCTCTGGTGAGTTTGGCCCTCGCTGTTCTCAGGGCCGCCTTATCGCCTGATTTGAAAGCAACGTCTCTAGCCTTCAGCAGCGCGCGCACCTCTGCATTCATCCACGGCTTCTGGTTGGAGCGGATGGTGATGGTCTTGTAGCTGGTCACTGATGATGCATACTCCTCCAGGTTGATTGTGTTGCTGTAAGTTGCAGCCTCTCTGAACATGTCCCAGTCAGTGCACTCGAAACAGTCCTGAAGAGTAGAGATTGCTTCTGATGGCAAGTTTTTCACCTCTTTCAGGATAGGTTTCGATCGCCTGATGATGGGTCTGTATGCAGGAATTAGCATAACAGACATGTGATCTGAGTATCCGAGGTGGGGGCGGGGCTCTGCCCTGTATGCGTCTGGAACGTTTGTGTAAACAATATCCAGCGTGTTCGCTCCTCTCGTAGCAAAGTTCACATACTGGTGGAATTTAGGGAACACTTTCTTGAGATTTGCATGATTAAAATCTCCAGCGACAATAAACAGACCATCCGGGTGTGTGTTTTGGAAGTCACTTATGGCTTTGTATAATTCCCACAGCGCTTGTTTTGTATTTGCATCGGGAGGAATATAGATTGAGATTAAGTAAACAACGGAGAATTCTCGAGGTAAATAAAAAGGTCTACATCTCCCAGCCACAAACTCCACTAACGATGAACAACAAGCAGAGACCAGCACAGAGTTCTTACACCATTCAGTGTTGATATAGACACATAATCCACCACCGTGAGTCTTACCGCACATCGCTGGGTCTCTGTCGGCTCGAAATGTGGCTAGCCCATCTAGCTGAATGGCGGCGTTGGGAATACTGTCGCTGAGCCGTGTCTCCGTAAAAACACAGCAGTCTCTGTATTCTTGCCGTGTAGTTCGCTGAAGTTTGATATAGTCCAGTTTATTATCCAGCGAGCAGACATTGGAGAGAAAGAGAGAAGGGATAGCCTGCCGGCTCGGGTTAGCTCTTAGCCTAGCATGGATCAACCCTCGCTTGCCGCGCTTCTGTCTCCTCTCACACCGCTTGCGTCGTCTCCTTCCCCGGCCGCCGGCATCAGGAAACGTCGAGGCTTCAGGGCTAGGCCTCCGAAGCAAGCGGAGGTTCCGCAGCGTCTCCTGGAGGTCATTGCTGATACTGCATATTTCCAGTTTGCGATATTGAAGCAGTGTCTGGCGGTGATATATACGTACTGCAGGTGTTCCTGCGTCCATATATTATAAATAAAATGAAAAAAAAAACGTTTTTTAAACAAACAAAAGCCCGCTTGGTTCCGGAGCGGCCGCTGCATGCGTGTTGACGCACGCGCCGCCAGCTCAAAAGGCGTCATTACTTTTGCAAGCTCAAATATGTCATTACTAACTCTATTACTAATTATTCAATCAATATTGCAGTGGTGTTCCTTACCTCTAACGGATAATGGTTCAGAGTAATTGTTCAATTAGCATAATTCACTCGTTTTACATAAAAAACACAAATTTTTAAATTTTTCACCATTTTATTACTTTTGAAAGATTGGCTGTCGATTTTTTCTTTGACTTATAGACCCCAGTCAGGATGAGGAGCCCCAAATATGCATCTAAATGTGTTTTATTTAACGGTACACTTACATAGTGCTTTTCTAGAAACCCAAGGACGCTTCAACACTCAATATTCAATCCACACACACTGGCAAGAAGCGGCAGCCAAACGCGCAGCGTACTCTCAACCAGGAACGACCGTCCACCTGGAGGATTGCATCGGGCACTAGGGTTTCACCCAGGACATAGCACTGATCCATATCTGGGCACATACACATTCACTCACACAAACAGACATTCTTTCACATACACACTCATTCACTCATACACCAGGACAGTTATGAGAGAGGCCAATTCACCTAACCTCCATGTTTTTGGACTGTGGAAGGAGACCAGAAACCCAGAGGATTTGTCATTCATTCATTGTCTGTAACCCTTATCCAATTCAGGGTCGTGGTGGGCCCAGAGCCTACTCGGAATCACCGGGCGCAAGGTGGGAAGCGCCAGTCCTTCACGTTCTCCCCGTGTCCGTGTGGGTTTCCTCCGGCTGCTCCGGTTTCCTCCCACAGTCCAAAAACACACGTTAGTAGGTGGATTGGTGACTCAAAAGTGTCCGTAGGTGTGAGTGTGTGGGTGTAGGTGTGAGTGTGTGGGTGAATGTGTGTGTGTGTGTGTTACCCTGTGAAGGACTGGCGCCCCCTCCAGGGTGTATTCATGCCTTGCACCCAATGATTCCAGGTAGGCTCTGGACCCACTGCGACCCTGAATTGGATAAGCAGTTACAGATAATGAATGAATGAATGAATGAGTTTAAGTCTTTTTACCATCTACTGAACATAACATTGTGTGAACATTCACAGAGAAATCTGTCTGTTTAGGACAATGCTGGACAATACTGTGTGTGACCTTCCAGCCCTCAGACGGCTCTGCAGGAGAAACTGTCAAACTGCTTTTATAAATATAGCCACACAGACATGGAAGGACTTAAGAAAACCATTTTCACTTTAACACTGCTGTCCACTGCTGTGTCAAGAAATGAAACCTGAAACTGTTACAAAAACTGTTTATGTTTCCACATCACCCCAATATTTTTGGTAACAGGTTGTATTTATTATCACACTGAAAAAACACATGCAGTTTCAGATGACTTCAGTGACAAAAAAATTACATATTTTCTACGGGCACAATTTTTGTTGGCTAAAGTTACAGACGGTGTAAATATCCTTACATTCTGTCTTCCAGAAGGAAAGTAGAATTGCTGTATGTTTTCATAATAAAAGGTTTTTAAACAGAAAAATAAAATAAAAGTATGTGGTTTTAACTTCACGGCCTACAGTTAAAATACAATTTGTTCTACATACGTTCCCAAACTAAATGGTCTACAAGGTACGACTGGGGGTCCCACCACAGTGACAATAGCTTTCAGTGTTTCAGAGTTCTGGACCGTGGTGGTGTAGAGTCGGGGTGTTTTGAATGTCGTTAAAGACCAAATTTAATCTCACCTTAGAGCTGTGGAAGGAAGGTTGAGAACAGTAGCAGACATATCTGAACAGCTACAGGTAGCAAAGCAGTCCCTAAAAGAGTAAAATGACCTGAGTTTTGGAAATGACTCTGCAGGCGTCAGACTCGTGGCTTTCTTAAACAGTCTTGGGCCTTTAAAGCGTGGTCCAGATAGAAACTACAGATTAAGAAGGGCTATAGTTTAACCCTCGCAAAATTTCAACGCCACACCCAGAGCATGAAGGTAACCTTAGACCTCTGACTCTCCAAACGACGACAACGCCACGAAGAGGACTGCTGCACGCACCCTCAGAATGATCTTCTGAGATGAGGAAACCTGCCCAGGAGAGACCTGCATGGATGTGTCTCTCTCTCACAAGGCGGCAGATCAGCGACGACGAAGAATCCCTACAGAGACCTTCAGAACACCACCAGCTTCGACGGCTGCGTCTGAAAGCTTTGGGAGAAATTGAACGCCCGCAGTTGCAACCTACAAGGCCCGCGTCTGCAATTCTCCAGGAAGTCGTGCCGGAAGGCACCGTCAGCGACATGCTCCCCGTTCATCTCCGGATACGTAAGGTCACATGGTTTCATGTCTCTCATGGCTCATGGGTTGGTACTGAAAGTTTGCTGGGATAAACAATAGCCTTTCTTAGAACTTAGGACAATAATTATCATAGAGAAATTCCCTCATATATTAATCTCCCTGTTCCCTCATGTATCGCTGTAATCCATTTTATTATATGAATGTCTAATCAATATTCATTATTTGATATTATTATTAATAAACCAGTTGTGTGATAAAACCAATCCTTGGTTATTTGTGTGTGCACCTTTCTTGTATAGAATTATAACTTCTAGTTCAGATTCCATTTCAGAGTCAAGAGCCCACGGCGGGTCAATGAGCATAATTAATTCTAGCTAATTCTGCTGTATAATAGGTGAAGATGACCTACTTGTCTAATCTAAAATTAAGACAGGTAAGGACACTACATATTAGTTAATGGCTCCCAAACATGGAGCTTAGCAAAATGAATTAAATAATTAATTATTAATAAAATAATAATTAATTATCATTGACTCCGCTATGTAGTGCAAATGCCACCGTGCATACTATTTCCACTACACCAGCATGACGTGTGCTGGGACTCTCATTCACAAACAGTGGGTGATCACCTCCTCTCACTGCTACGCTGGAAGAGATGGGTGAGACCCAGGTGTGGGGGATCTGGGCATAAATTTAATTTCAGTGTTGAGGGGAAATCATGAGTAAAATTATGCCAAGTAGACATAGTATTCTTCAGTATTCATTATTCTTCTGCTTGGGGAAGAATACAAGTTTGCTATATGACGTCACATCTTGTAAACTAGTGTATTATCAAGAATCTAGTTCACTGGTGTTAAATATGACATGGCTTGCTTTTTTGATGCAATTGGTACTTCCCATTTTCCAACACCACTCGAATGCAGCATAACAGATTCTTAATGGAAAACCATAATGTCAAAAGCAACCTGAAACATCCAATATTTGCTCACATTTGCTAACCATTTAAAATATGAAGATCTGGCAACTCCAGCGACTCCTGCCCCACCACAAACCTGACAGAAGCTGAATGATTAACAAATGAATGGTGTAGCAATAAATGTTAATGTTGCATGGTTTGAGGATTAATAAGAGGAGGTTTTAGTGATGGATACATTTCCAGATGAGCTTAAGCTGAAGCTAATATTAAAGCTAACACTGTAGCTAATTAGAGAGGTCAGGGTAATATAACTTTAGGGCTAATTAATGCTAAGTGTAATCTTCATGTTTAATATTAAACAATCTATGTCCTCAGAGCTTCAAGCTCCTGTTATCATATTTTCTTTTTTCTCTCGACCTTTCTGACCTAACAGAAAACTGAAAGTGGAACTCGGTGGGCATCCAAAGATGGCTGTAAAACAGCAGCTGATGGTCTCAGACATCAGGGTTTATCCCAAGAGCTCGGCAGAGGAGCCCATCATGTTGATAAAGCTTCCAGAATCAGCCAAAGTTGCTCCGGCTGCGCTGCCGACAGTTAAGTACTTAAGTACTTTTACTGATCGTGGTCAGTTTTAACGTTGTTGATACAGAGTATATTCAGCTCTGAAAACAGCCCCAGAAATAAGTGCTTCTGCAGAGGGCACGTGTAATAATACTGCTGTTATTTCTCAATCTATTCGTTCAAAACACACAGAATGCACTGTAGACTTTAGCTGGGACTTTCTGTCATTTTATCAATCATACGTTTATATAGAAATGTAAGCATTTCTCTGTAAATGAGACAAATCAGACTGTAGTGTGATGCAGTGGTGAATAGTACATTGTAAGATGCAAAACAGAGCAGGAGGTGTTAATGGTTTACTGGTGTCCTGTGAAAAGAATGTCTAAATGTGTGAAGGGTGTGTGTGTGTGTGTGTTTTGGGTGGTATATTCCTGGTCTATTGTGCCAAGTTCAGAGCCTAATGGCTTGTGGAAGGAAGACCCTCCTCATCTTCTCTGTTTTGGTCTTCACACAGCGAAAGGTCTTCCCTGACCAAAGAGAGTCCATTGTTGCAGTGGCTGAGGTCCTTCGCAGTCCTCCCAGTCTTGGTCCATCTCCGCTTGTTGTAGATGTTCTGCAGGTCAGGAAACTCTCGGTTGAACACACTCCTCACAGAAGACCTGTTCCCAGACCAGACTGTGATGTTCCCTGTGTGGAAACGTTTGTGTTCGTTCTTTTGTCGTCTACTGAAGAAGAAGCAGAAAGATGTCCGGAAGAGGAAAGGGCGGCAATTGAGAGTCAAAAACACAGAGAGAGAACGCAGTGCTTGTACTCTGCAGCACCTCGCGGTGTTTGCAGTCTAACGTCAAGTTTATTATTGTTTCTCCCGTTTATATATATATATTTTTTAGTGATACTTTCTTGTTGAAGCTATACGTCACCGCTTCGGTGGTTGTGCCATTATGGCATCTCACATGGCACATAGTGAACGCCAAGTTAAATACTGGGTGAAAATCATCTTTACTGGTTTAGGTGAACCTCCTAACAGAGACTTTGTTGGCGATTTGATATTCCAGTCTCATTGGCTCCATGCAGAAGATATTTATTCTTTCATAAGCCTTCCAAACAGGAGAGATTTCGAGCTGTGTTTCAGAAATGAACGAGGTATTCGTATTTTTCTTGAAATCTATGGAAATAACCCAAAAAAGTGGGAGGATTTTCAGATTTTCTCACCTGTAAGCCTTGATGTTAAAACAATCATTGTCAAGTTTTGGACGGGGAGAATTTCAGACGAAGATGTTGAAACATACTTGCATCGTTTTTGTGATATTTTGAAACCTGCAGTCAAACCAGTCGACAAGTTTGGTTTATGGTATGGCATCAGGAAGTATCAAGTGAAACTTAAGAGAGACAGTAATGGCAGAGAATTACACATTCCTAACTCCATATCTTTGGGCCCCCACAATGGTAAAATATCATATCAAGGTCAAGTGGCAAGATGTTTTATTTGCCAAGAGGAAAATCACCAGGCCAAAGATTGTGGGAAGATTAAATGTTGGCAATGTGGTTCCTTTGGCCACAAAGGAAAAGAGTGTAGAGAAACAGCTATATGCTCACTATGTGGTGCGGAAGGGCACAACTTTTTTATGTGCCCTAAATCATATGTAAATCGCTCTAAAGCAATGTCAAGACTCTCAGATATGGCTACACAAGAACAAGAAAATATACCAAGTGAAATGGAACAAGAAAGAGTTGCAGTTGGAAGCAAAGACTCTGAACAGGAACAGATACCAGAAAATGCTGATCAGAACGCAGAAGGAACGTCTCATATAGAAGAGTCTGGTCACATCCAAAATCAACAGGTGAATGGAGGAAATGAAGTCAATATCAAAGTGCAAAAAGTGGATGAAGATGGAAAAAGCAACAGTGGATCTTCGAATGATGACAGTAGTAACAGCAGTAGCAGCAGCTCTTCGTCTGAAAGTTCTGATGAGGACTTTTCCAGATCAGATAAAGACTCGAGTGGAGACCTCTCTTCTGAGAACGTAAAGGTATCTTCATCTTCAGGACAAAACATTCCTATTGATCATGCTTCTACAACGTTGCCGACAACTGACTTTGGAAAATCTTCAATCTGCAATCAAGGACAGGACACCAATAAGGAAAATATATTACAACAGAAAAAACACAAATTGTCACCAAGAAAAGTAGGTAATGCAAACAAAAAAAAGTGTTCTAAAAAAGAAAAGAAATCAAAATCCATAATAAAATATGTCCACTGTAGGTATTAGAATAGCCACTTGTAACGTACGAGGAATTCAGTCTAAATTAAACAAGGAGAGAAAATTAGAATCCTTAAGTAAAGAATATTTAGATTTAGTTTGCATTCAAGAAACAAGATTAGCTACATTAGATGATATTAATGAAACAGGAAAACTATGGATTAAAGGACCCTCCTATTTTTCTGTTGGTGATTGCAAAGCAGATGGTATTGGTTTTCTATTTTATAATAATTATTTTCAGATTATAAGAAGTAGAGAAATTATTCCTGGAAGACTAATGTACATGGATTGCTTCCACAGTGGTAGAAAAATGAGAATTATTAATGTTTATACAGCACAAAGTACAGTAAAAAAAAATCCAGCTTTTTAAAAAATTGAAAGTGTTATTGTGTACAGGTTTTTTGACAATTGTTTGTGGTGATTTTAATACAATAACAGATGATATAGATAGAATAATAATAAATCCAGCAGCTATACGAAGAGAAGGTCCCTTTTTAAAAAGAATGATGTTAGAACAAGATTTTTCTGATGTTTTTAGAATACTATACCCTAATAAAATAGATTTTACCAGATTTAGTACTATTTGTAAGACCAGAATTGATAGAATTTATATAAATAAAGGGTTAGAAGTTTATTCTTATAAAACAAAAATGATTATTGATTCTGATCATTTAGCTGTAATCTGTAATTTAAATGTAAAGGGTGAAACTAAAAAGAATTATTGGAAATTAAATACACAAATTTTAGAAATTCCTGCAGTATTATTAGATTTAAAAGGAGAGATTGATAGAATAAAATCTTTAAAAATCTTTACTAAAAATGATCGAGAACTGTGGGAAGTTCTAAAAACACAGATAAGAGATTTTTTTAAAGGAAAATGTCGGACGTACAATAAGGAAAAAAATGACAAATATAATTTAACAATGATGCAATATATTAAATTAAAGTGTACAAAGAGAAGTGATGAAGATGAAAGTATTATGTCAAAATTGAGGGAACAAATAGATTCAATGAATAATGATCTATATTCAAATCTACAAACTCTTGCAGGTGCTAATATGGAGGAAATTCATAATAAAGCTAAAATTATGTCTGTATACACAAAAAGGAAACAAAGCTCTTATATTGGATCAATCTATTCAGAAAAGGGTAAAATTGTTAATCAGCCTGACGAGATTAGAAAATCTATTCAAATATTATGTCAAGAGATGTATATAGAAATTAAAATAGATAATAAACATTTTAGAAAATACTTAAATTTTGAATATAATAATGAGTATGATTTTTTAGCTGACAAAATAATAGAAAGTGAAGTCATCACAGCAATAAAACAATTAAATTTAAAAAAGTCTCCTGGAAAAGATGGGTTACCTGCTGAATTTTATAACAAATGTATGTATGATATTTCCCAATTATTAACTAGAGTATTTAACGAAGGTGTGGAACAAGGATTTATGTACGACACCTTTTATGAAGGTGTGATGTCACTATTATATAAAAAAGGTGATAAAAATGTTATCAATAATTGGAGACATCTCACTTTAATGAATATTGATTATAAAATTTATGCAAAAATTATTATGAATAGGTTGCAGGATGTTCTTGATGGAATTATCACCAAAGAACAGACCTGTGCTATTAAAGGAAGATTGATGTGGGATAATTTAGGTATTTTAAGAGAGTTAGTTTGTACTAAAACCAATGAATCCTTTTACATAGTCGCTTTAGATCAAAAGAAAGCGTTTGACTATATCTCTAGAGAATATTTATGGGAAGTGTTAAAAATGTATAAATTTCCATTAACTTTTATTAGAATGATTATGTGTCTATATGTTGAGTCTAAAATACAGATTAATGTAAATGGACATTTAACCGAACAGTTTAAAATATATAGAGGTGTTAAACAAGGTTGTCCACTTAGTGCAGCACTTTATGTTTTGGCTATAAGTCCATTAATAATGAAAATTCAAACAGACCAGAGGCTTCAGGGTGTTAAATTAGGAGATAAAAGAATAATAATTACTGCATATGCTGATGATATAACAGTTTTTATTAAATCTCAATCAGAGTTAGACATTATTTACGATCATTTTAAAATGTATGAACAAGTTTCGGGGGCACAATTAAATGTAAATAAATCAGAAAGTGTCTGGATAGGAGATCCAAATAATAAATTCAAAATCAATATTCCTGAATTCCAAAAAATAAACATTTTAGGAATTTATATAGATAACACAGGTTGTGTAGATGCAAATTGGTCTCAGAAAACAGAAAAAGTTCAAGAAGAAGTCGAAAAATGGAAAGATAAAAAACTAAATTATAAGACTAGAATAGATATTACTAAAACATTTATTCTATCAAAGATTCTGTTCTTAGCATGTATTTTCCCTCCACCTGATATATGGTTAAAAAAAATTAATAAAATATGTGTTAACTTTATATGGAATACAACTAGAGAAGTTACTAAAAGACAACTGATTTATAAAAGACGTGATTTAGGAGGCTTAGGTGCTATTGATTTCTCTATTAAAACAAAAATTTCCTTTTGCAAAATTATTCAAAATGGAATTCAACGACAAGTAGAGTGGATAGGAGATTTGACAAATTAGAAATCTAAAAAAGGTAAAGCTAGAGGATCTATTCCATATTATAAATTAATCTTTTCAGATTTTATACATAAATACAATGATTTGAACATTGATTGGATAAATGCTTCAAATAAAAGCATATATAAAATAGTGAGTGATAAAATTTATGGACAGAATTTTGAATTTAGAGAACTAAATAAAGAGGAAAATAAAATATGTCTAAAAAATATGCTTAACAAAAATATATCTGAGACTATTAGAGATACAACCTGGTTAATAGCAGTAAGGAGGTTACCAGTCAGACTTTTAGTAAAATGGAGTTGTTTTATTAAAACTATAAAGTGTCCAATGCCATTATGTCAAGAGGAAGAATCTTTGGATCATTTTTTATTAGAATGCTATAGGTCTAAAGAAGTGTGGGAAAAAGTAAAGGACATAGGTTTAAATTTTGATGTAAATATTAAAAGTATCTATTATGGCATTTTTGATTGTAATATTGATGAATATAAATGTCATTTTATGTGGTATATTATATGTTTGGTAAAGTCTAAGTTGTGGAAAACACGATGTAAAATGACAATAGAACAGTCTTGTGTCTCTAGTGATGCGGTTGTGAAGAGTATTAGGACTGAATTAAAAAAAACAAAAGACTCTTAATATACTTTTTAAAGACTCTATTCTTTGGGACACTCTAAATATATGAGACTGTGCTCGTTTGTATGTGTAATTAAATGTTTGGATGTATGAGTATATAATTTGTGTAAGCTGGAATTTTGGAAGGACTGTACATATATTTGTATTAATTAATACAGTTTATTAATAATAATAAAAAAAGAAACGTTTGTGAAGGCAGGTGTAAACGTTTCACAGCAGTTTAAAGTCCCTGATGTGAGAGAGACTCTGATGGGCCGTCTTTGCTAAAAACAAGCAGGGAGAGCGGATCTGAAGCCCCTTTCACACATTAACTCCAAACCTCTGGCTTTTCCATTAAGGCTAATTTGTAAAACGTGACACAAGTTCAGCTCAAATGAGCTCATCCTGAATGTTACTGTGGAGCAAACTGAGATGCAGAACTGAAACATATAAGTTATAACGTTTCTTTTAAATAAGCTATTGGTGTTTTCCCTGTGTCTGCATGGGTTCCTTTCAGGTGCTTTATTTTCTTCCTCCGTTTCCTTCTGTCCTTTAATGATTCTAACAGTGCTACACAGTAACGCAGTAAATGTCGTCTGTTACGGTGCTGAAGTACTTTTGTCGTGTATCTGTATTTTACTGAAGTATTTCCATTTTGGGCGACTTTTTACTTTTACTCCAGTACATTTCAAATATCTTACTTTTTACTCCACTACATTATGAAAGTCTGCCGTTACTTTTTGTGTGTGAATTAAACCGTAGTGGATCAAATCTCCCCACTCCCCACAGCTCTCCACGCGAAACACAACGGCTGCGTTGCTAGGAGACAAATGAACACAGTCGCTGCGCTAAAACAAGTGAAAACGTTACTCCGCCTAAATCCAATAATACCAAAGGCAGGCTTTGTTTTTTATCAACTGTTGTGTAATCAAAACCACATTACAGTCCCGCACATAAAAAATCAATTTAATATTTTAATTAGGAAAAAACTTCGCAAGACATGCCACGAAGTAGGTGGCAATGCCTTAACCGTATATGGGTCATAAGATCACTAGTACTCTTCCCACCCTTGACAAAGAGAGTTCCTATCTTCCATCCTTTCAAACTACAAAACTTTAATTTTCCCTTTTTACTTAATATATAAAGTGCAATGGGTAGCTAAAAGTCTCAGAGACGGTGACTGTATCTTTAAGTCAACTTTTCAATATTGCACTTATGCCATTGTATGACAGTAATTACACTGGATAATATATATATATGCTTTATTATCATGTATGTTATCTTTTTACCTCGCAAATCCAAGTTTAGTGCGGCGCAATGCATTCCTACTTTGCATATGAAGCCTGTAAACCAGTCACGTTACAGCAGTCCCCTTACGTTGTCCTTTGGTGTTCAAGTCTCTTTCTTAAGGTGGAATGAAATGTTTCAACATTGTGTTTCGCACGGCCTCTTAAGAGCCTTATATTTTTAAAGCAGAAATAAACGTGGTTATGGACTATTTATCTTTATTGAATGTGTATAGTTTCTATAATCCACGTTGACCTGGTGTCACAGCTTCCTAGCACAGATTTCTGACAACGTTATCTGAACAACTAAGCTTATTTATAATTTTATTTTCCTATCAAGGAATGATCACAGATTTTGTCCGAGTCTTTCAAAACATTTTCAGACCGAATAAAGACACCGCAGGATAAGGATTTCTAGATCGGTGTTTTTGTGCTTTTACATCCCTACTATGTCGCCCTCTGCTGGACAAAAAATATTTTACACGACTTCGATATTTTGCTGAACTGATATACCCACAATATCTATATATATATATATAATTTCACGTGTTTTAAATTTCTGTACAATGTGAGTCCTCAGAATTTATCAATCCAGTTTTAATCCACCTTTCGAGGTGGGATTAATTCAACCTGGTATTTGGCCTGATTTGTCCAATAGCAGGAGAATTGAGGGACAGCTGCACCTTATAAACCAACCCCTGTGTACGATATGGCTCTCTATTCACTATATTGTGCACTTATAATAGAGAACTGAATTCAGGAGGGTAGAGAATGTATGTTTTCACCAAACAACACAGTGGATTATGGGTAATCTGATATTTTCTAGTGAACATGGGTTGTACACTACTTTTTGCAGTGCATTGTGGGATTGTTTGAGTGCACTGAACATTGTCCACTAGGTTTTTGGATGCTACTAGAAAATGGCGGAACTCCAAAATGGTGCACTATATGCACTATATAGTGAATATAGGGCACAGTTTTGGACACAGCTCAGAGGTCTTTTCACAAAGGATTGAACACTTAAGCCCAGAATTGAGGATTCCAACAGGAATTAAGCTATCCGCTTGACTTCTACTGGACACTTCTCACCTCAGTCACATCTGGTTAAACTGAGAAATCAGACTTTGCACAATATCCCTGAGGTTTACAACACAAATATACAGTAGAGCTGTAACAGGGAGAACAGAGCCTCTGTTGTTTCTACTCCAGGCTCAGCACTGCAGCAACTGCACTATGTAACCTTTGAAGGAGGGTAGGAGCATTCCGAAGGAAATCTTCACAAGCACAGAAAGAACACACCACACTCTTCACCGTGAGCTGAGGATAGACTCCTGCCCAGGACCCCGAGACTCTGCAGCTGTGTGTCAGTGACATCATCATCGTGTCACTCCGTCTTAGCTATTTCACTTTTCGAGGCTTAACTTAAAGAGAACAGAGAGCGGGGTGAGTATTCACAGAAGACAAAACGAGGAGTCGCAGGGATTCACAAACGTAAATCAGTCACATACCACAGAATAAAACCTTGGGCACTAAATGTGGGTTGTCTTGTTCCTCCATGGCCAGGTTACTACCCAGTAAGGCCTAGCAGCCTTGACCCCAATCTCAACACACTCCATAAAAACGGATAGTGCGCCTCGTGTGGACTGCTGGAGCACTGCGTCCAAAACCCTGGGACAGGACCAGCTCTTCTCGGCCAGTTTTATTCATTCAGGAAATCTGAGAGGGGGAAAAAACTGAGCCTAGATCAGCGTTACGGACTCTGTCGATGCAGCAGACAGACTAAACCTGCAGTGCTGTGGGCAACCAGTTCACAATGGGCTCAGTGACTCCACAGGATAGGACCACGAGCACACACACACTCATTCAGCTCAGTGACAAAAAAACAAGAACAAAAAACAATCAGTGTTTGCATATGTGAGAGCAGGAACAGGATCGTCTCTGGGCTGCACGATATTTATGGAAAATCGCATCACGATTATATCGGCACAAAGGCAGGATTTCGATACGCTTTTAAAAGACAATCGAAGCCCTGATGTAGCATGATTAAATACAGAGTTGCATTATTAATCTTCTTGAACATCCACCATTTTATTAACGGTTTAGCTGCCTCATTTGCATAATCTATGGAGTTACAGAGCGAATACTTTGTGCAGCCCTGGTACGGTCGTTTATCAGGGTCCACCTTTCAATAAAACAGTAAATGATAAGTGCATATGTACGCCTACAGCATACAAGGTTGTGTGTGCGTGTGTGTGTGCGGGGGGTTATTCAGTGTTATGGCACCCAAGCTCTGGAACTCATAACCGCCAATTTTTTACCTCAGCTCTTCGTTCTTCTTCCCTCTTTCTCTTATTTTTTAATATTTTATTTATTTTCTGTGTGTGTGTGTGTGTGTGTGTGTGTGGAATGGTGTGACCAAAAGAAAAGTCTGAATGCTGAACAGGAATGTGTAAATAAAGCCTTTTACATTTCTAAGGTGAGTTTTAACTAAACACAATTTCTGCATTCTGACCAGTTTAGATCCATGACTTTAAAACTAAAACTAAAGCTAGGAATATTTATTTATTGATATTTTATTTATTTTGTCAATGATCTGCTATGCTTAAAAAAAAAAAAAAGACAAAATGGGGCCCAAAACAACTGCACAGTCCCTCTCCACAACAGTTCCCATCAGAGCCTTCATCTCTGAGAGAGAGGTAGAAGTGGGCGATACCGGGAATTTTGATATCGATCCGATACCAAGAAAATGCAGGGCCAGTATCGCCGATATCGATATTGATACCAATACTTTTTAATATTTAAGCTTCATAGATCCAAAAGACCTATCTTCACCAGACATTGTACGTGACAACAAAATACTTTATTGTAACAATCAACATTTTTGTTTTGAAACAATGGAACAGTAACAAAACAAAGTTTGCCTTAATATTAGGAAAATAATCTTTTTTGAGGTAGAAAAGGAGAAACCACAATATAAAAATAAAATAAAAATTCTCCCCTCACTAGACAACTTTTCTAGTTCTTTCTTTTTATTTCTTTTTCCAAATAGAATTGTTCTTCAGAAAAACAATAAAAATAAGAAATTCTTCCTTTCAGTGCAATTCTGAGTGTGAAAAATTACACTCAACGCAACTTAAAACAAAATCTCCTGAGGTAGACAGCAGACAAACCACAATACAACAAAATAAACACACTACAAAAACACTGTAAACAGTTTCAAACTTATTCTGTTTTTCAAGTCAAACAATATAATAAAATAATGCAACGAATAAGGAATTTCTTCCCTTCAGTGCACTTCTGGCTTAAAAAAAACAATAAGTGAAAATTAAATAAAGAAAGTATAAATAAAGAAAGACTACGTTAAGGGGCCCTGCCCCATTGAGAACAAAGGATTAGAGGTTTTTATTTAAGAACAGTATCATGTTCACATTTGTGACGTCGACTCGAGGAGAGCGCTGAGTGCGCGGGCCAGGCTGAGCCTCTACCTGAAGGCCTGATTGGCTGGAGCCGCTGAGCCACGTGATGGTGCAACAACAAAAGACAACAGAGAGTAGACTTTGATGAATCCGTGTGCGCAGCAGTCAGTGCAAAATAAGTTTGAGTATTGATCTTTTTACACGAATATCGTCAATATCAGTACCAGAGTTGGTATCGATATTATAGATATTTGGATCCGCCCACCTCTAGAGAGAGGAGAACATCCTGCCCCACTCTGGCTTCAGATCTGAACTCACCCATGGGTGACTGCTGATCTGTTGATGCCTGGCCCACACTAAGAACTAACAACGGTCAAACACAGAAACATCTGTGAAAAATGTGTCATGTTCTCAACATCGGTTATGATGAAAAATCTTGTAAAGTCCTCCACACCACACACTTTCAGATAACACACACCAACACACAGGTTCACTCCTCAAAACCTTGCTGGAGTTTGTCAAATGCTACGTCACTAGAGCATGCAGGAGTTCCTCACACACTCGGACTGTGTCTAAAACAGAAAGCAGAATGTATCTTGCTCTCTTGCTCCCTCGCAAGACAGCACTTTGAAATGAAGGTGTTTGTGACAGAGTCACATTCAAGTATTCAATATTTCATCACATTGCCAGGGCACCTGTACACTAACGCACCCTCGCCAGAATCAAGATCAGAATCATGATGTAAACACACACGGCTCAGCTCTGATTGGTTTACAGTTTTCAGGCCTGATGTTAACGTGACGATTCACATCTGAGAGTTAAGTCCACACTACAAGTACAAAATCACTATGAAACATTCCATAAATTACAAATAAATTACAGCTTGTTCAAAAACTATTTTTGAATATGATTTAGGTCTTTCACCATTTACCATCTATAACACTGTGCATGATTCAGAAAATCTCAGTTTGGACACCACTGAATGTGTGTGACCTTCTAGCCCCCAGATGGCTCTGCATGGGAAACAGTCAAGCTACTGTGATAAATACAGCAACATTAGCTCAGGAGGACTTGGGAAAACCAGTGTTACAGAATTCAGTCTGCTGCTGCATCATGAAATATAACTTGAAAATCTTACATAGGAGAACACCAAACTTTTCTGGGCCTAAGTTCATCTCTGATGGTTGAAAGACGGTGAAAAAGTGGTAAACGCGTCTCTGTCCAATATTTTTGGAGTGTTGCCTGCATCAACATGTTTCAACATTTGAAATGTAGTTTTGCTTTTAAATACTGGGTTTGAATACACATCACTGCTTTCTGCTGTGATTTACACATCACTGTTTTTGCACAGCATCCCCCATTTTTGGGAAAGGGGGTCTTATTAAATATTTTAAGAAAGTCAACAGCACATGCAGTTTGAGAACAGTGAGAGTTTTTCTGAGAGTTTAAAGAGTGAAAGTAAATTTTTCACAGGGTTTCAGAGATCTGGACTAAACTGGAGTAGATTTGGGGCGTTTTGAATGTCGCTAAATACCAAATTTGATTTCAAGGAGGAGCTGTGGAGAGAAAGGCTGGAGAGAGTGTCCGACATGTCTGAAAAGCACAGGTTTTAGCAGTCTGCAATTCATAGGGAACTGTTCACCAATTCTTTGCACAGACACACAATATCCAATTCCTTGCACATTTTCTGTAGCTACATTATCGCTTCTGTATATATCTGTACTTTATAATATGTTTATTTTAACACATTAAGAACCTCCTTCTGTATAAAAGGGTGAAAATGAATTTCCCAACTACCATGTCCTTAACCTGTTAGCATTAGCATACTAGTATAAATAATAGCCTTAGCCTAGCACTAGCATTAGCATTATATTAGCATTGTGGCATAAGTAATACATACTCACAATGAGCCTGAAACCCAAGGTTTCTCACAAGGAGGTCTTCCAAGCAGAGAGTACATGTGCCTGTAGGTCAACTCTCTCTCACTCTTACCTGGCTTCCCCTATTTATACCCTTAGACATGTTAACCTCCCTCCTGCCCCCTAGAGGGTAGGAGGAGGTATACCATAGTTAGTGACCAGGTTGGTTACATACCCCTCCCCCCAAGAGTCGACCCAGCCTGACCATAGTACCCCTTGAGGGATTATTAAGGTAAGTTACATGGTAGTTTACTGGATTGAGTTGTTTTACGATTTTGGCTGGACCTTTCCACTTTTCCGCTAGTTTGGCTGAAAACCCAGAACTGGCTCGAGATAAAGGATGGGACCTCACCCAGACCAGATCAACCTCACTGAACTCCTCTTTCTTACGGCAACGGTTGTAATATTTGGCCTGTTTATTCTGAGCTCGTTCCATGTTCACTCGTACTTGCTGAAACAGTTTTTGTTGCCTTTGGATGACTTTGTAGGCAGCCTGTTCAGGGTCAGGTGGCTGGCTCAAAAGTCTTTCCAATGGTCCCTTGAGCTTCCTCCCTAATGCCACCTCAGCTGGAGTGAACCCGGTGCTCTCCTGCCATGCAGTATTAATAGCAAACCGAAACTCAGGGAGCCACTGGTCCTATCATCGGTGCTTATCACGTTCGAAGGATGCGAGCATGGTTTTGAGGGTCCGATTGACTCGCTCAGTCAGGTTGGTTTGGGGGTGATAGGCTGTGGTGAGTTTCTGCACTACGCCCCATTGCTGACAGGTGGTATGGAGCAGGTGGGAGGTGAATTGAGCTCCTCGATCGGACACCAGATAGGCAGGTGTACCCCACCGGGTGAAGATGTCATCACTCAAGATTCGGGCAATTCGGGGTGCCTTAGCAACTCGGATAGGGAACAACCCAACCCATTTGCTATAGTAGTCCACCACAACCAAGAGGTGTTCATTCTGCCGTAGGCTCTTTGGTAGAGGGCCCATGAGATCTACACCCAACATATATCCCGGCTCGACGACAGGAGTGGACTGTAACAATCTGCTAAGCTTGGAGATGCGTGGTTTGTACTTTTGGCAAATCTCGCAACCACGACAATAGGCCCATACCTCCTTCCGAATGGAAGGCCAATATGCTACCTCTAATAGCCGTAGAAGTGTCTTTAGTTGCCCCAAATGTCCACCCAATGGGTTGTCATGGGCGTATTGAAGAAAAGATCTCCTGAACTTGTTCGGGACCACCACTTGCCAGGTTTGACCCTGATGTTGCTTGGGCACCTCCCTGAATAAAACACCATTCTTAAATACAAAACGGATCTGGTTTTGCCTCCCCTGTGGGTTTTTTGCCTCGTCTCGTAGTGGCTGGAGAGAATCATCTGTTTCTTGTTCCCTAGTGAGGTCTGTCCAATCTACTGGCAAGTCTTCCACCACTGCTCCAGCTACCTGGTAAGTGGCTACCATCCCCTCCACCTGACCAGTGTGGATGCGAGAGATGGCAAGAGGTTTGTGAGGTCTGGTTTGTTGGAGATCTGGCAACCCATTTGGCTGTTTCTGTACCCGTTTAGAAGAAGCTGTTTTGATCGCTCGGGTTTTCCTGTTTACTCGTTTCCACTGTTATTTCTATATTTATATCTGTTTTTATAACCTACTAACCATCCATAGATCTATCTTTTAGATTGTCTCCGCAGGAATATTCATTACAGAGGCACTAAAACTGCCACCGGACCCTGGAGTAACGTTCTTGGTGTAAGTTACTAAAATTCACTAAAAGCGGTAAGTACCTGCAATTCCATGGCTACTACTGGCTGTTTTGTCTGCTCAGAGTGTGGCATGTTTAGTTTAACCCCCTTTTCCACCTCTAGCGATAAAGATAGTGGTTGTGTTTGTAGTTAGCTCTCTGGTGGATAAAGTGGACCAGTTAGAAATGCGCATCCGGAGCTTTTTATTGTTGAGGGATAAACAGCGAGATTCAGTGTTAGCAACTCCGGGTGCCTTAGGGAGATTTAGCACCCCCACGACTCCGGTGTTAGAGCCCTCACAGCGGGGTGAATGGGTGACGTCTCGGCGTCATAGCCGGAAAGCTAAGGCTGATGCTAACGCTGAGGCCAAAGCTAGCCCACCGGGACACCACGCTCCTCCGATTCGCGTGTCAAACAGGTTTGCCCTGCTCAGCGAAGCACCCGCTGAGGAGCCTGTTAAGAGTGCTCTGGTTATAGGAGACTCTATTGTTCGACACGTGAAATTAGCTACTCCTTTAGGGGCGTCGGCAGTAACAGTTAGCTGTCTATCGGGAGCCAGAGCGCCGGATATTAGTGTCAACCTTAGACTGTTAGCTAATAGGAGATATTCCATATTCCATACCAATGCGGCGTGGCGACGAAGCTTACAGCAGACTTTGGGCGTTAAACTGCTGGATGTCCAAGTGGTGTTCCGAAAATCAAGTGGGCTTTATAGACAATTGGTTACGTTTTGAGGGCAAGCCTGGTCTTATAGGTAGGGATGGTATCCACCCCACGCGGGAGGGTGCTGCCTTACTTTCTTGCAGCATAGCACATAGTCTTTTAGTTAGTCAGCAGAGTAGTGTAGATAGCTGCTGACAATCCAGAGCCGGGACCAGGCCGCAGACAGACAGGCTAAACCGACTGTCTGCGAACTGTTTTGAGGCGTCACCCAGGTTCAACTGTATTGAGACTGTGTCTTTCCCCCGAACTAAATGTAAAAGTAGAAAAACAAAATCAGCCTGTTTCAGCAACCTAATCAATATTAAATCATACACAACACCTAGCAGCAACACCTCAGAACTAAAATTTGGGTTACTCAGCATAAGATCATTAAACTCAAAAGCACTCATCGTAAATGATATCATAAGTGATCATAAATTCAATGTTTTCTGTCTCACGGAAACGTGGGTTAAACCAAATGAATATTTAGCACTAAATGAAGCCACCCCCCTAGGCTATAATTATGCACATAGCCCAAGAATATCAGGCAAAGGAGGTGGAGTATGTGTAATTTACCAAAATACCCTAGAAATTAGTCTTAAACAATGTGACACCTTCTCTTCTTTTGAGGTTCTCTCCACTATTATTACAAATCCGGTCACAAAAAAGGACGCATTTTTATTATGCAACATTTACAGACCACCAGGGCCTTACTTAGAATTTCTGAAAGAATTCAGCGATTTTGCTACAAACCTAGCGGTGTGCAATCATAAAGTTATAATTGTAGGAGATTTCAATATTCATTTTGAGAAGGAAAGTGACCCACTAAAAAAGGCATTTACCTCAATCTTAGACTCTATTGGTATTACTCAAAATGTAACAGGGCCTACACACTACTGCAGCCACACTTTAGACTTAGTTCTGACACTAGGTCTTAACATTGACAAAATTAATATCCTACCACAATCCTCAGCAATCTCCGATCATTACTTAATTTCATATGAGCTACGTTTTAGCCATAATATATGTAAGAACCCTCGCTATTCTACAAGGCGTATAATAAAACCATCTACCGCCCTACAATTTATAGAAAACCTACCAGAACTATCGACCCCAGTTCCAACTCCATCAGACCCAATGGACCTAGATGTACTAACTGATTACCTAGAAAATACCTGTCGATCTACTTTAGAAAAGGTAGCACCACTTAAACATAAAAGTATAAGACAGAAAAAGCTCGCACCATGGTATAACGATAAGACCCGTACTTTAAAACAAACATTACGAAAACTAGAGCGGAAATGGCGATCAACCAAGCTTGAAGTGTTCCATTCTGCCTGGAAGGACAGCCTTATAGAGTATAGAAATGCCCTCACTAAAGCTCGCTCAGCATATCTGGCCTCGCTGATCTCCCATAATAAAAATAACCAGAGAGCACTGTTTAGTGTGTTTTCTAGAATTACAAAAAATCAAGCAGGTTCTGAACAACTAATTCCATCAACTCTCACCAGTAAAGATTTTATGGACTTTTTTAATAATAAAATTGAGAATATTAGACAACAAACTCAAGCCACAGGATCAAATCCATCCTGGCTGCCACCCGATGTGAATGATATAAAACATAATATAACTGTAAAAGGAAGACTTGAAACCTTTTACCCACTCCCACAATTAGAACTAGAGAAGATTATCACCTCCGCAAACTGTACAACTTGCACACTTGATGCAATTCCCACAAAGTTGCTCAAAGAAGTACTACCAGCTATTATTGATCCTCTTTTAACTATAGTAAACTCATCGCTTAGTCTGGGCTATGTACCCAAAGCTTTTAAACTAGCAGTTATTAAACCTATGATCAAGAAACCAAATCTTGATGCTAGTACACTGTCTAATTACAGGCCTATTTCTAATTTGCCATTTCTGTCTAAGATCTTAGAAAGAGCTGTGGCCCAACAACTTAGTTCATATCTACATAAGAATCATATATATGAAAAATTCCAATCTGGATTCAGGCAACATCATAGTACAGAGACAGCTCTAGTCAAGATAACAAATGATCTTCTTCTTGCCTCTGATCAAGGCCACGTATCCCTGTTGGTGCTTCTTGACCTAAGCGCAGCCTTCGATACAATAGACCACAATATTCTCATAGAAAGGTTAGAAAACATGGTTGGAATCACAGGGACAGCCCTATTATGGTTCAAATCTTACTTAACGGAACGTTATCAATTCGTAAAAATAAACAATCTAAATTCAAATTTTTCTAAAGTAAGATTTGGAATTCCACAAGGCTCTATTTTAGGACCATTATTATTTACATTATACATGTTACCGCTAGGCACAGTTATAAGAAACCATGACATTAACTTTCACTGTTACGCAGACGACACACAATTGTATATTTCAGCCAAGCCTGATGACAAACCCAGATTAAAGAAAATAGAGGACTGTGTAAAAGACGTGAAAGGCTGGATGTTGCGTAACTTCCTCCTTCTAAACAGCAACAAAACAGAGGTCCTGCTTTTGGGTCCAAAAGTGGCAAGAAATAAATTATCAGATTTAATTTTAAATCTCGCTGACTCTCCAATTAAACCTGGTTCAGCAGCAAAAAATCTTGGTGTCATAATTGACCCGGATTTATCATTTGATCAACACATAGGCAGTATCACTAGGACAGCTTTTTTACATTTTCACAATATTGCTAAGATTAGAAATGCCTCATCTCCTCAGGACGCAGAAACATTAGTACATGCCTTTATTACTTCAAGGCTTGACTACTGTAACACACTACTGTCAGGATGCACCAGCAGCAATTTAAGAAAACTTCAACTAGTTCAAAATGCTGCAGCTAGGGTCCTCACTAAAACTAGAAAATTTGAACATATCAGCCCAGTTCTATCATCACTTCATTGGCTGCCTGTTAAATTCCGCATTGACTACAAAATTTTGTTATTAACATATAAAGCTCTACATGGGCTTGCTCCTGAATATCTTCAAGATACAATTTCCTATTATGAGCCTCCACGTTCACTCAGATCACAGAATACTGGATTTTTAATTGTTCCCAGAATTCAGAAGGCCTCAGCTGGGGGAAGAGCCTTTTCTTATAAAGCCCCCAGACTCTGGAATGATCTTCCAGAAAATGTTCGGGACTCAGACACAGTCGCAATCTTCAAATCTAGGCTAAAAACACATTTGTTTAGTTTATCTTTTGGTAGCTAATGCTCCCCCATAGATAAAGGCGGCAGATCCGGGGGGTCCATGGACACAGGGAATTATAGTAAACTGAGACGCTGGTGCTGTCGTCCCGCCGCTTCTCGCGATCACTCAGGTTTGTTGACGGTGGAGCGGAGGGATGCCAGTGTTTCAAGATGCTCCCGTGTCTGTGTGTCCTTCTGGTTCTCTCCTTTTAGTTAAAGCTGTCATAGTCAGATCTGCCGGAGTCATTAGCCACACTCTGGAAATTTTCATATTTTCTACTTCACAAACACAAAACAGTTCAAAACTAATTCCATCCCTTTACATCTTTCCGAGTAAACGACTGCCCACCTGTCTGTCTGGACACTGATGGATGACTGTCGAGACCCTCCTCCACGCTTCAGACCAGCTGCCCACGCTCCAGCAACCACCAAGTGCCTTGAAGCTGTCCCTACACTGAAGTTCTCATGGACTACTAACTATTATCACCAGTAGATTGACCAGAGGAGGATGGGTCACCCCTTGTGAGCCTTGGTTCCTCCCAAGGTTTCTTCCTCAGCTGGGGGAGTTTTTCCTTGCCACTGTCGCCCCTGGCTTGCTCACTTGAGGGTTTTACACTTGTCTTTACATTTCATGTCAAATCTTTGTCTTACAGGAATTCTGTGAAGCTGCTTTGTGACAACATCAGTTGTGAAAAGCGCTATATAAATAAATTTGATTTGATTTGATTTGAGAGAGGGTATCTGGTACCATGTTGCACCTTCCTTTTCGGTAGCGGACAGTAAAGTCAAAACCTTGCAGACGTATGGCCCACCGGGTCAATCTTGATGATGGTTTAGGGTGGTTAAAAACCCAAGTGAGTGCGGCATGGTCGGTGATCACTTGGAAGTGTCGTCCCTCTAGGTACACCGTCCATTTTTCAACGGCCCACACCACTGCCAGGCATTCCTTCTCTGCAGTGGAGTAATGTTTTTCAGCCCCTCGCAGGAGTCTTGAGGCATAAGCAATGACATGCTCTTGCTCATCTATGTCTTGACAGAGTACAGCACCAAGTCCCTCCTCACTTGCATCCGTCTGAATTTGGAATGGTTTACTGAAGCCTGGGGAGATCAGGACTGGGGCAGTGATCAAGGCTTGCTTGATGTCCTCAAAAGCTCTTGAGCATTCTTCCGTCCATATCCAGGTAGAATTCTTCTTCTTCAGGGCATTGAGGGCAGCCGCTCTTTCAGCGAAACATGGAATGAACCGGTGGTACCACCCTGCCATCCCCAAAAACCTCTGCACCTTTTTGACAGATTGAGGTTGGGGAAAATCCTTCACTGCCTCCACCTTGCTGGGTTCTGTACTTATGCCCTCCTTAGAGACCACATGACCAAGAAAAGTGAGGGAGGTTTGCAAGAGGTTGCACTTCTTCAGGTTTAATGTCAGTCCCGCTTGATGGAGACGCTCCAACACTTCTCGGAGATGGTGAAAATGTTGCTGGGCCGAAGAGGAATAGACTACAATATCGTCTATGTAGACAAAACACGTTTTCCCCTTCAGGTCTCTTAGAACAATCTCCATCAGGCGTTGAAATGTTGCTGCAGCATTTTTGAGGCCAAAGGGAAGAACCAAGAATTAATACAACCCTTCGCATGTGACAAACACAGATTTCTGGATACTGTCCCTCTCCAGGTTGACCTGCCAGTACCCACTCTTAAGGTCAAGGGTGCTGAAAATGGTTGCTCCATGAAGGGACTCCAAAATCTCCAGTACCTGAGGCATCGGATAGCCATCAAGGTGGGCTTTGATGTTCAGTCGCCGGTAGTCCACACAGAATCTCGTGCCTCCATCCTTCTTAGGCACAAGGACCACTGGAGCAGCCCACGGGGAAGTGGATGGTCGGATTATGCCTTTTCTTATCTTTTATTTCCCCTTTGATTATCTGTTGTTTCTCCATCAAAACTCTGTAAGGCCTTTGGCGGACAGGGAGTTCATCAGTGGTGGTGATACGGTGAAGAACTTCTGATGTTCGCCCTAGTTTGGTGGATCATACTGATGGCCATTGGTGTAACAGTTTTGCTAGTTGTTGCTTGAGATCATCGGAAACGTCAACCTTCGCTACTAGACTTTCTACTTGCCGTTGTAACTCGGCATCAGGGGCTTCTTTAATGGGCTCAGCGATGTAGAGGTGCACGCTGGCTATACGTGGTGGTGACATCTTGCTGTCCATGTCCGCCCTGTAGAATCTGGTTGGGAAACCCCCTGGCAAGCAATACATGGTGTCTTGAAAATTGATGTTGAGGCCGAATGAGTGGAGAAAATCTAAGCCAGCAATAAGTGGAAATGCCAAATCCCCATAACCCATAATGTAAAATGGGTGGTGCTTGCAGTGGGTATGCAACTGACAATCTAATTCTACTAGACCTTTGGCAGCTCTGGCCTGACCATCAGCAAGGAGGAAATTTTTCCCCGCACAAGGCCTCCACACCTCCTTCTTCTCTTTCAGTACTTTCCACTGGGACTCTTGCATCATAGAATATGTGCTGCCAGTGTCCACTACGGCGGAGAACTCTCGACCTTTGATGAAGAGTGGTAGTGTCAGCATCCCAATGGGAGGTGGAGCAGGTTGGAATACACTCATGTGAGCAGGGTCCTGAGCTAAGCCTTTTCGGCTGGTCTTAGAAGCCTGAAGTCTACTCCCTGCAGTGTCCTGCTGGACCTGATTCCAGTAACTCTTTGCAGCAGACAGGTCCCTCTCCACCAGTGTTCCAATTCTCACGAGATCATCCACCGTCTTGACCGTCCCTCTCAGTAGGCTTGCAAGCCTAGGGTTACAGTTCCTCAGAATAGCCTGGAGTAGGTCCCTCTTAGTCATGTCCTCTCTCCATTTTAAGCATAGAGCTCGGTACTGGAAAGCAAAGTGTCTGATACTCTCATGGGGTGAGTCATTCTTCAATTATTCTGTCATTCTGTTCCAGCTCCTCTTTTACAGTCATCAGTGCCTCTTTAAATGCCCTGGCATCACCTAAGCAACTTTGTTGCTCTTGCAGTTTAGTTTCTAGGGAGCAAATCCTCTCCTCGATGATCCGAAGTTGGTCTGCTAGGCTGTCCTCTGGCGGTGGAGGGGGTACGGGCCAGTCAGGTGCTTCTTCTTGGCCAACCGAACTCCTATCATCTTCCTCCTCCTCAGATGCACTGTACAGGTGACTCAAGGTATCAATGATCTCACTGACTGCATCCCGACGTGTAACAAATGGTCCAGCCGTGAAATCTAGTGGGGGTGAGGCTCCAACCTCCATCTCAGTTGGACAGTTGTAACACAAGGCACAGTTATGAACACAGATAGCAAGAACAGCTAGAATCACGAAGGTCCCTGTTCGGGCGCCACTATGTAACAATTACCCTAAACGATATTGTTAGAATGTTTGCTACAAAAAATATGAGGGGGATACCACATGGGACAGCATAAATGCTACAGTGTTAAATGAAGACAAGGTAGCTGAAATGAGACCTTTTATCTATTATAGCATTTACTAATTATTATACTCATTAACAACATTAATAATAAGCAAAAAAAAAAACATATAGCATCAACATACAACAAAAACCAAAACCTATACAAAACCAACCAATCAATCAAACAAACCAAAAGAAAAAACCCACAAATAACCCCTCAAAACACAGTCCTATGTCTTTGTCCTTCCTTTTTCCTTTTTTATTTTATCCTATAGGAGCATGGGCTTAGTGGTAGATCCTTAATGGAAAAGAAGATAATTAGTCCCACCAGTTGTAATGCAGTCCAGAAAGGATGAGCAGCAGGTGGAAGATATAGACTTGAAGGAACTTGAGTATGGCAAAACCTCCAAGCAGTTTCTCAAATCCCAGCCATCCGCACATTAAGAACCTCCTTCTGTATAAAAGGGTGAAAATGAATTTCCCAACTACCATGTTCTTAACCTGTTAGCATTAGCATACTAGTATAAAAAACAGCCTTAGCCTAGCACTAGCATTAGCATTATATTAGCATTGTGGCATAAGTAATACATACTCACAATGAGCCTGAAACCCAAGGTTTCTCACAAAGAGGTCTTCTAAGCAGAGAGTGCATGTGCCTGTAGTTCAACTCTCTCTCACTCTTACCTGGCTTCCCCTATTTATACCCCTAGACATGTTAACCTCCCTCCTGCCCCCTAGAGGATAGGAGGAGGTATACAATAGTTAGTGACGAGGTTGGTTACACCGTGTCCGCAGCAGTCAATGGAAAAAAAGTTTGAGTATCGATCATTTTACACGAGTATTGTTCAATATCAGTACCAGTGTTGGTATCGATATTATAGATATTTGGATCTGCCCACCTCTAGAGAGAGGAGAACATCCAGCTCTACTCTGGCTTCAGATCTGAACTCACCCATGGGTGACTGCTGATCTGTTGATGCCTGGCCCACACTACAAGATTTTTCATCATAACCAATGTTGAGAACATGACACATTTTTCACAGATGTTTCTGTTTGACCGTTGTTAGTTCTTAAAGTCCTCCACACCACACACTTTCAGATAACACACACCAACACACAGGTTCACTCCTCAAAACCTCGCCGGAGTTTTTTATCAAATGCTACGTCACTAGAGCATGCAGGAATTCCTCACACACTCGAGTCACATTCAAGTATTGAATATTTCATCACATTGCCAGGGCACCTGTACACTAACGCACCCTCGCCAGAATCAAGATCAGAATCATGATGTAAACACACACGGCTCAGCTCTGATTGGTTTACTGTTTTCAGGCCTGATGTTAATGTGACGTTTCACATCTGAGAGTTAAGTCCACACTACAAGTACAAAATCACTGTCAAACATTCCATAAATTACAAATAAATTACACCTTGTTCAAAAACTATTTTTGAATATGATTTAGGTCTTTCACCATTTACCATCTATAACACTGTGGATGATTCAGAAAATCTCAGTTTGGACACCACTGAATGTGTGTGACATTCTAGCCCCCAGATGGCTCTGCATGGGAAACAGTCAAGCTACTGTGATAAATACAGCAACATTAGCTCAGGAGGACTTGGGAAAACCAGTGTTACAGAATTCGGTCTGCTGCTGCATCATGAAATATAACTTGAAAATCTTACATAGGAGAACACCAAACTTTTCTGGGCCTAAGTTCATCTCTGATGGTTGAAAGACGGTGAAAAAGTGGTGAAAGCGTCTCTGTCCAATATTTTTGGAGTGTTGCCTGCATCAACATGTTTCAACATTTGAAATGTAGTTTTGCTTTTAAATACTGGGTTTGAATACACATCACTGCTTTCTGCTGTGATTTACACATCACTGTTTTTGCACAGCATCCCACATTTTTGGGAAAGGGGGTCTTATTAAATATTTAAAGAAAGTCAACAGCACATGCAGTTTGAGAACAGTGAGAGTTTTTCTGAGAGTTTAAAGAGTGAAAGTAAATTTTTCACAGGGTTTCAGAGTTCTGGACTAAACTGGAGTAGATTTGGGGCGTTTTGAATGTCGCTAAATACCAAATTTGATTTCACAGAGGAGCTGTGGAGGGAAAGGCTGGAGAGAGTGTCCGACATGTCTGAAAAGCACAGGTTTTAGCAGTTTGCAATTCATAGGGAACTGTTCACCAATTCTTTGCACAGACACACAATATCCAATTCCTTGCACATTTTCTGTAGCTACATTATCGCTTCTGTATATATCTGTACTTTACAATATGTTTATTTTAAAACTTTATCCATTTGCAACATTAAATCTGGGGGGTATTGAACAAAGCAGGATTTCTCAGTTAATCAGTTCACTTAGACACAAAGTGCAGCACTGTCCTTTAGGAATCTCCCTCAGCTCTGTACATATCAGACAGACTTGATTTTGGGCTTAAGTTATCTGGTTAAACTGTGTTGTGGAGAGGATCTCAGATGTCAGTTTTCAGGGCGTAAACACTACGAGGGTGTGTGTTGTCAATATTTCAGGACTTGTTAGAACAAGACTTGTTTTATCTGAAAAGGAGCGTCAGGTAGCAAGGTTAGTGCAGATCCTGGGAATTTTGGATTTTCTCATACACCATATTTACATATTCCTTTCTCTTGTTTCAAAATGTCCAATAACTGTGCTCAAAAAGTCACACAGTCAACAAGTAGACGATTGTTTAATAATGCCTTTATGCTTTCTATAAATAATTGTTCTTTCAGTAAAAAAGAAAATAAATCAAGCAAAGTGATTCACAAAGGATCAGCAGATTTCTGAGAAACAGCCAATCAAAATAAAGATCCTGCTGGTCTCTGATCTGCTGTAAAATTAGATCGCAGCTCTAAGGGAGTCAGTTCAGGATAGAATTTCGCCAGACATTGTACGTGACAACAAAATACTTTATTGTAACAATCAACATTTTTGTTTCGAAACAATGGAACAGTAACAAAACAAAGTTTGCCTTAACATTAGGAAAATAAATCGTATTTGAGGTAGAAAAGTAGAAACCACAATATAAAATTAAAATAAAAATTCTCCCCTCACTAGGCAACTTTTCTATTTCTTTCTTTTTGTTTCTTTTTCCAAATAGAATTGTTCTTAGGAAAAACAATAAAAATAAGAAATTTTCTTCCTTTCAGTGCAACTCTGAGTGTAAAAAATTACACTCAACACAACTTAAAACAAAATCTCCTGAGGTAGACAGCAGACAAACCACAATACAACAAAATAAACACACTACAAAAACACTGTAAACAGTTTCAAACTTATTCTGTTTTTCAAGTCAAACAATATAATAAAATAATGCAAAGAATAAGGAATTTCTTCCCTTCAGTGCACTTCTGGCTTAAAAAAAACAATAAGTGAAAATTAAATAAAGAAAGTATAAATAAAGAAAGACTACGTTAAGGGGCCCTGCCCCATTGAGAACAAAGGATTAGAGATTTTTATTTAAGAACAGTATCATTTTCACATTTGTGACGTGTCGACTCGAGGAGAGTGCTGAGTGGGCGGGCCAGGCTGAGCCTCTACCTGAAGGCCTGATTAGCTGGAGTCGCTGAGCCACGTGATGGTGCAACAACAAAACACGACCGACAGAGAGTAGACTTTGATGAATCCATGTGCGCAGCAGTCAGTGCAAAAAAAGTTTGAGTATCGATCTTTTTACACAAGTATTGTTCAATATCAGTACCAGAGTTGGTATCGATATTATAGATATTTGGATCCGCCCACCTCTAGAGAGAAGAGAACATCCTGCCCCACTCTGGCTTCAGATCTGAACTCACCCATGGGTGACTGTTGATCTGTTGATGCCTGGCCCACACTACAAGATTTTTCATCATAACCAATGTTGAGAACATGACACATTTTTCACAGATGTTTCTGTGTTTGACCGTTGTTAGTTCTTAAAGTCCTCCACACCACACACTTTCAGATAACACACACCAACACACAGGTTCACTCCTCAAAACCTCGCCGGAGTTTTTTGTCAAATGCTACGTCACTAGAGCAGGCAGGAGTTCCTCACACACTCGGACTGTGTCTAAAACAGAAAGCAGAATGTATCTTGCTCTATTGCTCCCTCACAAGGCAGCACTTTGAAATGAAGGTGTTTGTGACAGAGTCACATTCAAGTATTCAATATTTCATCACATTGCCAGGGCACCTGTACACTAACGCACCCTTGCCAGAATCAAGATCAGAATCATGATGTAAACACACACGGCTCAGCTCTGATTGGTTTACAGTTTTCAGGCCTGATGTTAACGTGACGTTTCACATCTGAGAGTTAAGTCCACACTACAAGTACAAAATCACTGTCAAACATTCCATAAATTACAAATAAATTACACCTTGTTCAAAAACTATTTTTGAATATGATTTAGGTCTTTCACCATTTACCATCTATAACACTGTGCATGATTCAGAAAATCTCAGTTTGGACACCACTGAATGTGTATGACCTTCTAGCCCCCAGATGGCTCTGCATGGGAAACAGTCAAGCTACTGTGATAAATACAGCAACATTAGCTCAGGAGGACTTGGGAAAACCAGTGTTACAGAATTCGGTCTGCTGCTGCATCATGAAATATAACTTGAAAATCTTACATAGGAGAACACCAAACTTTTCTGGGCCTAAGTTCATCTCTGATGGTTGAAAGACGGTGAAAAAGTGGTAAACGCGTCTCTGTCCAATATTTTTGAAGTGTTGCCTGCATCAACATGTTTCAACATTTGAAATGTAGTTTTGCTTTTAAATACTGGGTTTGAATACACATCACTGCTTTCTGCTGTGATTTACACATCACTGTTTTTGCACAGCATCCCACATTTTTGGGAAAGGGGGTCTTATTTAATATTTAAAGAAAGTCAACAGCACATGCAGTTTAAGAAGAGTGAGAGTTTTTCTGAGAGTTTAAAGAGTGAAAGTAAATTTTTCACAGGGTTTCAGAGTTCTGGACTAAACTGGAGTAGATTTGGGGCGTTTTGAATGTCGCTAAATACCAAATTTGATTTCACAGAGGAGCTGTGGAGGGAAAGGCTGGAGAGAGTGTCCGACATGTCTGAAAAGCACAGGTTTTAGCAGTTTGCAATTCATAGGGAACTGTTCACCAATTCTTTGCACAGACACACAATATCCAATTCCTTGCACATTTTCTGTAGCTACATTATCGCTTCTGTATATATCTGTACTTTACAATATGTTTTTTTTAAAACTTTATCCATTTGCAACATTAAATCTGGGGGGTATTGAACAAAGCAGGATTTCTCAGTTAATCAGTTCACTTAGACACAAAGTGCAGCACTGTCCTTTAGGAATCTCCCTCAGCTCTGTACATATCAGACAGACTTGATTTTGGGCTTAAGTTATCTGGTTAAACTGTGTTGTGGAAAGGATCCCAGATGTCAGTTTTCAGGGCGTAAACACTACGAGGGTGTGTGTTGTCAATATTTCAGGACTTGTTAGAACAAGACTTGTTTTATCTGAAAAGGAGCGTCAGGTAGCAAGGTTAGTGCAGACCCTGGGAATTTTGGATTTTCTCATACACCATATTTACATATTCCTTTCTCTTGTTTCAAAATGTCCAATAACTGTGCTCAAAAAGTCACACAGTCAACAAGTAGACGATTGTTTAATAATGCCTTTATGCTTTCTATAAATAATTGCTTGATTTATTTTCTTTTTTACTGAAAGAACAAAGTGATTCACAAAGGATCAGCAGATTTCTGAGAAACAGCCAATCAAAATAAAGATCCTGCTGGTCTCTGATCTGCTGTAAAATTAGATCGCAGCTCTAAGGGAGTCAGAATTTCGCCAGACATTGTACGTGACAACAAAATACTTTATTGTAACAATCAACATTTTTGTTTCGAAACAATGGAACAGTAACAAAACAAAGTTTGCCTTGACATTAGGAAAATAAATCGTATTTGAGGTAGAAAAGTAGAAACCACAATATAAAATTAAAATAAAAATTCTCCCCTCACTAGACAACTTTTCTAGTTCTTTCTTTTTCCAAATAGAATTGTTCTTAGGAAAAACAATAAAAATAAGAAATTTTCTTCCTTTCAGTGCAATTCTGAGTGTAGAAAATATCACTCAACACAACTTAAAACAAAATCTCCTGAGGTAGACAGCAGACAAACCACAATACAACAAAATAAACACACTACAAAAACACTGTAAACAGTTTCAAACTTATTCCGTTTTTCAAGTCAAACAATATAATAAACTAATGCAAAGAATAAGGAATTTCTTCCCTTCAGTGCACTTCTGGCTTAAAAAAAGTGAAAATTAAATAAAGAAAGTATAAATAAAGAAAGACTACGTTAAGGGGCCCTCCCCCATTGAGAACAAAGGATTAGAGGTTTTTATTTAAGAACAGTATCATGTTCACATTTGTGACGTGTCGACTCGAGGAGAGCGCTGAGTGGGCGGGCCAGGCTGAGTCTCTACCTGAAGGCCTGATTGGCTGGAGCCGCTGAGCCACCTGATGGTGCAACAACAAAAGACAACAGAGAGTAGACTTTGATGAATCCGTGTGCGCAGCAGTCAGTGCAAAAAAAGTTTGAGTATCGATCTTTTTACACGAGTATTGTTCAATATCAGTACCAGAGTTGGTATCGATATTATTGATATTTGGATCCGCCCACCTCTAGAGAGCGGAGAACATCCTGCCCCACTCTGGCTTCAGATCTGAACTCACCCATGGGTGACTGTTGATCTGTTGATGCCTGGCCCACACTACAAGACTTTTCATCATAACCGATGTTGAGAACATGACACATATTTCACAGATGTTTCTGTGTTTGACCGTTGTTAGTTCTTAAAGTCCTCCACACCACACACTTTCAGATAACACACACCAACACACAGGTTCACTCCTCAAAACATCGCCGGAGTTTTTTGTCAAATGCTATGTCACTAGAGCAGGCAGGAGTTCCTCACACACTCGGGCTGTATCTAAAACAGAAAGCAGAATGTATCTTGCTCTCTTGCTCCCTCACAAGACAGCACTTTGAAATGAAGGTGTTTGTGACAGAGTCACATTCAAGTATTCAATATTTCATCACATTGCCACGCACCTGTACACTAACGCACCCTCGCCAGAATCAAGATCAGAATCATGATGTAAACACACACGGCTCAGCTCTGATTGGTTTACAGTTTTCAGGCCTGATGTTAACGTGACGTTTCACATCTGAGAGTTAAGTCCACACTACAAGTACAAAATCACTGTCAAACATTCCATAAATTACAAATAAATTACACCTTGTTCAAAAACTATTTTTGAGTATGATTTAGGTCTTTCACCATTTACCATCTATAACACTGTGCATGATTCAGAAAATCTCAGTTTGGACACCACTGAATGTGTATGACCTTCTAGCCCCCAGATGGCTCTGCATGGGAAACAGTCAAGCTACTGTGATAAATACAGCAACATTAGCTCAGGAGGACTTGGGAAAACCAGTGTTACAGAATTCGGTCTGCTGCTGCATCATGAAATATAACTTGAAAATCTTACATAGGAGAACACCAAACTTTTCTGGGCCTAAGTTCATCTCTGATGGTTGAAAGACGGTGAAAAAGTGGTAAACGCGTCTCTGTCCAATATTTTTGGAGTGTTGCCTGCATCAACATGTTTCAACATTTGAAATGTAGTTTTGCTTTTAAATACTGGGTTTGAATACACATCACTGCTTTCTGCTGTGATTTACACATCACTGTTTTTGCACAGCATCCCACATTTTTGGGAAAGGGGGTCTCATTTAATATTTAAAGAAAGTCAACAGCACATGCAGTTTGAGAAGAGTGAGAGTTTTTCTGAGAGTTTAAAGAGTGAAAGTAAATTTTTCACAGGGTTTCAGAGTTCTGGACTAAACTGGAGTAGATTTGGGGCGTTTTGAATGTCGCTAAATACCAAATTTGATTTCACAGAGGAGCTGTGGAGGGAAAGGCTGGAGAGAGTGTCCGACATGTCTGAAAAGCACAGGTTTTAGCAGTCTGCAATTCATAGGGAACTGTTCACCAATTCTTTGCACAGACACACAATATCCAATTCCTTGCACATTTTCTGTAGCTACATTATCGCTTCTGTATATATCTGTACTTTATAATATGTTTATTTTAAAACTTTATCCATTTGCAACATTAAATCTGGGGGGTATTGAACAAAGCAGGATTTCTCAGTTAATCAGTTCACTTAGACACAAAGTGCAGCACTGTCCTTTAGGAATCTCCCTCAGCTCTGTACATATCAGACAGACTTGATTTTGGGCTTAAGTTATCTGGTTAAACTGTGTTGTGGAGAGGATCCCAGATGTCAGTTTTCAGGGCGTAAACACTACGAGGGTGTGTGTTGTCAATATTTCAGGACTTGTTAGAACAAGACTTGTTTTATCTGAAAAGGAGCGTCAGGTAGCAAGGTTAGTGCAGACCCTGGGAATTTTGGATTTTCTCATACACCATATTTACATATTCCTTTCTCTTGTTTCAAAATGTCCAATAACTGTGCTCAAAAAGTCACACAGTCAACAAGTAGACGATTGTTTAATAATGCCTTTATCCTTTCTATAAATAATTGTTCTTTCAGTAAAAAAGAAAATAAATCAAGCAAAGTGATTCACAAAGGATCAGCAGATTTCTGAGAAACAGCCAATCAAAATAAAGATCCTGCTGGTCTCTGATCTGCTGTAAAATCAGATCGCAGCTCTAAGGGAGTCAGTTCAGGATAGAATTTCGCCAGACATTGTACGTGACAACAAAATACTTTATTGTAACAATCAACATTTTTGTTTCGAAACAATGGAACAGTAACAAAACAAAGTTTGCCTTAACATTAGGAAAATAAATCATATTTGAGGTAGAAAAGTAGAAACCACAATATAAAATTAAAATAAAAATTCTCCCCTCACTAGGCAACTTTTCTAGTTCTTTCTTTTTGTTTCTTTTTCCAAATAGAATTGTTCTTAGGAAAAACAATAAAAATAAGAAATTTTCTTCCTTTCAGTGCAACTCTGAGTGTAAAAAATTACACTCAACACAACTTAAAACAAAATCTCCTGAGGTAGACGGCATCCGAAACCAAGAAAATATAGGGTTAGTATCGCCGATATCGATACTGATACCATTCATTCAGTCATTATCTGTAACGCTTATCCCGTTCAGGGTCCAGAGCCTACCTGGAATCATTGGGCGCAAGGCGGGAATACACCCTGGAGGGGGCGCCAGTCCTTCACAGGGCAACACACACACACACACAATCACACTTACAGACACTTTTGAGTTGCCAATCCACCTACCAATGTATGTTTTTGGACTGTGGGAGGAAACCGGAGCACCCGGAGGAAGCCCACGCGGACATGGGGAGAACACACCAACTCCTCACAGACAGTAACTCCAGGCCCCCTACCTGCTGCGCCAGCGTGCCGCCCGATATTGATACCAATACTTTTTAATATTTAAGCTTCATAGATCCAAAGGATCCAAAAGACCTTGGATAGATCTTCACCAGACACTGTACGTGTTCAGTTGTTAGTTCTTCCTCCACACCACACACTTTCAGATAACACACACCAACACACAGGTTCACTCCTCAAAACCTCGTCGGAGTTTTTTGTCAAATGCTACGTCACTAGAGAAGGCATGAGTTCCTCACACACTCGGCTTCCTCACAAGGCAGCACTTTGAAATGAAGGTGTTTGTAACAGAGTCACATTGAAGTATTCAATATTTCATCACATTGCCAGGGCACCTGTACACTAACGCACCCTCGGCAGAATCAAGATCAGAATCATGATGTAAACACACACGGCTCAGCTCTGATTGGTTTACAATTTTCAGGCCTGATGTTAACATGGCGTTTCACATCTAAGAGTCAAGTCCACCCACACTACAAGACTCTGTGTTGTAAATACTGAACATGTTTCATATTCACAATTCACACTCAGAGCCCCGACTGCTCTGGGAGGAGAGGAAGAGTAAAGAATGGACTTCACACACTACAGGATCATCTTTAATCATCTCCCTACAATTAGGAGACTTTTTGGGAGGAGAAAATAAGACTCAAACTCGGGTCAAGTATACTGTAGTGTGGAGCAGGCTTATTTCAGCATATGTAGATATTCAAGTCACGTCAAGTTTTTTCAAATTTATGTCACTTTTTTGTTTATTGACACAAATTTATGTTTTGTGGGAAGGTGAATGTAGGAAAAACAGCCTTTGTGATTTGAAAAAAGGGCATAGTTTCTCTCCAACAGAACAAGATACCTTCTACTAGTTATAGTTTAAAATAGTAGGTTTCAGTGAAAATGAAATACATAGCACTTCTGATATTTTAATCATATACTTTTGGTAATCTGATTATGGAGTGAACTGCAAACATATGGAGCCTAACCGGAATCACTGGGTGCAAGGCAGGAACACACCCTGGAGGGAACACACACACACACACACACGTTCACTCACACGGAGTCGCCAATCCACCTACCAACTCCTCACAGACCATCACATGGAGTGTGGCTCAAACCCACAACCTACAGGTCCCTGGAGCTGTGTGACTGCAACACTGCCGCCCAAAGGGCTATCAATTTATTTTATTATAGTTCATTTATTGTACAGTTTCACACCACATGTACAAATATTTGAGGACAAAGTTGTAATGAATGCATTCTACATTAAGTTGCACCCATTACTAACACAGATGTGCACACACTGCCTCTCTGATCCCTGTAGAGAATTACTGACAATAGAACTGGATTCTCTGGAGTAGAGAAACATGAACCTAATGCCAGGCGAAGATTATATAGCACCCCAGCACTGAGCCGTGCTGATGAACCCATATTTACTGTCATGTCTCTTGTTAGGAAGTGAGTAGTAGCCTCTATGTAAGCAAACATTATCATTCTCAGTGTGCTCTCAGTTAAATTGTTATTCTCTTTATTTATTGCAAGGATTTCACATATTAATCCAAACACAAACAAGTCTGTGAATCACATAATGCTCCATATAATGTACTTAATGTTTACAAGGTACAATATTAACGCTGAAAACAAAACAGTTATTACAGGGTCACCAGGTGTACAGCTGTACGACAAAATACACAATAACCTAACAATATCCCAAAGAACTCACTGACATTCTCTTACACTTCCAAACACTGCTCAAACAGAGCAACAGAGCTGCATTAGTTATAGAAATTTGTAAGAAGAAAGAAAACAACTAGGGTCCCTATTTTGGGCATTTTACGCAAAGCAGGACATCACAGTGAACCAGACAGACTAGGTTTCTAAAGGTATCAAACTATACACACTGTCTGAACTGTGGTGTATAAGGTGCCCCACAGTCTAGTATCTGTGCCTTAAGAATTGAGGTGAGGGCCCTACAGTCCAGTTTCCATGCCTTAAAAATTCTGGGGTGAGGGGCATGGCTTAACCACAAACATCACATTGACCCTGAGACCCTGCTCATCAACACAAGCTTTTAGAAACAGCTCCATATCAGCCCTGTTTTCAAAAACAAATAAAAAGGGTTCTTTAGCCTCTGGGTCATCTCCAGAGCCTTAGCCTGTCTACATATCTCAAAGGCAGCGACGTGCTTGAGTCATGCTTAAAATGTTCATCCGCGCTCACTTGGAGCTGTACCGCCCACTCTCTCCAGCTTTTTGGACTTTGCAAAAAAAAAAAAATATATATATATATATATATATATATATATATATATATATATATATTGAAACAGCCAATCAAAATAAAGATCCGGCTTGTGTGTGATCTTTTGTGAAATTTGTTTATACCTCAACTCTGCTGAACTACACCACCCCCACATTCTCCTACGTCTTCCTCATGCGTTAGAAATGGCTCTGGGGAAACTGAACGATTTTTTTAACAATCACCCTGCTGCAATTTATCTGCTGCTGAACCTTGCTCTTATTGTTGTAGAAAAGCTGGTGGAGCATGACTTCGAGTGCCCCTGTGAAAATGTGGGGTTTACCTGGGAGATTATTACCTGGATTATTGTCTTTCTGTACCTGGGGATGCCTTTTCTTGTCACTGTTAACCTTGGTGTTTACGTCTGGAATTCAAAACTCTGGCCATTTTCAGAAACACACAATTGCTTCTGCATTTGTCGGAAACTTCTGTACTCTTCAGTACCATCTGCGTTTTGGCTGACACTGTTTTTTAGTGATGGCCGTTATGTCGCCTGTTTGATGACTTCATCATGTGGAGGACAAACTGAGAATAATAGCAAGCTGTGGAAATGCTCTAATGGCACCAATCAAACGACCAATGACAAGGAACATATAAGGACATCGATTTACGTTTCTAAAGTAAGTTATTTTAAATCCTGTTGAAATATTGTTTTGTTGTGATGGTAAAATTTTAAACTGTAGGCTACCAACATGTTCTTGCATGGTTTTTAATCACACACGTGCAGAAACACTGCTCACAATGGTTCTAGAAGCAGCGCTGCCTTCAAAGCAGAGGCAGAAGGAATGTAATTGGTTACCAGCTAACAGGCAGGATGAATGTGTTTGATTTAAAATGCATCGGACAGAGATTTTCAAATACAGCGCCATAAACCGTAAAAAGCTCCACCTAGACCCCAGAACGTGACTGCCAGAAATGTATGTAGAAGAATATATGTGCAATATAACTTTCTTTTATGTTACTATAGACTTAGTTTCATAATTTCTTAGAAGTGCTGCAAAAATTATATTTTGTTTTGTTCGAATGGAGGCTGATGTAACTCCCTCTCTGTCATTCTGCAGATTCTTCAGAGGCAGCGATCATAAATCATATGTGTAAATCATAGCGCTGTAACTCACTGCCTCTAAAGAAAGCTCTGTTGCTTGTGAGGCAGATTCTAAAGAAGTATATTGTACATTTATTGTGGAGCTTTATTGTTCATGTTGCTGTTTGAAAATCTCAGTTTAACCAATCACATTCATTCCGGCCTGTTGGCTGGTAAGCCTCTAGGACCTTTCTGAGTAGTGATTTTGCACACTTACTTTTTTCATTGCACTGTTCTTTGCCCTAATGTCTTTTCCTACTTTTCCTTATATTTTTGTAGGTTTTTTGTTTTGTTCTTATATTTTGCTCTGTTTATAGTACACTCACTGGAAGTCTGTACTGCACTGTATCCATGTCTAAGGAGGGTGTTGTTAAAATACCATGCCTTATATATTGCAGTATCTATTTAATGTGCATTCTCCTGCTATTGGCCGCTAAATCAAGGTCAAAGTCAAATTATATTTTATTATCCCAATAATGGGAAATTTGTTTGGTCAAAGTGCAGCACATTTAAGACACATAGACATATAAATGGTTGCTGAGTTGAAACCTGTTATATAAGGGGTGTAATAACAGATGCTGTAATAGATTTTGGTCTTGTTTGCACATGTTCCCAAATACGCAGACTAAGTCAAAGGACAATACTCTGAAGGACTGTTTTGTAAAACAATTGTAAAATAATACAGTCCACCTGAAAATAATCTATCTATCTATCTATCTATCTATCTATCTATCTATGTAGTTGTTTTTGACACATTTTGTCAGACCTGCTGTACTTATTGCCTTTGCATTTTTTCATCCTTACACCACTGTTCAAAACTCAGAGACACACAACCTCATAATTCAGTATGGGATTCAAAGAAAATCCAAGGGCAATTAATAGTTAACAATGTTCAGATCTGCATGGACGCACATTTCCGCCACATGATATAATTTAAAATAGGTAACGATTTTTTTTTTTCATTAAAACGTAAGCAGCTAACTCAATATTTTGAAATACTAAGTCAATATTCTAAGATTATATCTCATTATTTTGAGATACATAATGATAGTAAGTCAAAATGATCAGATACGATGGCATAATAATGAGATACTTTATGGCCTTTTGTGGCAGAAATGGGCTTCCATAGATCTGAGAACACACATGGCTCTCTGTGTCCATCCTTCTGCTGCGAGAACAGCTCAACACTATCAAATCAAATCAAATCAAATTTATTTGTATAGCGCTTTTTACAACTGACGTTGTCACAAAGCAGCTTCACAGTTTCAAGACAGAACATTTAAATCAAAGCCCAATGCAAGCAAGCCGAAGGCGACAGTGGCAAGGAAAAACTCCCTCGAGGCTGGAGGAAGAAACCTTGGGAGGAACCAAGACTCACAAAGGGGACCCATCCTCCTCTGATCAAACTATAGATTGAATTTTAAATGATCACCAATGAAGTGTCATTATGCTACATAATAATAATAATAATAAGGTGAGCAGCTGGTCTGGTCTGGTCTGCAGGAGAATCCAGCAAACAATCTTCCATCAGTGGGCCACCATTCTCTCAGAAAACAGTAAAACAGTAAAAGGGAAGCAGTTAGTTGAGTTGAGTGCAGCAGAGAATAAGAGCATGTGAATATTTTCTGTAGTGTAGTGACGGATCTGACTGTAACAGACTGGGAGGAGGGAAACCAGAAGGAGCTCAGGCAAAGACATCCTTTTGTTCCAAGCAAGAGAAATTGTGAGCACATCATCCAGGTTTACCCTGATTCTCCATGTCCATGGGTTCCTGAAATGACAACCTTAAACTAGACAGAGGTTAGTTGCCAAAGGCTAAACTGAACAAGTGTGTTTTGAGCCTAGACTTAAACATAGTGACTGTGTCTGCGTCCCGAACACTAGCTGGAAGATTGTTCCAGAGCTGAGGGGCTTTGTAGGAGAAGGCTTTCCCCCCCGCTGAAGTCTTATGAATTCTGGGTACTAGTAAGAGGCCGGCGCCCTGAGATCTGAGTAATCTTGGTGGTTCATAGTGTGTGATGAGGTCTTGCAAGTATTCAGGGGCGAGACCATATAAGGATTTATACGTGAGTAAAAGAATTTTGTAATCAATACGGAATTTAACTGGAAGCCAGTGAAGGGCCGATAAGACTGGACTGATATGATCAAATTTTCTAGTTTTAGTGAGGACCCCAACACTATGGGTCTGAAAGGATGCAGAGCTGTCAATGCAAGAATTACAAAATGTTACTGTTACTGTAAGACTAATTATGTGCAACTGTCTTTTCTTTTAGGTCATAGTTTATATTTGTGTCTGTATCATCTTGTTAGTAGTTCTGCTTTGCCAGATTGGTAGAGGATGCTGTAAAAGATGCTGTAAAGGATTCTGTAAAAGATGCTGTAGTGAATGCTGTAAAGAATTCTTTAAAGGATGCTGCAGCGAATGTGAAGACTGTGAAAAACAGGTCAGTTTTCCAGTGATAGTTTTTTTCCCCATCATACACTCTCAAAAAAAAAACCAAAAAACAAAAAAGTTACAAACAGTGTAATATACTTTTAAAGGTACAGCAGTGGTGTTAAAGTCCAGTCCTGTTCTCTAGAGGGAGAGGGGGAGATCTGTAATCTTTCATTATACAACTGTGAAAAATAAAAGAACATAATATAAGTCCTGGATTCATATAATCAGACCCTTGTTTCTATTACACATGGTTCCCACAGCCTCATACACACACAGTGCAGAAATACTCCTCTCCAGCAGATTCACATCAAATAAAGGCTGAGATAAATCCACACAATTTTTCTGTAATCTGCAGATTCTGAGTGCATTAATAAACTGTATCAATATTTAAAACTTTGGTATATAATAAGTAAGGCATGTTATCATTCATTCAGTCATTGTCTGTAAACTCTTATCCAGTTCAGGGTCACTGTGGGTCCTAAGAATCACCCAGAAACATTGGGTGCAAGGCAGGAACATACTCTCACACATTCACTCACACCTACAGACAATTTTGAATCCACGCCAATCCACCTACCAACATGTGTTTAACTTTAACTTTAATATAATTAACTTGAGATTTTAGAGGCAGCACGGTGGTGCAGCAGGTAGGTGTCGCAGTCACACAGCTCCAGGGACCTTTAGGTTGTGGGTGTGAGTCCCGCTCCAGGTGACTGTCTGTGAGGAGTGTGGTGTGTTCTCCCTGTGTCTGCGTGGGTTTCCTCCGGGTGACTGTCTGTGAGGAGTGTGGTGTGTTCTCCCTGTGTCCGCATGAGTTTCCTCCGGGTGACTGTCTGTGAGGAGTGTGGTGTGTTCTCCCTGTGTCTGCGTGGGTTTCCTACGGGGGACTATCTGTGAGGAGTGTGGTGTGTTCTCTCTGTGTTTGCGTGGGTTTCTTCCGGGTGATTGTCTGTGAGGAGTTGGTGTGTTCTCCCTGTGTCCGCATGGGTATCCTCTGGGTGACTGTCTGTGAGGAGTTTGGTGTGTTCTCCCTGTGTCCGCGTGGGTTTCCTCACATGGTCCAAAAACACATGGTGGGTGGACTGGCTACTCAAAAGTGTCCCTGGGTATGAGTGCATGTGTATGTCAAGGTCTATGAAGGTCTGGCGCCTGTGAAGGCGCCCTCTCAGGGTGTGTTCCGCCTAGCACCTGATGATTCTGAGTAGGTTCTGGACCCAACGCGATCCTAATATAGTTAGTTTTATAGATAGTTTTTAAAAGGGTGTTGGAAGAAGAAGAAACACATTTATTGATCCCCTTAGGGAAATTATTTCTCTGCATCCGTGCATTTCACTGACACATACGACAAACACACATACTGAGCAATTCTTCACACACAAACACACACACACACACCTGGAGCAGGGAACTGTGACCACGTCGCCGCCTGGGGGCAGTTTCAGGGTTAAGGGCCTTGCTCAAGGGCAATTCCGCGGTGGATGAATTTTTTCCCAGCTTATCCACTATCCTGACCCTAATCTCATTGCAAATATATAGTTATTAAACTGCCATCATAGGGACACAACTTTGAGGGACTGAAAATGTTTTGCTAAGAGTTAGAATGGGCCATAATTCCTCTTCTTCTTATTCTTTATACTGTTACATGTGATTTTTTCCTAACCCTAACCTGGGTGTGTGATTTGCAGTAAGTGAAATGCACTTTGTGTGTGTGTGTGTGTGTGTTTGCAGCAGAAATGCTGCTCTGACTACAACCAAACGTGTAAATTCAGCCACTGCAGGGTTTGCTGTTCATCCCACACACAAAACCAATGCTTCGCCCACCCGGACAAAAACTCCAGTGACAAACCCAATAAAAAACCCAGTGCTACACCTACTGACAAACCCACTACTGAATCCACCACTGAATCCACCACTGAACACTCCAACGAAGCCACCAAAATGCTGCCGCCCTGCCACTGCTCCTGTCATCAAGCCTGTAGCTGCCGGTGTCATCTCTCTAAAGTTAAGAAAACACGAACACCTTGAATCACACGGTTGTGATCCTCTGTTAACACACGCTTCATGGAGAACACAATTAGCTCAAGATAAACATGTGATGTTGAGCAAATAACTATAACTAACCTAATGCTACATTTATCATTTCCGTAACTAGATTAGACTGACAGTGTCGGCTGAATACTACAAATATAACGTACCTTACATATCTGCTTTTAAAACTAGTTGATGGAATGGCAGCCTAATACTGGATGCTGGAAGAAGTCTTGAGTTCTCTCAGTTGAATTTTAGTGTGTGTATTGATTACCTGTGTATTCTGATTTATTATTCCATCTACTGCTCAATGAAATTATTGTCATTTTGCTTCACATTCTATTAGCTGATGTTTTACGGAGTCATAGGGCTTTTGTTTTTAATGAGACACCATTATTAATCTTACTTGTTGATTTTTATTTCATACTTTCTGATTGAGTCCTGGTTTATTCTGCATTAATCGTTACGCTGATTAGTTATGCATTTTAATTTAATTTAATTTGTGAAAGGTGCATTAAAAATAAAGCTAATATCCCTGAAATGTTTTCCCGTCTGGTTTTGTTAGGTTCCATTCTGAGTTCTCAGTGTTTACCCTTTCACAAAACACATCCTACCACGCAAGACGGCAGTGCTATATCTAACTTCTTGTGGAATTGTCTGCACAATGACACATCTTCAAAATTTCCGACAGGTAAATAATCAGTGGCCTTAACATAACAAATCTACTGTGAACATCACTTCATAGAACCATCATCTCATCCAGCTATGGCTTAGTAGCACTGGTGTGTTGACTGTTCCAAATCCATCCTCTGGAAAAATGATTGATACTTGAGTAAAATAAAGACTGGCAAAAAAAGAAAAACACCCATGTAAATACATGTACATGAAACCTTAACTGCATATAAATAAACACTTCAGTAACTCTCAATTAGGAGTACACACTCACTGAGAGATTCATTGAATAAACACAAACAACTGATAAATGACAAAATGATAAAAAAAAACATTTTTCAGAGCAAGAGTTTAAGTCTTTTTACAATCTACTGAACATAACATTGTGTGAACATTCACAGAGAAATCTGTCTGTTTAGGACAATGCTGGACACTACTGTGTGTGACCTTCCAGCCCTCAGATGGCTCTGCAGGAGAAACTGTCAAACTGCTTTTATAAATGTAGCCACACAGACATGGAAGGACTTAAGAAAACCATTTTCACTTTAACACTGCTGTCCACTGCTGTGTCAAGAAATGAAACCTGAAACTGTTACAAAACCTGTTTATGTTTCCACATCACCCCAATGTTTTTGGTAACAGGTTGTATTTATTATCACACTGAAAAAACACATGCAGTTTCAGATGACTTCAGTGACAAAAAAATTACATATTTTCTACGGGCACAATTTTTGTTGGCTAAAGTTACAGACGGTGTAAATATCCTTACATTCTGTCTTCCAGAAGGAAAGTAGAATTGCTGTATGTTTTCATAATAAAAGGTTTTTAAACAGAAAAATAAAATAAAAGTATGTGGTTTTAACTTCACGGCCTACAGTTAAAATACAATTTGTTCTACATACGTTCCCAAACTAAATGGTCTACAAGGTATGAATGGGAGTCCCACCACAGTGACAATAGCTTTCAGTGAGTTCTGGACCGTGGTGGTGTAGAGTCGAGGTGTTTTGAATGTCGTTAAAGACCAAATTTAATCTCACCTTAGAGCTGTGGAAGGAAGGCTGAGGACAGTAGCAGACATATCTGAACAGCTACAGGTAACAAAGCAGTCCCTCACTTGCAGAGATAACGGAACCAGATCAGCTTCTTATCTTCATAACGTGGTTAATGGCAGGGCTGGATCCTCCATTCTTCAGGGCTAATGTAGTCAAATGATAGAAAGAGCGTTCATTTCCATAAGGAGAGTGAGCGTTATTATCTGTCATCTTTAATACTGTCCTTTACCTCCTCTGTGGACTCAGGCAAATGCTCTGAATATTAATCAATATAATTTAATACAGTACAATATAGAATACACCAATCAGATAATAATTATAATGACCTCATTGTTTCTACACGTCCCTAATGTGTGGACATCCATATTAATTTATTGAATTATATATTTTTAATAACTTGTAATGTGTATTGCAATATCTACCTCAAAAACTGTTTATACTCCTCATTCCTGACTATTCTGCCCTCCATATGAATGTGCAAATAAATGTTCTGCTGATTGGGAAGGCTGTACATGAAATTTCATTATACGTATGTATAATCACATTAAAGATTCATATTATAAAACATTTGAATTACCTCATAATAATACTTATAATTCTTATCATCATTTAAATATTATCATAATTACATTAACTTCTAAACTGCCATAGTCCAGCTTTTCTCTGATCTGGGATCTGTTTGTTTATCTGCATTACACACTGTGACACACTCAGAGAAAGTGTGAACTGGTCTCGGAGCAGTTCCTCAGCAGACGGCTCAGTGAGAGTGTTGTTGATGAGTTGCTGCGTGGTGTGGAGAGGTGGGGAGGGTGGAGACACAGAGAGGTGGGGCAGTGGAGTGATGATGCGGAGCATCTTTAAAAGTCTGGATATTTTGGATGTTGAGACTAAATCCAGACACTGAAGGAGCTGAAGACTCATCATGAAGAACGCGGTTCTCCTGTTCCTCTCTCTGCTGACTGTGGGTAAGACTTCTCTGTACTATCTGGTGAGAACCTGATATTGTCATTAATGCAGTAGTAACACACTGTAATCAGAGAGTTTAGGTTTAAATTCTTCATCGCAACTTTTGGAACAAAATCTTGTCTCTCATTTAGTGGAGGTCAGTTACAGATTGTAGAATATAGACTGTGTTCCTATTGGTCCATTTCAAATTATATCAAATCAGAAACAAAAGGAGATACAAGGTTTGGTTAGCAATAGAGAACCATCTTATATTCAAGTGCACAATACATGAAAAACTACTTCTTAAAAATGATGGCACTTCCAGAGTCCTTTATTAAAGGTAATTCTTAAGATTATTCTTAAGATTGATGGATAATGTAATATATATGACTCTCTATAGCAGCTTTTAGAAATGGCTTTTATACGACACAAACATGGGTTTTTCTATTGTTACAATGTCAAATTTGTTACAATAGAAGGACAATTTTGTTCCATATCGAACCCTTTTCTAAAATGTGCTATATAGAACCATATACTACATTCTCCATCAATTTGAAAAACTGTTTTAAGATGCAAAAGAACCCATTAATCATGCACAGGACTCTAGGTTCTCATGGTTCTATATAAAACAATTTTCTTTACTACAATACCTTTGTAGAACCATCATGTTGTAAGAGTGTACAGTAATGAATTACAATTATTTAGTCACTGTCCACCACAGCTGATGAGGCTTGGAAGGGTTAAACATTGGGGTGATACAGGCAGTCATGGGTCTCAACTTAATTCCCCATGTACCAACCCTCCCAGAACCCATGCCCTTCCGTTACCCAGCTGACCCATTTTCAGCCCACGAGGCCCAGCTGAGTCGGTTTATCCCGAGCTGTGCCTAATAAACCCAGCTTCTCTTCTCTTTCCTCAGGTGTGGGGTGCTCTGATGTGCAAAAACGCTTGGTGTCCTCCATCACATGTCCTGACACCGAGAGACTCTAGCATGCCCGAGTTGTGCATGAGTTTCGGAACGGAACCAGCATGACGTGTGCTGGGACTCTCATTCACAAACAGTGGGTGATCACCTCCTCTCACTGCTACGCTGGAAGAGATGGGTGAGACCCAGGTGTGGGAGATCTGGGCATAAATTTCATTTCAGTGTTGAGGGGAAATCAAGAGTACAATTTCTCAAGAGCAGCCTCCAAGAGTCTGTTGTTTTAAGGCTACAGGTACTATGTTCAACCAGTAATACCAAGAATGCATAACGGCGTGATCTCATCTAATGCTTTATTCAGTAGCTCATTGGAAGGCTGTGTTTACCAGGTGGTTAATGTTACTATGTCTACTTGGCATAGTATTCTTTTCAGTATTCATTATTCTTCTACTTGGGGAAGAATAAAAGTTTGCTATATGACGTCACATCTTGTAAACTAGTGTATTATCAAGAATCTAGTTCACTGGTGTGAAATATGACTTGGCTTGCTTTATTTATGCAATTGGTACTTCCCATTTTCCAACACCACTCGAATGCAGCATAACAGATTCTTAATGGAAAACTATAATGTCAAAAGACAGCAACCTGCAACATCCAATATTTGCTCACATTTGCCAACCATTTAAAATATGAAGATCTGGCAACTCCAGGGACTTCTGCCCCACCACAAACCTGACAGAAGATAAATGATTAACAAATGAATGGTGTAGCAACAAATGTTAATGTTGCATGGTTTGAGGATTAATAAGAGGAGGTTTTAGTGATGGATACATTTCCAGATGAGCTTAAGCTGAAGCTAATATTAAAGCTAACACTGTAGCTAATTAGAGAGGTCAGGAAAATATAACTTTATGGCTAATTAATGCTAAGTGTAATCTTCATGTTTAATATTAAACAATCTATGTCCTCAGAGCTTCAAGCTCCTGTTATCAAGTTTTCTTTTTTCTATCGACCTTTCTGACCTAACAGAAAACTGAAAGTGGAACTCGGTGGGCATCCAAAGATGGCTGTAAAACAGCAGCTGATGGTCTCAGACATCAGGGTTTATCCCAAGAGCTCGACAGAGGAGCCCATCATGTTGATAAAGCTTCCAGAATCAGCCAAAGTTGCTCCGGCTGCGCTGCCGACAGGAGCCTGCATCGCTCCGAGTGACGGGGACGAACTGCAGGTCTCTGGACGAGGAGCTACTACTGCTGAGGGAGGTGAGGAACATCTGAGTTTTTTATCACAATCAGTTATATCATTTATTAATAATTAATGCCCCAGGTGTGTTTCAGTAAAAATTACAGGGGAACAACTAGGTTCTCAGGGTTTAAAGATCTAGAATATCAGATACAACACACACAGAACCCATGAGATTCAGTTAGACCAGCAACTGGTTCTCAGGACTTACTCATGTAGAACAACCGATTCTACAACCACTGAGTATTTATTTATTGTAGGTATGGGTGTGAAGGATCTTATGTGTCTGGAGGTCAAGATCCACAGCAAAAGCCACTGTCCAGACCTGTCCTCAACCGACTATCAGAAACACAACTATATCTACTGTGGCGGAGGAGTCGACGGTGCAGCAATCAAAGCCTGTAAGGTAAGAACAGTCCTAGTAGGCAGCGTCTAAGGGTGAATCTCATTCCTTATTTTCCCCTCTCCCCCTTGTTTTGAAATGTCCTTACAGGGTGTAGTGGTTAAAATCCCCCAGGGCAACCCTTCAAGATCCTGATACGTCATCAGAACACAAATTTCTGCTTGTTCTGAGATAAAGGGCCATAATCCACAGAAATTACATTAAACTAAGATAATACACTGGTGATTACAGAGTTTACTTTCCGTTTGGAGTGTGATTTCAGTTTGAAGGGGTATTCAGCCCTCCCTCTCTTTTCCAACAAGAAATGAGAACCCCACCCCTAGGGGCAATGGAAAGGTAGAGCTATGGTTTTGATATGGAATTCACGCTATCATTTGATTTGTCTCGACTTGCCCAACGAATGCTGTGACGGTTCCTGCTCAAGAACCTACTATAGATTTTAGTTCAGGAACCAGTTTATGTGGTGGAAAATGGTTCTAAATAAGGTTTGAAAACAGGAACCAAACTGGTTTTACATCAGTGGAGAAAGACCAACTGTGTACTGAGGCCTTGATCAGGACGGAGCAGTTACAGAAGAAGAATGAACGAATTAAATACTGAATCAGCATCTTGATGAAAAAGTTCCAATGAACTAGAATCAGTTTTCTTGAGTCTGTTTAAAACACACTTCTCCACACCTCTTTTCTTCCTGTCCCTCAACACAGGGCGACTCTGGGTCTGGTCTCCTGAAGAAAGAGATGACCTCCAAGTCACATTTCTTTTTCTGGACCAAGGAGGAGAAGGTGGACGTCCTGTACGGAGTTCTCATCAGTGGACACGGAGACGCTTGTGAAGACAAATTTGTCTTTGTCGACATCTGTGCCAAACCAATCAAGAAGTGGATCGATGGCATTCTGGGATAAACACTGAAGAGATGGTAGCTCTCTACAGAAATAATAATAATAAGAGCTCAGTAATATGCACTGATCAGCCATAATATAAAAAAAAAACCTCAATCATTTTTCATACACTGTCCATTTATTAGCTCCACTGACCACACAGTGTAGAAACAAGGAGGTGGCTTTAATGTTATTACTGATCAGTTTGTTTATAATCAGTTAAATCTATGAATCTGTCTTGGTGGTATTTTTTTTCATGCTTTTCTGACACCCATCTCTCTCTCTCTCTCCCTCTCTCTAGACCATTGAAAGTTGCTGTTTTCATCTCAGGGCGAGAGTCTCAGTTTGAGGATTAGGTCAGATCTACAGTTTTCCTTTGCGGTTGTTTGGCTTTTTGCTTAAATTTAAATTAAACTGTTGACAGCAACAATTAAAGTGTCTCCTGTTTTGTTTTATGCCAGAATTACGCTTGAATTTAGACTCCACACCCAGTATGAGACCTGCATTGCTGCCGTGCTGTGGTAACATTTCTAGGGCCATTCAATCATTCATTTTCTGCAGATATTTGCAAATTATTTCCAAAAAACATTTAAAATGTTTTCCTGACAGAAACATTGTATTCAAGTCCTGTGTGTGCTGTGATCAAACTCTGTGATGACAGGACAGTGGCTGTGATTCTGTTTCTATTTCGCAGCAGACAGACACTGGACGTCCATCTGGACGTCCACTCTACTGGACAGTACAGTGGCCTGGCTCTGTTTTTGTTCCTTTACAAACTGCTCACAGCAGATGGTTCCATCAACAGGACGTTACCTTATTACTCTTTGGGTGTGATTCCACACTTCAGCTACTAGATGACGATGTTTGGTCATTAACAGGGGGAACAGTAACACAGGTGTCAGTAGTGTTCAATGCTCACAGTGCTGTTAAACCCTGCCACACGCTGGTGTTGAAGACCCTCGCTGCGTTAAGGTGATTCCATTAGTGATAGACGTTCAACTCTACACACTACACAACTCTAAGCACTGCCAATACAACAGGACCTTTTGGAGCAGCTGCACATGAGACTAATGTCACTATGCCCAAAGCCACTCTCTCTCACACACACACACACACACCTGTGGACAGTTTCACACAGTCATTTCACACACCAAAGTGTGTTGGGGCTGAAAGTGGAGCACCTGGAGGAGGCCACACAGATACATGGAGAACACACCACACTCCTCACAGACAGTGATATGATAAAGACCTCTCTGTGTATGTCGTGTACACATCCCTTTTTCTATTGCAATCCAGTAAGTTTGGAGTCTGGGTGATTACGCGGGTCCTTCAGCGGGAAGACCTGTGTGTTTCTGTGTAAAATGACTACATATTTCCTCAAAGTCCATTCAATAAACCCCACTACAGGGACGTTCTTGTGGCGGATGATTTGGATGCTCCAGTCTTTAACGTAGAACTGCCTTTGGATTGATGACCTTCACTTCTCTGTGAATTCAATATCTATTATAACAAAACACAAACAAAGAGATGCTCGGTTACTGTGATGTACAGATTATGGTGCTCTACTCCTTTCTAAATTTAGTCCTGGTCCTGCAAGCGGGTTCTTATTTAGTCCCTGTTCTCTCATGGTTCAGAGCGAGCAGATTAGGGACTAAACCATGGCATGTAAACCTTGCACAGCCCTGATTATCCAGAGAAAGTCGCCATGATACGCCATGCAATGCGGACATCCAGCACTAACTCTCCATCTGTAAAATCTCCAGCTACAGCAGAGAACACATTTGTTTTTAGCCGACTCACAACAGCAGCTCGTTAAAAATTAGGCCATGGTCTTTTGAAGAGGTTCATCACTAGTTATAATTAGTATTAAGTGTGTGTGTGTGTATTTGAGACACAGCCTGGGTAACTCTGAGGCAAATGAAATGAGGGAACTGAGTTTGCTTGGCATTTGAAGCCAGTCATCTACCAACTCAGCAAACTGAGTTCGTATCCCACTTCTGGAGAGTTGCTGATGGAATTAATGGCCTGCAGGTTGTGGGACATTCCTTTGTTTAAGGACAAGTCCACCCAACTTCTCCAGGTTGGAATTTCTCCTCAGTATAGCCCCCTTCCTTTGCAGTTTCCAAGTCCCAGAGTCTTGGGGCTGGATCTGTGGTGGCTCAAGCAGACCAGTAGCCCCCTGGGACAGATACAAGTAGAAGAGACCTCAGAGGACAACCCCATCCCCCTCTCCTCCCAAAAATGAGATGGGAAAGAAATACAAATGAAGCAGCTAGGCTGAAGGAGACAGGAGATAGGACCTGAGCGGTTACACATAAAAAAATTACTCACAGTTTCAGATAACAGAGTCAAACTCACCTCCCCGTCTTCAGAAAGCGGTTCACTGTGGGACGGGATACATGTCGGTTTTTTCATTAAACAAATAAATGTTTTTATCTTCCACACCCTTTACTATTCTCTACAAACTCTGTTGACTGAAGCAAATGTTTGTATTTGAATGGAAGGCTTAAGCTGAAGTGAACACTCCGTCTCTTCCCCACAGTGGAACACAGTTCTGTCTCTTAATAATACATCTGTGTCCTGCTTTGTTCAAAACCCCACAAGCTGCACAGCAGCGTTCTCCCTCTGTCTAAACAGCCCTGTTTCTTTAAATGATAATGAGCTGCTCATTGTTCACCCCGACCCCAAAAGTGAGGAGCAGAAGCTCTGGTTTTTAACCGTTTTCACTCGGCTCTCTTTCTTCTTCGTTCTTGTTTTAACACAGTGCTCTTATTTCTCTGTGCTCTCACATAAATATGGGTCCAGCACTGTGATTGGACAGACTCAGACGAGGGGGTGGGGCGATTCTAAAGTCTCTGACTTGACGTCAGAAGTGGAGCAGAATTAGGATGGCCCATTTACTCTCACGTTTTCAGATTTAGACAGCACACAGAAAACTGACTGTGGGTCTTCTTTCACACTGTGAGAGTGTGGGAGAACTGGGTTGTGGAACAGTGTTCTCGGGAGAGATGGAGTTCCTCTGGTATGAGTTGGAGTTGTGAGCGTGATCCAGAACTAATCACCAACACAAGCCCCTCACTGATGATTATGATTAGCTCCATCAGATGCTCACAGCTATGTTCCAACATCTAGTGTATAGTCTTTCCAGAAGATTAGAGGCTCTTGGTGCAGTTAAGAGGAGCACAATTCAGTTCATGTCCTTCATTTCAGAGAAGTATCCCGTATGGAGTACATTCCCCCTGTGTGCATATTGTTTGATGTGTTTTAAGATCAATAAAAGTTTTTCATGACCAGTTCCAGGCTTAAACTGTAGTAATTTTAGGAGAAACACATTTAGGATTGTGGGATTGTTGTGGGTTTTAAGGTTTTAATGTTTTAACACTTTTCTGCTTTAATACTTGAAGCAAAATAATTTAATTTCTCTTGAATTATAACTGCCCTGAAGGAACAAACCTTTTTCAGCAACAAAGAAAATAAGATTCCAGCAGTCCCCTAAGAAAACACACTACCACGGCTGTGCACAGATCAGCCATAGCATTATGCCACACCCTTTTCTACACACTCTCACTTCTCTTAGCCCCACTGACCACATAGGAGTGCTGTGTAGTTCTACAGGTACAGTACTATTGTTACAGTACAGTTATGGCCGATCAGTGTAAATATATATCATCCGCTGTCCAGTGAAAAACCTGTACTTCCATGTTTGTGGATGTTTAGTTTATGACATCATTTGAACATAGCAGCTGTTTTTCAGACTGTTTGGACCTTTCATGAAGAATGGACCAATAGAAAATCCAGACACGTTTCCATGTTTTTTCACCTTTCATAATACTAAAATAGACATAGTTTTATTGATACTGAATTCAAATGTGACATTTTCTATTCATTCATTATCTGTAACCCTTATCCAGCTCAGGGTCGCGGTGGGTCCAGAGCCTACCTGGAATCATTGGGCACAAGGCTGGAATACACCCTGGAGGGGGTGCCAGTCCTTCACAGGGCAACACACACACACACATTCACTCACACACTCACACCTACGGACACTTTTGAGTCGTCAATCCACCTACCAACGTGTGTTTTTGGACTGTGGGAGGATACCGGAGCACCCGGAGGAAACCCACGCGGACACGGGGAGAACACACCAGACAGTGACCCAGAGCGGGAATCGAACCCACAACCTCCAGGTCCCTGGAGCTGTGTGACTGCGACACTACCTGCTGCGCCACCCACACATTTTCTATTTATTGGAAAAAATAGAAAAGAAAAGGGGAAATTTCAAATAAAACCTTTAAAATCAAACCCATTTTAGGAGGCATCTACAAACCTTTTGACATGTGAGTTTGGTGGATGTTTTGCAGTGTGGTGTGATTGGTGGGGGACTGGGAGCGAAAGAGTGTGTGTGTGTGTGTGTGTGGGTGTGAGGGACAGGTTTAAAAGTAGAGGGAGTTTCGGATGTCAAGAGTAAATCCAGAAGCTGAGGGACCTGAAGACTCATCATGTGGAACGCTGGCCTCCTACTCCTCTGTCTGATCACAGTGGGTAAGACTTAGACTTTAATACATCTCTTTGTACCACTGAGAAAACACCAGATATTATCAGGTGAGCACCAGATACGAATACACTGCTATTTTACAGTAAGGAGCACTTCAACCTGGAAAAGCGAACTGCAGTGAAAATATAACACCGGGAGAGTTCTTTAAACTCAGCTCCCCCTCCACCCTCCCCTCTGCTTAGGTGCGGGATCCTCTGGTGCTGAGGATGTTGAGAAGCGTTTAGTGTCAGCGGTCACCTGTCCTGATACTGAGAGTCTCCATCACGTCCGGGTGGTGAATGAATTTCGTGATGGGACCAGGGCGACATGCGGTGGGACTCTCATCAACGATCGGTGGGTCATCACGGCCTCAAAATGTTACAATGGAAGAGACAGGTGAGTGTGTTTGTATTTACATTGAAGGGGTTTAGTAGTGGCCCCTTTTATCCAGAGATACTTTAATTGAGTTACATGCGTAGACATTTTGTGTGGTGTGGTTACCTGAGCAGGGAATGGAACATAGAGCTGGGCAATTAATTAAAAATGAACAGAAATCTGACATTCGGAAAATCTAATCGACGTAATCTTGCCTGTATTGATTATATCGGATTTTCTTTAATATATCCTGTAACCGCGCTGTAGTCACATGACTCTGCCCTGTCCAATTTGACACATGGACGAGAACCTAAACATGGAGATGGACCGAGCAGCTCGTACCATAGAAAAACACTGTGTCTGTGGTTTGATTGTGTTTTGACTTGAGTGAAGAAGACAGATGTCGAATGTAAACACTGAGAAAAACTGTTTCAGACCTAAGTTAATCCCCCACTCTGTTTCACATTGAACACAATCACACACCAAATATGAACAGAGCACAGCTCAAACACAGAGAGGGACTCCCAAATACATTAGAAACCTTTAACATGGGAGATGGGAGCATATTTACTGTACAAGCCTCTTCAATGAACTATGAGGCAACAAACAACAACAAAATAATCCTTCATTAATCATAATGAACATAATTAAAGTCTAGTTGTATTCCCGAAAGTTCTTTACATTCTCTTCTCCAAAAGGGGAGGGGGAAATCTGTAATCCATTACAGAATTGTGTAAACTGAAAGAACAGTCCTGAAGGTGAAATGGGGGCATATGAAATCCACAATCCGGTACAGTTGTGTTCTCTAATGAAAGGTCCTGGACATGTACCACCACAGTGACAGTTTTGCTGACAGTGCATGTGTTATTTAATTTATGTTGTTTTTACTTTGTTCTCCTACCTCCAGCACATTGAAAGTGGAGCTGGGCGGCCACCCAAGGATGGCTGTGAAAAAACAACTGCGTATTGCCATTAACGACATCAGGATTTATGCCAAGAGCAAGAGAGAGGAGCCCATCATGATGCTGAAGCTTCCAGAGCGGGTGAAAAACATCTCTCCTGCGAAGGTGCAGGCTGGAGACTGTATGGCCCCGAGTGACGGAGAAGAACTGCAGGTTTCCGGACGTGGGGCCACCACTGCAGAAGGAGGTGAGAAACAGCTGCAGTGCTGTCAGTAGTAATAATATTGATTTGTCTTTTTTTTTATTATTATTATATTTTTAAGCATCGGCATTAACATAGCATTATCAAACCAATTAAATCAAATCATAACATTTTTGTCACATACAGTGTCATACAACTTGCAGTTAGACGCTTTGAGAAATAAGATCCACTCAAATTTATACAGCAGACAAGAACAAGTTAACAAAGAGAAGCTTAAGAATAAACATATCAACTGAACATGAAAAATGTTGAAATATATACCAACATAATAGTATAACTAAAGGAAGTTCTCTGTAGTACTCTGTAGCTACATTTCCAGATGCATGTGAAATTTACTGTGTAAGACTCAGGTGCAAAAGCGAGTGAGAATGGCAGCAAAAAAGAAGAAGGTGGACATAACTAGCTATTTTGCAAAGGAATGTGTAAGTCACAAAGTCAAGTTTGCTAATGAAATGAGTCCTTCATAAGAACATTAATGGCAATGCTAAGCTTTGGCGCACAGCAGCCTAAAATCGTCTGTAGCTATGAATATCATGGTTTGGAAATTAGCTACAGAACAAACTGCCAACTTCTTTGTCAGTTATAAGTTTAACATTGATTTAACGTTATATATTTAATTAATTAAATTATACATTTTTATTCTGAATAAATTAAAAGCACATAGAATAGAATATGTGGTATATCAGTCCTTTATCATTTTATCATGACGGGGAGGGGGGTTGGTAATCGGGTAAAAACGTCCAGTGAGTGATGTGTATTCGGGGTATATTATTGTTTTATTGAGTCCAGAGTGTGCATGGCTTGTGGGATGAAACTCCTCCTCATCCTCTCTGTATTTGCCTTCAGGGAGTGAAAGCCCTTCCCTTGACCACAGAGTCTCAGTTGAGGGGGGCGGGGGGAGTGGGGACAAAGTTACTCTTGTTGTAGATGTTCTACAGGTCAAGATGCGGTTTACAGTGGTAATAGCTGTAGTAGTAGTATTAAAAGTTGTAATAGTAGCAGTAGTAGTAGTAGCAGCTTTGGGCAGTAATGATGGCAGCTCTTTGAGTAGTAATAGCAGGAGCAGTAAAGATCGCAGTAGTAAAGGTAGTAGTAGTATTTACTATTCTAGGTATAATAGTATCATTGTAGTAGATTAGTAACCGAATAGTAAGAAGCAGTGATTGTAAGAGATATCACTGAAATATAATAATGCTCAGAAGTCTTACGTACCTAAACGATGATGAATATGAGAAATATGTATAAAATTATATATAATTAAAATAAACACAAAAACAAATACAGTAAAAGTATTTTTGTTCTAAAAAGTAGTAGCTGTGTTGTGAGTGTGATCACACTCAAACTTGCTGGAATAATGGGGTTGGGTTTATTCTGATATTGGTGGGGGTGGGTGCTGTTTGTTATTTTTGAGTAAATATACTCTTACTACTTAAACAAAAACTATTTATCTCATTTTCTCAGGTGTTTCAAACCTTTGTACTCTATTGTGGGTAAGTAAAGGTGTCGTAGTAATAAATTCTGCACTAACAGATGCCATTAGTACTGTTCAGGAGTATATCACAAGAAGTAGAACACATCCAGACTGTGGTGCTGTGGATCAGGGCACATTTTATTAACACAGCACCTGTTGCAGGACCGGGTGTGAAGGACCTGATGTGTCTGGAGGTCAAGACCCTTAGTAAGAACCACTGTCCAGACCTGTCTGGAAGTCGCTATAAGAAGTACAAATACATCTACTGTGGCGAAGGAGTGGATGAAGCAGAAATCCAAGCCTGTAAGGTAGGAGTCTGTGTCTGCTCTGGACCCACCACAACCCTAATCAGGACGGAGCAGATACAGAAGAAGAATGAATATTCATACAGTCATTCATTCATTCATTGTCTGAAACCGCTTATCCAATTCAGGGTTATGGTGGGTCCGGAACCTACCTGGAAACACTTGGCACAAGGCAAGAACACACCCTGGAGGGGGCGCCAGTCCTTCGAAGGGTGACACACACTCAAATGAATGAATAAAATACTGTATCAGCATCTGATGTAAAATATGTTCCGATGATCTAGAGTCAGTGTTCTTGAGTTTGTTTAAAACAGTGGCCAGTCTTCTCCACACCTCTTTCCTTCCTGTCCCTCAACACAGGGCGACTCTGGGTCTGGTCTCGTGAAGAAAGAGATGACCTCCAAGTCACATTTCTTTTTCTGGACCAAGGAGGTGAAGGTGGACGTCCTGTATGGAGTTCTCATCAGTGGACACGGAGACGCATGTGAAGACAAATTCATTTTTGTTGACATCTGCGCCAAACCAATCAAGAAGTGGATCGACAAAATGCTGTCATAGATACTGAAGAGAGGCTCAACACTAATTGGCAAACTACAAAGGCCGTCTACAAACCTTTGGACACAGAAAGTAGCTCTCAACAGAGGCAGAGGTCTAATATCAGAAAAAAAGTATCATGTCCTGTAATCTCTTCACTTAAACAAAAGTTTAAAATGTGGCTAAAACTTTAGCCTCCTGTTTGTATTTATTTTGCTTTCTGATTTTTCCTCCTCTCAAAAAGTCTTTCTCTTTCCTTTTCACATCCTTCACTCTATTAAAAATAAAAGTGCTTTGACTGATGCCATAGAGGAGGAACATTTGATTCCATAAATAAGCATTTTTGCTAATAACTTTGTTAAAGTTTGTCAAACTTTAAACCTTTAACAGGTTCTTCACTCTCACACCTCTTTGATGACATTGGTTTATGATATTGCACTGTCAGTTCTAGTAATAGGTTCTATATAATGTAAACAGTGCCATACATACAAGTCTGAGAACTTGTTACTGATGCTCCATCACAGACAGGTGTCACAAAACACTCATGGAAAATTGATCTTCAAAACCATATTTGTGAAGGATGTGCCAGCAATGTCTTAGTTTCTGGCTCCTCAAAGTGCAAAAGTGCAATACTCTGATATAACATTCACACTCACATCTGTAAACGGATGCATTTATGGACTTTGTAGTTTGTCTGGGACTCAAAGTTGTATTCACTGTTCATCACCAATTTTTGATTCCCTGCTGATTTTATGTAAGGTGCTGTTTCTGCTGAGGAATTTTTTTAATCTCTTGTGGGAATCTCCTGTGTTGTCAACATATATCTGTGGCTTTTATTACACCTCCCCTCACCAGGTTTAATTACAACGCAACCAACACTACACAAAGTTCTCTGACAAACTGAAACCAGGCTGAGTGTTAGTCCAGGACCTGCTTTGATTTGGGCATTGTTGTATTCCATTGACAGGTTAGAAATGACTTTATTTATTATATTTATTATATTATGCTCCGGTTTCCTCCCATGATCCAAAAAAGAAAAAAAAACCAACAAAAAAACACATTTTGGCAGGTGGATTTGTGACCCAGAATTGTCTGTAGGTGAGAGTGTGTCACCTTGTGAAGGACTGGTGCCTCCTCCAGGGTGTGCTCCTGCCTTGTGTCCAGTGATTCTGGGTAGGTTCTGGATCCACTGCGACCCTGAACTGGATATGCGGTTACAGACAATGAATGAATAAATGAAGCCTGTCAAACCATTTTGGGCATCGCTGGGCAAATCTCCGTGCTTCTCGATTATACTGAGCTTCTTCCTTAAACATTAAAGCACGGTGCTTTGGGTCACAGCTTTATCACATTATCTTTAGCTTTGTTGTGGAAGAAATGTTTTACATTTTTAAACTATGAAAAAATTTAAGATTGTGGGTCAAATGACAGAAAGGCAATTCTCTGTAGAAGAGAACCAGAGGCACGTCGTAATGGGAAACGACTCAAATACATTTATTATTGGTTTGAAAGACACCTCGAAATGATTGGGAGTGAATGGAGGGCTACACTTGAATGATGGCACACTTTGGAAGGCAAGTCCTGGGAGCCCGACACAGACAGAGGGAGAAGACCACACTCCTCACAGTCTCATGGTGCTCATTTGGTTTTGGGAGTGTGTTGAAATACAGCAGCTCAGCAGCTAAACTGTCTTGTGAGATCCAATAGTGAAATCAAAACTGCTCTGTCAACGAACAATCCCAGATGAAGATCTTGGGGTTTCTGAGATTTCACAAGCTTTCTCTGATTTTCAGCTGATCACTGCACAACTGACTGAGTACTTCAGGGTCAAAACTGTTTCCATTAGTGTCAAATGGCTTGCGCATCTTACAGTAATAATAATAATAATAATAATAATAATAATAATAATAATTAAAAATTGCATTTCAATTATGAGTTTTACTTCATGAATTATTAATGAATCACCCAGTCGGCATCATCACATTTTCACAGCTGGGTTTTCGTGAGACGTACACACATGCCAACCACAGCCAACAGAAGTGCTGTGTTTCTGTTCCCATGTGAAAATCAGAGAGCATCTTGCCAGAGACGTTTCCCATGGACAACGTTTTAAAAATCTGTTTAAGCATCATTTCCGAAGACAACTAATTAATTAAACAAAAAATATACAGTATTCATTTCTTTAACACTAGTGTATTTTGTACAGTTAATGTATAAAGAGGATGTTTAAAGATGTGATATAGACGTCAAATATGTTATAGATCCAGGCTTTGATACATTGACCAACATTAGGTCATTTTTTTCATTTTCTTTAAGGCCTTGTTGTTAGCATCATGTCTGACTCCCTTGATAGAAGCTGCATTGTTTCTATATATATCGTCACAGTCCAGAGAAATTCATGAGTCTCCATGTTTGTGGATGTTTAGTTTACCACGTCATTTGAACACAGCAGCTGTTTGTCACACTGTGTGAAAATTACATGATGAATGGACCAATAGAAACGCTCAAATTACCAAAATTACAAAAGCTGTAAAACGTTTAATTACATTTAATTACTCAGACACAGTTTAGACTGTTCTGTGCCGACATACATTTTAAAATCTATTTATCTCAGCAGTAAGAATGTATTTACTCTTTAAAGAAAACCCTAATATTAGAATTAAGTCATGATGCTGTGTGTGTGTGTGAATGTGCTGTTTAACCCTTTCCACATCATTCCTTGTGACAGTCCAGTAGTATGAGGTTATCATCCAATCCGTAGTTTTATTCATCTTCTTCTTTTCCGCTTTTCCATTTCAGGGTCACGGTCCCTAGTTTTAGAGGTTATTAAATCAAGTGTGCTGTTAGTTTAACAAATACATACAATCAACACTTTGTTCTTCACACTCACTCACAACACAGCTACTACTGTTTAGAACCAAAATACTTCCACTTTTACGGTGTTTATTGTAATTGCAAAAATATGATACAAGCACCATCCTTAATAATAATTTTTATTTAATTTTAATAATAATAATACACTGTAAAAAATGTCGATGAATTTTACAGTGGAAAACTGTAAAACCATGACAGTAAATGACTGTTAGCTCTAAAAGGTTTGAAAACAGTTTCTGTAACATTGAAATACCGTAAATATTTTTATCAGCCAAAATGCAGTTTTTTACATCTCTTTACTGTAAAATATACATTATTTCTCTGTTAAACACACAAACCATTAGAGACTGTACAAGTGTCCAAGGACTGGGAGGAGCAGAGACTCATTAGGAAGCTCCCAGCATGCTTTGCTTCTCCATATTTTCTGTGATTTTTTAGAGTTTCTTTGTTTTTTTCTGTCTTTGAGACTGATTTTGGGTTGCATTGGGGTGATCACTGTGTGTGTGTGTGTTTCTGTGCATATTATGTCGAGACGTGTATTGGTCAGGAAAGTTCACTATCAGCCTGTGTTCCGCGTGTGGCGCCCAGATACCGAACATTTCTTTAGTCCTTTCAGCAATATCTCCTTTTAAGGGCTGAATACAGGATGCAGTTTGGCTTTATCTAAATACGGCTACATCTCAGTCTCCTTTCTCTAATTTGTCACACAATTTACATGTAAATTTTATGGCAAAACAATGTTTCTTTGTATCTGTTTTTTTTAACAGAAATGTACTGTAAACAAAACAGTCCTTAAATGTAAAACTTATGATTGACAAAAAAGTGACCGTATATTTTACGGTAAAATTCTGGCAACCACAGATTTTTTTTACAGTGTATATAATCTTAAATGACTAGGATTTTTGCACAGTACTGTAGTTTAGTCCTAACCCAGACCCAGATGAGATCTGTTAGATCTAGTTTAGACCTCTTATCTCAGAACGAGATTAGACTAAGAAGTGGTTTGAACTCGTCTTTCCTGGATTACAAAACTTCATGTCCAAATATTCCCATGAATTCAGCTCAGAGTAGTTTTATCCTGTGCCCACGTTTTTGTTGACCACACAGATTCCCCTTTCTCACTTTCTGTTTTTCTTTCACATGGCATCCATACCTACTTAAGGCGGATCTGGATGCTCACAGGCCCAGTTCTCTGCTGTTAGTGCTTGGCTACACCTTGCAAAATGGCACTTGGGGGATTGAGAGAACTACTGAAAGGAAACCCTCTGAGCAGCACCATGCTCATGAACCTCATTCTTGTGATTTTGGAGAAACTGGTGGAGTACGACTTTGTGTGTCCTTGTAGACACACATACACAGAGCTTTACTTTGCTCTGTACTTTACGATGCCCATGGTCATTGCCATCATGTTTGGAATCTTCCTTCTGAAGGAAGAGTTCTGGTCAGATCTGGAACAACGTAGCGTGAAGGGTAGTTTAAAAATATCGATCCTTAAAGGTCTGGCTTTTTTAATTCCACCCATAGTGTGGGTGGCCCTCTTCGTGAGTGATGGGAGATACGTGGCTTGTTTAGAAACGGTGTTGGTGGTCGACCATGCGGACAGCAGCCCACTGCCTCTGTGGGAGTGGTGTACCAAAAATGTAACAAATCTGACAGAGGAAAAAATTAACACACGGAAAGTATTTTACCATTCTAAGGTAAGATATTTCTGCTTGAGTCTGGCTGATGGTAGTGTGTTTAAACAGAGGCAGAGTGTGAGCTTACCCAGGAACATTACAGGATCACAAACACGGCAGCCATTTTGAAGCCTGAATCTCTGTATCTAACTCTAAATTAACTCTACACAGCTATGATTGCAAAATATTTTAGTTAAAATATTGTGAATCTGTAAATAATTTTACACATTTCCTCTAACACTAGAGCTAAATAACTAATATAGGATGATATTTTTTTTTTTTTTTTTTTTTTTTTTAACAGCTTAGCGAAGTGTATAATTGTAATAGAATAGGAAAAGTTCATTTGTAATATATTGTAAGAAATGTTTTGTACATATTACTGATTTTTAATCTGCACAATACAACGAGAAAATGTCATTACATTAATATTTAAATAAAGCAGAAATGAATGAAAGAAAATACACTGAAGTCTTGTGTCCTTGGTTTAGAAGTTTCACTATACAGATACAGTCTGAGGTTAAAACAGAAAAACACAGCCATAACCACACAAGGAGGGAGGTGAAAGGAGGGATGAGAAAGTGAAAGAGAGGCAGGAGCTCCAGTGATAACAGCAGTGAAAGAGAAAGTGAAAGTGTCCCATGATTACGCTCAGTGCTGCCACTAGATTTAGTTGGATTTTTGTTTTTGATGCAAATGGTAAATACCTCAAATAAAACAAAGAACTTGACACAAAGATTAAATCAGAAAAAACAAAAACACACACACAAACACTGCACAGAAACAAAAAAAAAACTGAGAACTAAACATAAAACCAACACAGAGACAAACCAGTAAATGAAGTCAGGATTGAGACAAAGAATAGAAAGTAAATAGGGGACACAGCAAGAATGGACTAACACTTGTAGTGACTTGGGCACAGAAGAAAAATTTGGAAGTTGTTTTCCCTCTAGGATCACATCCAGTGATGTTCTGGTCCACACAGACGCTTATGATCTGTAAAGACACACGCACACACACACAGCCTAAGCAGCACCTTGGGAACAAGGGTAAGGTGCCTTGCTCAGGCCCCTCAGCTGTGGGTGTTGATGCATAAGACAGTACCGTTCCTTTATTCCCTTGCCACAAGTTTCCTCCCAGTCAAGGGGACTGAACCAACAACCTTCTGTTCCCAATGCATGTGCCCATAAATTATTTGTTCAATGCATATAATTCGAACTTGACTATGGTTCTGCTGTTTAAGCATGAAAATCTGGGTATGGACAATGAGGGAAAAACCACCCAGGTACATCACAGAATCACAAACATGACAGCCATTTTGAACCCTGAATTTCTCTGTCTCTAATTGTAAATAAACTCTACATAGCCACGAATGTAAAATCTTTGAGTTAAAATATTGTCATTGTGGGGATCTTGGGGTTACGGGTTCTAGTCCCACAACTAGCACATCATTTAAGGTGAAACTTAAATTCTGAATAAGAAACAGTAATTAGCCAACTACAGCATCGTGGTTGAATGTTGGTTCGATTGGAGACAGAATCGATTGTTTATCCTTTGTATGCAGGATGTGTACTCGTATTTTTTTACTCGTATTTTGGCATCTGAATTTGTCCTATCGAATTTGAGCAACTTCTAAATATATTGTTTGTATTTTTTTAAGCTTGAAATTTTTTTTATCTGAATTTATTAAAGTTGTTCTTGAAAATTCAAGAGTTCAATTAATTAATTGCGAAGCAATTGCGAATTCATAATTGCAAAGCAAAATATTCAGAGGTGGAAGTCTGAAGACATAAATTCAAAAGCAGCAAAATTCAGTTGCATAATTTAAGTGCAAAAAAATGCAGTGTTACAAATTCAGGTGGTAATATTTCAAAATCTGATGAGACATATTTGCTTCCATACATTACATTACACCAAAAACGAGCATTGAGATTGAGAATGTATTTTAACTTACTTAGCTAGTACTTTGTATTCTTAATGTGTTTAAGCATTTTTATTTCTTTTTTTATTTCTAATTCTGAGGGAAGCCGTTCTGTGTGACATAAAACCCCACAATAATGCTCACATCGTCTTGTAACATATGCCATCAAACCACATAATTACTGAAATTAAAATACTCATATAAGAGCAATTGTCATATAATTTAAATGTTTTTTTATGTCAGGGGAAAAAGGAGCTACCTAAAGTTAAACAGATTAACCTAGCTAAAGTTTGTCGTTTGAGAAAAAAAAGATTTAATATTAGCACAGATGTAACATATAGTAATTGATAGAAAAATGTACAAACCGGATTTCAAAAAAGTTGGGACACTAAAATTGTGAATAAAAACTGAATACAATGATGTGGAGATGGCAAATGTCAATATTTTAATCATAATAAAACATAGATGACAGATCAAATGTTTAATCTGAGTAAATGTAACATTTTAAAGGAAAAATATGTTGATTCAAAATTTCACAGTGTCAACAAATCCCAAAAAAGTTGGGACAAGTAGCAATAAGTGGCTGGAAAAAGGAAATTGAGCAGATAACGAACAGCTGGAAGACCAATTAACACTAATTAGGTCAATTGACCACATGATTGAGTATAAAAAGAGCTTCTCAGAGTGTCAGTGTCTCTCTGAAGCCAAGATGGTAAGAGGATCACCAATTCCACCATTGTTGTGCAGAAAGATAGTGCAGCGATACCAGAATGGTGTTACCCAGCGTAAAATAGCAAACACTTTTAAGTTATCATCATCAACCATGCATAACATCATCAAAAGATTCAGAGAATCTGAAACAATTGCTGTGTGTAAGAGTCAAGGCCGTAAAACTGTACTGGATGCTCGTGATCTCCGGGCCCTTAAGTGTCACTGCACCTCAAACAGGAATGCCACTGTCAAGGAAATAACAGAATGGGCTCAGGAATACTTCCAGAAAGCATTGTCAGTGAACACAATCCACCGTGCCATCCGCCGTTGCCAGCTGAAACTCTACAGTGCAAAGAGGAAGCCATTTCTAAGCAAGCTACACAAGCTCAGACGTTTGCACTGGGCCAGGGTTCTTTTAAAATGGAGTCTGGCAAAATGGAAGACTGTTCTGTGGTCAGATGAGTCACGATTTGAAGTACTTTATGGAACACTGGTACGCCATGTCATCCGGACCAGAGAGGACAAGGATAACCCAAGGTGTTATCAATGCTCCGTTCAGAAGCCTGCATCACTGATGGTATGGGGTTACATGAGTGCTTGTGGCATGGGCAGCTTGCATGTCTGGAAAGGCACCATTAATGCAGAGAACTATGTTCAGGTTCTAGAACAACATATGCTCCCATCTAGACGTCATCTCTTTCAGGGAAGACCCTGCATTTTTCAACAAGATAATGCCAGACCACATTCTGCAGCAATCACTACATCATGGCTACGTAGGAGAAGGATCCGGGGACTGAAATGGCAGCCTGCAGTCCAGATCTTTCACCTATAGAGAACATTTGGTGCATCATAAAGAGGAAGGTGCGACAAAGAAGGCCCAAGACGATTGAACAGTTAGAGGCCTGCATTAGACATGAATGGGAGAGCATTCCTTTTTCTAAACTTGAGAAACTGGTCTCCTCTGTCCCCAGACGTCTATTGAGTGCTGTAAGAAGAAGGGGGTGTTGCCACACAGTGGTAAAAAAATGGCCTTGTTCCAACTTTTTTGGGATTTGTTGACGCCATAAAATTTTGAAACATTTTTCCCTTAAAATGATACATTCTCTCAGTTTAATCTTTTGATCTGTGATTTGTCTTCTATTCTGAATAAAATATTGAATGTTGGCACCTCCACATCATTGCATTCAGTTTTTATTCACAATTTGTTTAATGTCCCAACTTTTTTGGAATCCGGTTTGTACATAACATTAACGATGTAAACTACAGTTGGGCGATACAAAAATACTTAAGTATTTAAATTTAACCTTATATTTTTAAATACATATGTGATGAAGCTGTTCCCTGAGGCCGGTGAAAGCTGCTTGTGCACCGCGAACACAGAAAAGAGCACGAATCTTCATCGTCCTCATCCAGAATTAATTAATTTTAAAGTTGTCATTCCAGTCCAGTCATCTTCAATAACAATTTCCTCCCTTCAGCACAACATGTTAACTGCACTGTCTCCATATTAACCGTATTTATCATAATTTCTGTCATTTGTGTCTCAGTCATTACATCAATTTTCTAAAATATTACAATATTAACAAAGCTTACCTATAACTATATGGCATTTAACAAGTTAAAATAATGATTCTGTTTATTTGACATTTTTTACATCGTTTTCCAGACAGTTACAAGCATTGTCTTTTCAGTGTAGTGTGCTAACTGCAATGGCAATCGCCTCGCCAGCCGACAGTGCCAACGTGCAGTCGGAATTGTGCCAGATGCAGGGTGCCGCATTCACGCAAAATCACAGCCAGCCGACAGTACCAAGGTGCAGCCAGAATTGGGCCAGGTTCAGGGTGCCACATTCATATTTGCATTCATATTCATGTTTATTCACATACAATTAATATGAAGTATTTAATAAAATGCTCTGATCAGTTTAGTGTGCTAACTGCAATAGCTATCACCTCGCCAGCCGATAGTGCCAACGTGCAGTCGGAATTGGGCCAGATGCAGGGTACCACATTCATGCAGAGTCATAGCCAGTTGACAGTGCCAATGTGCAGTTGGAATTGGGCCAGATGCAGGGTGAGACGGCACGCTTCACGCTGAGGTGGCAGCCAGCCGACAGCACCGAGCCTGAGCCAGAATCGGCCCAGATCTATCTTGCTAGCTGGGATTATGCCTTCCTACTTGTACTTGTTACTGCAATGTGGATTTAAGTTTTTTTTTTTTTAATGGCTCATACATTTAAAAAAAAAAATTACGTGCAGTTAATAAAGAAGTAAATGTTGTTAATTCAAGCTTATTATATCTTATTAGCGATACAGAACACTTCTTTAACAAATTTCAATCTGTAAGTATAGCAATATAAATATCTGGATTTATAGACATCGATAAAGTAGTTAAGATAGTTTGAGTTGTTACTCAGTATTGGCATATAATTGAACATGAAATACCAGTAATGGATGGGAAAAAGTGGTATTTTTCCCAGTGCATCCCTAGCAACCATTATTTATCTTGGTTGGCAACCACTGATCCATAGGCATTACTTTAATGTGAGCCCACCTTTGCAGCTGTAATGGCTTCAAATCTTCTGGGAAGGCTTTTCACAAGGTTTAGGAGTGCGTTTATGGGACCATTCTACCAGAAGCACATTTGTGAGGTCAGACACAAATCTCTGTTCTAATTCATTCCAAAGGTGTTCTGTCAGGTTGAGATGCAAGCCAATCAATTTCTTCCTCACCAAACTCACTCATCCATATCTTTATGGACCTTGCTTTGTGCACTGGTGCGCAGTCATGTTGGAACAGGAAGGGGCCATCCTCAAACTGTTCCCACAGATTTGGCAACATGAAATTATCAAAAATCTTTTGGTATTCTGAGGAATTAAGTGTTCCTGTTACTGAAACCAAGGGGCAGAGCCCAACTCCTTAGAAACAACCCTACACCATAATCCCCACCAAATTTTACACTTGCCGTCAAACAAGTACCCTTTTCCTGGCAACCGCCAAACCCAGATGGAGAAGTGTGATTCGTCACTTCAGAGAACATGTCTAGCTGGTGGCGGTGTGCTTTATGCCACTGCATCTGACACTTTGTGCTTTGTGATGTAAAGCTTGGATGCAGCTGCTTTGCCATGGAAACACATTCCATGAATCTACATAAAGTTTGAAGGTCTTTAACAATTGACTCTACAGAAATTTGGTGACCTATGCACATAATGCACCTCAGCATCTGCTGACCCCAAATTTTATGTGGCTTATGTCTTAGAGTTGCTGTCATTCCCAGTCACTTCCACGTTGTTATAATACCACTAAAGGTTAACTGTGGAATATTTAGTAGTGAGGAAATTTCATGACGACTTGTTGCACAGGTGGCATCCTATCACTGTACCATGCTGGAATTCACAGAGCTCCTGAGAGTGAACCATTCTTTAAAAAATGCTTGTAGAAGCAGTCTGCATGTCTAGGTGCTTGTTTTTATACACCTGTGGCCAAAGAAGTAAAAGAAAACAGTTCAAAACAAAAACCAGTTATTTGGATGGGTTCAGAATATAGTGCATATAATACTGGGTAATTTTACTCAATATATAAATTAGTCTTAATATTTTTGTCTCATTTGTTTGAATTAGTTTTCTTTATCTGTTTTTAGGACTTCTGATAAATGTGTTTGTGTGTACGTTTTCACCAACGATACCTTCTTTCACATTCACACAACACACTATTAAAAATAGGTTGCAGTGTAGGCGTTAGTTTCAAATTCGATAAAGATAGCTATTCTATTCTATTTCTATTAACCCGTTAGGGGTCCCCAGGTACTGCTGGAGTGATTTTAAGGTGCCTGAATATCGTGCAGTTCTCAGTAGAGCAGCAAGTTCCCCCTGCAAAGTAGGTGGTAGATGACAAAAAAAAGTTGCCTGCCAGGCATATTGTTTCTCTGGCAAAATTAGAAAATGCTTGCATTGTGGCAACATGACCACTCGTGGCTCTCAATAACCTTGATTTTCACAGTGGACAAGCCGATGACAAAAGAATTTTGCTTCTGCTTATTCCTCTTGATCGCTCTGCAAACACTGCAGTGCATTATACCATTGGAATGATTAGGCCTATTCCCATGGCTCCCCAGAATCTTATCTGAGCCACCTCACACTGAATTTACTTATCCTCTTAGCAGTAATAGCTAGCTATCCTTGCTACAGCTAGGCTGAGGCGTAATGATTGTTGCTTCTGGTTCGATAACATTGGTGGTAGCTTACTAATGTTGTCTTCAAATTACACAAAAATGCCTCTTTTTATAATTAATAATGTAATGTGCAATTATTTGTCATTGTACAACGTACAATTAAATGTGTCTTCTGCATTTAACCCATCTGTGGCAGTGAACACACACACGTGTACTAGGGGTTGTAAACTCACCCAGAGGTGGAGCCCAGGGAACATTTTAGGGGTTCAGTGCATTGCTCAAGGGCACTTCAGCCATGGATGTTCCCACCGGTCCTCGGGATCAAACTGGCAACCTTCCAGTACCAAGCCTGGTCTTTTAACCATTAGGCCAAGGCTGTATTATTTCTGCAACAATATGAAAAATGTAGTATCAAACTAACTAAACAACTTTATTATTACCTTCAGTCAGACATTGGTTCAGACTGTGTGTTCATGTTCTGCTTGTTAGCAGGTTTGTTCGTTTGTTCCTGAGGTGCCCAAAAAGCCTCAAGCAGTTTATCCACCCATATTCCATGACGAGGCTCACAGGTTCTATAATAGTGCTGTTTGAAATGGGTGACTCCACAGGAAATTTCCAGTGTTCAGTGTGATGGGAAAATGCAGATTAACACCAATAAGTAATGGTTAATGATAACTAATGATTTATATTAATGACACAATATATTCAGGGAGTACTGGTATTGATTAATCTTGATTAATTCTTACTAAATTATGTAGGCCTTAGTGCTTGTGTGCTTGAAGGGACTTATTTCATTGTGTGGATACGGTGACCTGTGGGAGGAAGGTGTTGAACAGATTAGAAGAAAGGCAGTCAACAACTGAAGGACATCTCTCACCATTTTTCCTGGCAGTAATAAAATTGGAGATAATGAGGCACCAATAAGGGAATGTTTGGGTTGATGGAACGAGACATGATGTAATAATGCCCATGATGGTGTACATAACAGGGGCCCTATATATTGTTTGGCTCTGTTCAATAAAGACGAGAGATAAGAGAGAATTCTTGACTGCATGTCTTTATTCCTCTGGTCTCCCCAAAGAATTCTTTGAGCATCGATCTTCCTTCCTGGTGATACTTAGAGATTTATTAAAAGTAAAATTCTAATTGTGGTAAATAACAAATGTCTTCACAGTTATATTGGAGCAGAGTAAGTACATTATTGTTTGGTGTGTCTGTGTGTGTGTTTGTACTAAGATTGGCTGGGATAACATAAATGCATCTTCATCATCATCATCATCATCTTTTCCGCGTGTCCATTTCAGGATCACCATGGCAACAGGGCGAGAAAAGAAGCCCAGACGTCTCTTTCCCCCGCAACTTATACAAGCTCCTCCTGGTTTCCCAGACATTCCCAGGCCAGCCGGGAGATATAAGTCTACCCTGGGGCCTCCTTCCAGTTAGACGTGTCTAGTATACCTCCAGTGAGAGGTGTCCAGGTGGCATCCTTATCAGATGCCCAAACCACCTCAACTGACTCAACGCAAATGCAGTGACTCTTCTTTGAGCTCCTCCCTAATCACAGAGCTCCTGACTCGATCACGGAGAGTACGCCCAGGAACCCATTGGAGAAAGCTCATTTTGGCCACTTGTATCCGCGATCTCGTTCTATCGGTCATTACCCAGAGCTCATGACCATTGGTGAGAGTGTGTATGTAGACCGACTGGTTAATTGAGAGCTTTGCTTTATGGCTCAGCTCTCTCTTCACCACGACGGTGAATCATTCATTCATTCATTATCTGTAACCGCTTATCCAATTCAGGGTCACGGTGGACCCAGAGCCTACCTGGAATCATTGGGCACAAGTCCTTCACAGGGCAACACAGACACACACACACATTCACTCACACACTCACACGGACACTGTTGAGTCGCCAATCCACCTACCAACGTGTGTTTTTGTACTGTGGGAGGAAACCGGAGCACCCGGAGGAAACCCACGCGGACACGGGGGAGAACACACCAGCTCCTCACAGACAGTCTCCCGGAGCGGGAATCGAACCCTGGAGCTGTGTGACTGCGACACTACCTGCTGCACCACCGTGCCACCCACAAGGCCAGAATCTTGTACAGGGTACACAGGGGCTGGATCAGGGCAACACCTAGAGAGGTCAGGACATCTCAAAGCATGTGAGAGACAGGAGAAAGAAAACCAGACAAAGGGAACAAATAAAAATAGAGGTTAATAGGGTCTTGGTAAAGAATGGGCAAAATTGTCCTGCGAAAAAAGCTTCCACGGGTCAGACAAAAGAACCCAGCAACAGACAGCGTGCTGCCGGTTACCAGAAAGCTAACTAAAAAAGCTGTAGCTATGGTAGTATGACAGGGTTAATACAGAACAGTGATAATATGAAAACCAGCCCGAACACTAATAGAGAAGGAGTAACCTGAAAGTGAATGATTAACCAAAAGCTTGTTTGGAAAGGTAGGTTTTTAATCTAGATTTAAAGATTGAGAGTGTGTCTGAGCCACGAACAGTAACCGGAAGGTTATTGCAGAGTTGAGGAGCTTTGCGAGAAAAGGTCCTTCCTCCTGCAGTGTTTTTCTTAATGCGAGGAACAAAGAGTAGATGGGCATCCTGTGAACAAAGTGTACATGACGGGCGATAAGGTATGAGAAGTTCAGTAAGATACTGCGGGCCTAAACCATTTAGAGATTTATAAGCTAAGAGGAGTATTTTATAGTCAATGTGAAATTTTACGGGTAGCCAATGTAGGGAGGAGAGAACTGGGGTGATATGGTCGAATTTTTTAGCTCTAGTGAGCACCCTGGCTGCTGCATTTTGAACTAACTGAAGCTTGTGTAACGCTTTGCACGAGCTCCCTGCCAGGAGCGCATTGCAGTAGTCTAGTTATAAAAGCATGCACTAGTTTCTCTACATCGCGTAGGTGGAAGAAGGCGGTTTTGACTGTATTGTATATGTGGGTATCAAATGTGAGAGTGGAATCAAGGGCTACCCCTAAGTTTTTAATGATGGTATTGTGTCTTACTGTTGAATTATTAAGATTAATAGCAGCATTTCTGAGTGAATGTTTCTGAGTATCTGTACCTAGTAACAAGACCTCAGTTTTATCAGAATTTTACATCATCCAGCCTTTAATTTCAGTTAGACATGCTATTATTTTACGTAGACAAGCAACATCATTAGGTTTGGCTGATATATACAGTAGGGCGGCACGGTGGTGCAGCAGGTAGTGTCGCAGTCACAGAGCTCCAGGGTCCTGGAGGTTGTGTGTTTGTTTCCTGCTCCGGATGACTGTCTGTGAGGAGTTAGTGTGTTCTCCCCGTGTCCGCATGGGTTTCCTCCGGGTGCTCCAAAAAACACACGTTGGTAGGTGGATTGGCAACTCAAAAGTGTCCGTAGGTGTGAGTGAATGTGTGTGTGTGTCTGTGTTGCCCTGTGAAGGACTGGCGCCCCCTCCAGGGTGTATTCCCACCTTTGTGCCCAATTATTCCAGGTAGGCTCTGGACCCACCGCGACCCTGAACTGGATAAGCAGTTACAGATAATGAATGAATGAATGATATATACAGTTGTGTGTCATCAGCGTAACAGTGGAATTGAATACCATGCTTACAGATTAGTCTACCCAGTGGCAGCATGTAGAGTGTGAACAATACAGGGCCAAGCACTGATCCTTGTGGAAAACCATGTTTAACTTAAGTATGATTACAGGATTAATTATTCAGATAAACATCTAAATAGGACCTGAACCAAGAGAGGGCAGATCCTTTTATTTCTACCTACCAGATTTTCCAGCCTATCAAGAAGCATCACATGATATATGGTATCAAACGCTGCACTAAGGTCAAGCAGCACCAGAACAGAGATATAGCCCTTATGTATAAGGAGTAAGTCATTATTTACTCTTGTTAGAGCCGTTTCTGTGCTGTGATTTGGTCTAAATACAGACTGAAAAATGTCATGAATGTCATTGTTTTGTAGGTAAGAGCACAACTGCTGTGACACGACTTTTTCTAGAATCTTAGCAATAAAAGGGAGGTTTGATATTGGCCTGTAGTTTGCGAGTACAAGAGGGTCAAGATTGGGCTTTTTAATAATTGCTTTGATTACCACTTGTTTCACAGATTTTGGTACATATCCAATGTTGAGGGATGAGTTTATTATTGTGAGCAATGGTCTAATGACTTTAGGTAACATTTGTTCAAATAATTGTGTTGGTACAGGATCCAGTAAGCATGAAGTTGATTTAGATGAGCTAACTAAACTAAGCAAGTCATTTTCATTGACAGAATTGAAGTAGTCTAAGTGCACCTCAGAGCTGGTGGGGGGTTCTTGAGCAAGAGCCGATGTGACTTGGGACTGATTTCGGATTTTGAGGCGAATGCAATCAATTTTATCATTAAAAAACCTCAAAGTCATTACTACAGAAATCAGAGGGGACAATGGGGTTCATTTCCTTTTTGTTGCCAGTTAGATTTGATACAGTGCTAAAAAGGAATCTAGGGTTGTCTTTGTTGATTTCTATAAGAGAAGAGATGTACTGTGATTTGGCTTTAGATAAGGCTTGTTTGTAGTCAGTAAGGCTGTGCTGCCATTCAATTCGGAAACATTCAAGTTTTGTGTGTCTCCATTTACGTTCATGGTTATGAGCAGCCAGTTTTAAGTGCTGTCACTGTACCATGGAGCAAGCCATTTCTCTCTAAATTGGTCTTGTCTGGTGAAACACTATCTAGGTTTGTACAAAGTAAAGTTTGTAGGTTGTTTGTAATGAACTCAAGGTCATTAGGGTGAGTTGGAAAAGAAATGGTGGTAAAGTCTGGAAGGTTATTGATAAAATCACTAACTGTTGAGGATGTTATAGTGCACTTTCTAATATAGCGTGGCTGTGGACAGATATCAAAGTTTAACCGAATTCCATATGTGATTAAATGGTGATCAGAGAAGATCTCATGTAGCAAGAGATTGGATAGATGCTTTATCTCAATGTCCCATGTTAACACTAGGTCCAATGTGTGTTTGCATTGATGAATGGGCCCAGTAACATTCTGAGTGAAAATTGATTCAAATGCAATTTTTTATTCTTCTCAAATTGAATATTGAAATCACTAACAATTAAGGCCTTTTCTGAAACAATTAATACACTTTAGAGAAAATCAGCAATTTCACAAAGAAATTCTGTAGGGCCAGGAGGAAAATAGATTGTGATGAGCATACAAGAGTGCCTCCTTTTTGATGCAGTAACTTTAAGAGTAAGCACTTCAAAGGATTTAGTGTCATAACCAGATTTTTGTGTTGTGTCTATGGTAGGGTCATAAATTGTGGCTACACCACCACCACGACCAGATGTTCATGGGTAACTGAAATAGCTGAAGCCAGGGGGAGTGTACTCATTTAGGGCAATGTATTCATTGGGTTTAGCCCATGTATCGCAGAGACATAATGCATAGAGTTTGTTATCAGTAATACTATCACAGAGAGTGAGTGCTTTAGATGCTAGAGATTGTATATTTAAAAGCCCTAATTTAATGCTGGAAGTGCTGAGATATTGCTTTCGCTGCAGTGCCTTGCTGTTCATTCTAATTAGGCTGTTAAAACTGATTTTTGGGCGTCTGTGATTTGCGGGAAACAGACACAGTTTCAATGCTGAAAAATGTATTAGTATTAATCAGAGTGGGTGATATGGACATGCTACTCATCATACTAACAGCAGATAGATGGTCAGGTAAAACATAAGGAACTTTAATATTACTTGCTCGCTATCCAGTCCACCTACCTGACTGATGTGACTGGGAATGACCAGTCAGTTCCGGTGCAGAACCACCTCAAATGTTCTCAGAGAAAACTACAGATCCTAGATAGCTCGGATGAATCCCATCCCAACGATACGGGCCGGACGCTCACGAAAGCACTCCCAGTTGTCGACGTAGTCCACGCCGATAGTGCCGCACCAATCCAGGAGCGGAGCCCGAAGAGCCTGCTAAATGCCTCGCCTCCTTGACGATAGGTGTGCAGGGGGCCAGAGACGATGATACTAGTGTCCGTCTTTTTCCAAGTGGTGTCCAGAAGCGAACGGTAGTGCTCCTTCAGGACCTCGCTGCGGCGGGCAGAGATGTCATTACCACGTGGAGAACGATGCTGCCGAAGTCCTCACGCTGCCGAAGCGCTGAGGGAAGCTGCCTGGCAAAGTCCAGGACACGTGTGCCTGGGAGCCAAGACACAGTTGCATTACTCTTTATGCCTGGCACTTTTAAATATCTAACTATTGAATCTACAGTCAATCTCAATATCCCTCTTCCCATCACTCGTAAATAAGAACCCAAGATACTTAAACTCCTTCATTTGGTGCAGGTTCTCACTCCCTATCCAAAGGGAGCATGCCATATGTTTCCAGGAGATAACCATGGCCTCAGGCTTGAAGGTGCTGATCCGCATACACTCTGATACAAACTGCTCAAATTAATGATGGAGGCAAAAGAACAACATCATCTGCAAACAGCAGAGATGCCACCTCCAGAACCCCCTTGACAGAAGCCTTCCTGACCCAGGCTATGCCTTGCCACCCTGTCCATGAATATCAGGAATAAGAGTGGAGACGAGGCACAGCCCTGACAGAGTCCAATGCCCACATTGAACAAGCTTGACTTACTGCAGAGGATGTGAACACAACTCAAACTGAGAGTACAAGGACCGTAAAGCTCACCAGAGCGACCCTGGCACCCCATACTCACAAAGCACCTCCCACATTATCTCTTGGGGAACACGGTCATACATCTTCTCCAAATCCACAAAGCATATGTAGAATGGAGTAGCAAACTCCCATGCCCCCTCAATCATTTGTGAAAAAGTAAAGAGTTGATCCATAGTTCAACATCCATGATGAAATCCACCCAGACAGAGTCCTCTGCCAGCTTTTTCCAGCACACCCTCACTACAACGTTTGGGCCTAACCAGGTCTTTCTGGCAGCTTTCCCCACCATCGGATCGAACTCACCACCAGATGGTGATCAGTGGACAGCTTAGCCCATCTCTTTACCCGAGTGTCCAAAACATACAGCCTCAGATCAGAAGACATGACCACCTTTCACCTTTGGCCCATGGTGCTCTGCTACCAAGTACACATACCTTGTGTTCGAACATGGTGTTCATTATGGACAAACCATAACTAGCACAGAAATCCAATAACACCACACCGCTTGGGTTTGGATCAGGCAGGCCAAATCACTCCTCTCCAGGTTTCTCATTCATTGCCAATGTGAGCATTGAAGCCCCCAGCAAAACAATTAGTCATGTAATCCTCCCTAGAACTCCACTCCCTACCTCCAAGAAGGATGAATACTCTGTTCTGCTGTTCGGTGCATATGCACACACAACAAAGTTTTCCTTTCTGCAAGCCAGAGCCGCATTGAGGTGACCCACTCATTTACTGGCACAAACTCCAACTGTACAGCCGCTAGCCAGGGACTTGAATATACCAACACCCGTCTGGCACCTCTCACTCTGTACAACTCCTGAGTAGTAGAGAGACCAACCACTATCAAGAAGTTTGGTTCCGAAGCCCACACTGTGTGTAGAGGTGAGCCCAACTATATCTAGCTGGTATCTCTCAACCTCCCACACCAGGTCTGGCTCTTTCCCCTCCAGTGAAGTTACGTTCCATTTGCCAAGAACCAGATTCTGTTGCCAAGCTCCATAATTCCAGGGGACCATTCACCCCCACTCTGTGCATCTATAAATGCATCTTGTTAAGGAAAAAATGCAATGTCTTGTGTTTTGAACAAAGACAGATTAATTTCAAACTAGATATATCCATGTAAAGGTACAAATGTAATTTTTTATTGTTAACATTACGGATTTAATTATGCTACATTTACGTCTGTTCAGATTTATTTTTTTCAGTGAGGGGGACAGCTGCGACCTACTGGTAAAGGAAGTGGGATTGACACTGGAAGGTTGTTGGATCAAGCCCTGCTTTTGTTTTGCTAATGAACTTTGAATTAATTTAGGGGTGTTTTACTCACTCTGAGACACTAAGGTATGCTATTCTGTGTTGAATTTACTGATAGCTGTGGAATCAGTGGGAGAGGCACTGAAACTAAACCACTCTAACATTACCAACACATCGAGAAAATCCTGAATTAATCTTGATATATTAAAGATTATGTACACATTAATTAATTTCAGGGTCAGTAATACTTTACAATAATGTTTGGTAGTTAATAGATAAGTATACAGGAACTAATGATTAGTGCTGCATTAACACCCAAATCACTCATATTTACAACCCAGGAGTACCTCATGTTTTTACTCATGTAACAAGTGGATGTTGATGGCAGTATTCTGTGTTCCTTAGCTCTGTGTAACTGGGTAAACTGGTGTTATTATAAAGCTATTCTGATTGTTTCAGGACATATTTTTTTCCACTGATATGCAGCTGCAAACAATCCCCAGCAACACCTTTCCAGTTTGCTGGGGTGTGAACAGGAAGTGTCAAGCATCTCTACATGTTCAAAACCACAGATTGAGCTGAGTCATCACTATTCCCTTCAGATGCCCCCGAGAGTTTAGAGCTGAGCGCAGCTTTAGCCCACATTAATTTTATGCTCTGTGTCTGACAGCTTCCACTGATCTTCAGCACACAAAGGGATATAATTTTAAGAACGACTGCTTCAGGAGTCTTGCATGCAAGTTTGAGATAGTTCATACTTTAATTAACAGTGAGCTTTGAATTCTTTATGAAAAAATTTATTTCTCAATTTCAGTTAAAATTATGTATCCCCTGTGATGCACTGGTGCCTGGTCCTGGGTGTATTCCCACCTTGCACCCAGTGCTACTGGGGAGGCTCTGGACTTACAGCAACCCTGTACTGGATAAGTGGTTACAGAATATGAATTAATGAATGAATTTCTGCAATAATGCAACAGCTGTGTCAAAATGATAATCAAAATGTTATTCACCTAATGCATTAGCAGTGAAGTGACATTTCATTTGAAACATAATTTTCAAGCACAACACCATGCTAGAAAAATGGCAAAATTCTCAAGTTAAAACATTACAGCCTTGCCTGCTAAGCATGCTGCTGGCCTGCCCTGATTGGCCAATTGATAAGAAAGGCTGTGAAAATGAAAATGTAATCTGCTCAGTGTGCATTTTCACAAGCATTTTGCCACAATGAGCACAGTGGGGCTGGTAATGTAAATGAAAATTGGAAGTAATTTTCATTTTGCTACTGATATATTTCCATAATAATGCCTTTAAACGGTCTGATAATATTCATTCTTTCAATTAAAAAAAGATAACGCTAAACAATACTTGTGCACAAACAGGCATTATTATACCTAACAAATGATTTCTTCATTGTGAATTAATATATACAATAATTAAGCAATATATCAGGAAATAGTGAAGCCCATACATTAATGACCAAGGCTGTGTCTGAAATAGCAGACTCCCATACTAGTTTACCAAATACCATGTATTGTGTCCGAATACCTAGAATGTATCGGGTAGTATGCGAAAGGTTCCCAGATGTCATACTCAGACGGGAGAAATTAGCTAGTATGTTCCCTCAGAACACTATCCGAGCCTGAAATATCCCATGATTCACCTGGAGCAGTGGAGGAGAGCAACGAGGAGTAATGGTGGACACACAGGAGCAGACTGTGTAAAAGTGTGAGTAAAATGAAAGGAAATATAACTCTGTGGTGTGCTGAAAGCTGATTTTACGTGGTACAAAGAGACAGAGAGAGTTTATGGTCATTAGTGTAAGAGGTAACATGTATTTACAAAATAATTTTTAGGTTTATCGCATGAAAAAAAAATTCACCACAAATTAGGGCCTATACCCACCCAGCCCATTCTTCACACCCTAACCCTAATTGGAAAGTAACCCTAAGCTTTTATGACAAACTGTGCATTACTCAAAGACATAATCATTAAAAATAGTTGTTATGGTTTACCTTTGTTTGCTGGTCGGTAATTTTCCAATCAGCGTAAGATTGGTGCACCCTCACTGACGTAGTGGGTGTGCAGAATCTGCTGGGTAGGCGGGGCTTAACTTCAGCAGCCAGTGACTGTCTAGATCCTGACCCCCTTTAAAAGTCAAAAGCAAGAAACTTAAGGAGGCGAAAGCGAGACGGAGAGAATCACAACTGACAAAACGTGGAATGACAGCAAAAACGGATTCTTCAAGAATATTAAACTCAAAACAGACGATTATATACAAAAAATATTCTGTTTACCAACCTGTTTTTATAACTCTTAATATTAATGAGTGTTTTCTCAATTATAATGACATTTATTGTTATGGATTCTGTATTTTTGGTTCTCAGAACTTTAGAACCTATTTTGACGCCATACTTTACAAACTGAAGCTGTACATCACGTTAAATTTAGTTAACACCAAAGAACATGGTCATAAATGTTCCTTGATGAAGTGAGCTTTAGTTTCAGTTCCAACAGGAGAGACTGTAATGCTTAACTACACTGAGGCCAGACTTGGTGCTGTACTCTGAAAGTAAACGGATGGTTTATTTCATAGAAGTAATGGTTCAATTTGAGGATGCAGTAGATGAAGCATTTGAAAGAAAGAAGCTGAAGTATGCAAACTTGGAGGCTTAGTCACCAGGGAGGCCAGTGTGAATTTATGGTTATTGATGTTAAAGGGTAAGGAAGGACTGGAAAGCTGGCGTGGAGGGGTGTGTGTCTGGTTTGCCAGACATTACTGTTGAGCCTTCTGGAGGTGTTGTGGGCTTAATTCAGTGAAACACCAATGAGAGGAGGGGCCTGCCTGATAACCCCTGTGAAGAGCTAGTGATACAGTGGCTGGTTTGGGTACTCATGGGCTGGGCTTAATGAGTAACCATAGTTGATAAGGATAGCATGTTGCTGATCGGACCATAAACGGCCACAGCAACCTTAGTGTTAAGGTGTAGGATTCAAAGTGTAGGAAGAGAGTGGTGGGCCCAATATGAAGTTCTAATGAATTGGCATGGGATATTTTATATCTTGTGTATAATTATAATTTAGCAAGCAAACAAAACCATTCAATCCTTGATTCAGACAAAACAATTTGAGACTTAATTCCAAATTTTATTTATTTAAATATATATATATATATATATATATATATATCATTGAGAATCATTGAGATCATTGAGAATCTGTATGTAACTCACACAGCATCCAAATATATTCTGCATTATGCCAAGGATCTTAATATGTCAAATCATAGAGTTAATTAAAAATCTAGACAACAAGATGTTGATACTTTATGTATTTAAAAAATCTTGGTCATTAAATGTTTATTAATATGCTTCATTATGTTCTGATCATTACTTTTTAGATTCATTTACAATGAACAAATCATTATTTGCATATTAACATGCTTATTTGTGCACTAGTATTGTGAACTGTTACTAAAAGTGTTAAGTTGATTCACAAAGGACCAGTGCATTGCTTAGAAGCAGCCAATCAAAAATGAATATTCTGCTTGTGTCAGATCTGCTGTGAAATCTGATATCACTAAGGCAGTCCATTCAGATTTCATCACTTCTGAACTACACATCTACCACATCCTCATCTACCTACATCGTCCTCATTTGCTAGAAATGTGTATTGTAAAATTGGGTGATTTTTTACCGAGTCAACCTTGGAGTATTTACCTTTGAGTTGAACCTCGTTCTTGTTGTTATTGAAAAGCTTGTAGAGCATGACTTTGAGTGCCCGTGTACAAACCGGATTCCAAAAAACTTGGGACACTAAACAAATTGTGAATAAAAACTGAATGCAATGATGTGGAGGCGCCAACATCTAATATTTTATTCAGAATAGAACACAAATCAAAAGTTTAAATTGAGAGAATGTATCATTTTAAGGGAAAAATGTTGTTTCAAAATTTCATGGCGTCAACAAATCCCAAAGAGGTTGGGACAAGGCCATATTTTATTTTATTCTATTTTATCACTGTGTTGCATCCCCCCTTCTTCTTACAACACTCAACAGACATCTGGGGACAGAGGAGACCAGTTTCTCAAGTTTAGAAATAGGAATGCTCTCCCATTCATGTCTAATACAGGCCTCTAACTGTTCAATCATATTGGGCCTTCTTTGTCGCACCTTCCTCTTTATGATGCGCCAAATGTTCTCTATAGGTGAAAGATCTGGACTGCAGGCTGCCATTTCAGTCCCCGGATCATTCTCCTACGTAGCCATGATGTTGTGTTGGCTGCAGAATGTGGTCTGGCATTATCTTGTTGAGAAATGGCTACCTGTAAAATTTCGCATTGACTATAAAATACTCCTCTTAGCTTATAAATCTCTAAATGGTTTAGGCCCGCAGTATCTTACTGAACTTCTCATACCTTATCGCCCGTCACGTACACTTCGTTCACAGGATGCCCATCTACTCTTTGTTCCTCGCATTAAGAAAAACACAGCAGGAGGAAGAGCCTTTTCTCACAAAGCTCCTCAACTTTGGAATAGCCTTCCGGTTACTGTTCGGGGCTCAGACACACTCTCAATCTTTAAATCTAGATTAAAAACCTACCTTTTCAAACAAGCTTTTGGTTAATCACTCACCTTCAGGTTACTCCTTCTATATTGGTGTTCGGGCTGGTTTTCATATTATCACTGTTCTATATTAATCCTGTCATATCACCATAGCTACAGCATTCTTAGTTAGCTTTGTAGTAACCGCCAACACGCTGTCTGTCGCTGGGTTCTCTTGCCTGACCAGTGGAAGCTTTTTTCGCAGGACAAATTTCCCCGTTCTTTACCATGACCCTACTAACCTCTGTGTTTTTATTTGTTCCCTTTGTCTGGCTTTCTTTCTCCTGTCTCTCTCTCATGCTTTGAGATGTCCTGCTGCTCTCCAGGTGTGGCCCTGATCCAGCCCGTGTCCTGTACAAGATCCTGGCCTTGTCTCATCTACACTAGCATGCTTGGCCATGCTGTTTTATCTCAGATTAACTCTGCACCTAATTTTAACTCGCACAGAATCACTGACCACCTCCTCCTTCCTCAGACTCATACATCACTAATATCATCATCCTCACCATCTTCATTTCTGCTTCTCCATCATCACTAATATACTACATTTATATTACTATAACCCCTTCATCGGTCATTTCACTTTTACTTCTGTTCTCTGTTGTGTCTCCGGGGTCGACCCGAGGAGGATGGGTTCCCCGTATGAGTCTTGGTTCCTTCCTCGTGTGCTGAGGGAGTTTTTCCTTGCCACTGTTGCCCCTGGCTTGCTCATAGGAGGCTTGGACCCGGATCTCTGTAAAGCTGCTTTGTGACGACTTTTTGTTGTGAAAAGCGCTATATAAATAAAATTTGATTGATTGATTGATTGAAATGCAGGGTCTTCCCTGAAAGAGATGACGTCTAGATGGGAGCATACGTTGTTCTAGAACCTGAACATAGTTCTCTGCATTAATGGTGCCTTTCCAGACATTCAAGCTGCCCATGCCACAAGCACTCATGCAACCCCATACCATCAGTGATGCAGGCTTCTGAATGGAGCGTTGATAACAACTTGGCTTATCCTTGTCCTCTCTGGTCCGGATGACATGGTGTCCCAGTGTTCCATAAAGAACTTCAAATCGTGACTCATCTGACCACAGAACAGTCTTCCATTTTGCCACACTCCATTTTAAAAGAACCCAGGCCCAGTGCAAATGTTTGAGCTTGTGAAGCTTGCTTAGAAATGGCTTCCTCTTTGCACTGTAGAGTTTGAGCTGGCAACAGCGAATGGCACGGTGGATTGTGTTCACTGACAATGCTTTCTGGAAGTATTCCTGAGCCCATTCTGTTATTTCCTTGACAGTGGCATTCCTGTTTGAGGTGCAGTGACACTTAAGGGCCCGGAGATCACGAGCATCCAGTGGTGTTTTACGGCCTTGACCCTTACGCACAGCAATTGTTCCAGATTCTCTGAATCTTTTGATGATGTTATGCACGGTTGATGATGATAGTTTAAAAGTCTTTGCTATTTTACGCTGGGTAACACCATTCTGGTATTGCTGCACTATCTTTCTGTGCAACAATGGTGGAATTGGTGATCCTCTCACCATTTTGGCTTCAGAGAGACACTGACACTCTTAGAAGCTCTTTTTATACCCAATCATGTTGTCAATTGACCTAATTAGTGTTAATTGGTCTTCCAGCTGTTCGTTATATGCTCGATTTCCTTTTTCCAGCCACTTATTGCTACTTGTCCCAAATTTTTGGGATTTGTTGACACTGAAATTTTGAATCAACATATTTTTCCTTTAAAATGTTACATTTACGCAGATTAAACTTTTGATCTGTCATCTATGTTCTATTACAAATAAAATATTGGCATTTGCCATCTCCACCATCATTGCATTCAGTTTTTATTCACAATTTGTTTAGTGTCCCAACTTTTTTGGAATCCCGGTTGTAGTAATAATTTTAACTGGGCATTTTTCTTCTTGTACCTGCTGATGCCTTTGCTTGTGGCTATTAACGTCAGTGTTTATGTTTGGCAGTCAAATCTCTGGCCATATTCAACAAAGCATACTTGCTTCTGTACTTGCTGGAAAGTTCTGTACTGTTCTGTACCATATATTTTTGGTTTGATGACTGAAAAAAAACAACAAAAAATACTAAAAGTAGTGAAGAGCCATGGCCATGGTGTAAAAATACAATATTGGCCAAAGACGAGGACCTGGACCCTGTAAAGAAATCAATTTATATTGCTAAGTTAAGCTATATTTTATTCCAATTGAAATACTGTTTAGATCTATGACTGTAAAATTTTAAACTCGAGTGTGTAGCCTTTAATTATTAATTACTGAGTTAGTTTGACACACTATGTCCATCCGCAGCAAAAAGACCTGCTATGCCTTTGTGTTTGCATTTTTATCCATATTCTATTGTCCAAAACTCAGAGACTCATGAGATAAAACCACTATGAGAAGAACAGTACAACACTGTGGGTCTGAAAGAATGTGGAACTGTCAATGCAAAAATAAACTAATAATCTACACTGCAGTGTTACTGCACTGTAAAACTCATTAAATGCAACTATCTTTTCTTTCAGATCACAATATTTGGTTTCATCTCTGCCATCTTTTTAGTAGTTCTGCTTTACCAGTTTATTAAAAGAACCAATTGCTGTAAAAAAAACTGTGATAAATGCAAAGACTGCCAGAAACAGGTCAGTTCTTCAGTGACTTTTTTGTTTACCATATTTACATAAACAATATACGACTTTATTAAATTACTAATAAAGGCATGGAAAGATAAACATATTAGATGATCTCAGATCATCTGCTGATAAAAACCTCAAAACTGTCTCAAATATTTTCTATTGTTTATTGTAATGATATTATTTTATTCTTTACTGCGATTTTCTTTTTTAGTGGGTTGGATAACTATGTCACTGGTTTATATTATATTCATAGAGTAACCATAATTAGCATAATAATAAAATGAGGGGAGCGGGGTTGGGAGTCTGACAAATAATTAGACCTTTGTATTTATTACACATGGTCCCCTAAGCCTCATAAAAACATAGAGCAGAAATTCTAAGAAACTAAACCTATGGACATTTCAGCAAATTTTCAACAACCCCAAACATACAGCAAGAGTAAATTGAGATTTTAATTTTCTTTTTGTGTGGCTTGTCCAGTCTCATGACCCTAATCTCACTGATGTATGAGTGATTATCTGCCTGCCATCATAAAGACATTTTTTTTAACCTTAAACGACTGAAAATGTTTTGCTAGAAGGATTGGGCTTCTTATTCTCATTTCTGTGTTCTGTCTGTGTTGCACAGTGTATTTGTGTGTGTGTGAAATGCTGTGGTTTCCCTGTGTTTGCAGCATACATGCTGCTCTGACTACAGCAAAAAGTGCAGCTCTGACCACTGCAGTGTTTGCTGTTCAAGGCACACAACCACATGTGCCATCCACCAAGACCACACTGAAACCACCAAAGAATCCACACGTGGTGACAGACCTGGTACTGGTATTACACCTAGTGAACAAACCATTATATTGCAGCCTGATTCCTGCTCCCGTTCCTGTCATCAAACTTGTCGTTGTCCATGTCACAGATCTTAACTTACACTGTTGTGATTTAGCAATTAGCAGAAGAGCTAAACACTGTTGTAAAAATACAGGTGCTGGTCATATAATTAGAATATAATGAAAAAATTGATTTATTTCAGTAATTCCATTCAAAATGAATTTTAACATGAAACTTATGTATTATACTCATTCATTACACACAGACTGATATATTTCAAAGTGTTTATTTCTTTTAATTTGATGATTATAACTGACAATGAATGAGTTGTCTTATTATTTAATGACACATAATGACACATAATTGCAGCCCAGTGCTAGAAGAACAAATACGTTTTGATATTTTGAGTTTTCTCCGCAGAATTTACATGTAAGTGTTGTTTATCAATTCAGTATTCCATCTATTGATCAATTAATATGTTTTCAGCTTCATTTACTATTAAATTAATTTTTTAATGGAGTCTTAGATAAAAAAAAAAAAAATTCTTTCTTGCTCATTTTTGTTTAATACTTTCTAATTCCCTATTACTTAACCGATACACCATTATTCTGCACACCAATTTAATATCCATTTTCAGTTTGTTGTCTGCTGTTTACATTTAATTTACATCGTGGTTGTTTTTGCAGTTAGTTTTACCTTAAATGTTATATCTCTGAGAACATATTAGTGTATGGAATGTGCTGTAATAAAGCTATTATTTCTAAAACATTTTTGGTTTTGTTCTGTTTTGTATTTGCTATCAGTGTTAAATCCATACACCAACTGCATCCTGTCATAAGAGTGCAGAGTTTGCCTAGCTTCCTGTCAAAGCTGCTTAGTGTAATATATTCAAGGTTTCTCAAACTGTTTCTTAAAGAATCACTGCCTGTAACTTATATAATAGTCTTACTGTAAACACATGTTCATAGAATAATCATGTGAAGTGCTGGCTTGGCAGCAGAGGTGTGTCCAATGTTCTAAACCTATCCTCTAACAAACGTATTGCTACATGGGCTGACAAAAACAAGTGAGCAGATCTATTAGAAGTAGAAATTCAAAAAGGCTGTAATCTACAGTAACTACCTGTACATGAAATATTAACTGCATATAAAATATGTACATGAACCATACATTAAAAGTACAAGACCATATGAATCGGCGGCGCAGCAGGTAGTGTCGCAGTCACACAGCTCCAGGGGCCTGGAGGTTGTGGGTTCGATTCCCGCTCCCGGTGACTGTCTGTGAGGAGTTGATGTGTTCTCCCCGTGTCCGTGTGGGTTTCCTCCGGGTGTTCCGGTTTCCTCCCACAGTCCAAAAACACACGTTGCAGGTGGATTGGTGACTCGAAAGTGTCCGTAGGTGTGAGTGTGTGAGTGAATGTGTGTGTGTGTGTGTGTCTGTGTTGCCCTGTGAAGGACTGGCGTCCCCTCCAGGGTGTATTCCCGCCTTGCGCCCAATGATTCCAGGTAGGCTCTGGACCCCCCGCGACCCTAAATTGGATAAGCGGTTACAGATAATGGATGGATGGATGGACCATATGAATCATTAAGTGTGCCCATAATCGAGAAATAAATTACAACTACTTCTTAAAAACACATTTTTTTCACATTTTACTATACATAACACTGTGAAAGATTAAAAAAACTCTGTCTAGGACAAGGCTGGACACCACTGAATCTGTGACCTTCTAGCCTAGTTAAAGATTATAGAATATAGACTGTGTTCTTATTGGTCTATTCATAATAAAATGTTGGCAATAACCATTGCAATAACACTGTGAAAGATAAAAAAAAAAACTCAGTCTGTGTAGGACAAGGCTGAACACCACTGAATGTGTGTGACCTTCTAGCCCTCAGATGGCTCTGCAGGAGAAACCATTAAGCTACTGTGATAAATACAGCAACGTGGGCTTCAGAAAATCACAGTCACAGAACAAAAATCTGCCTCTGCATCGAGAAATGCAACTTGAAACTCTTATACTGGTGAACACCGAACATTTACCACAGAGATTTCTGGGCTCAAACTAATCTCCGATAGTTTGAAAGACAGTGGAAATGTGGTGAACACATCTCCCAGTTTTTGTAATGTTGCTTGCAAACATGCAGTTTGAGAAGAGGTCTAATAAACACTACACAGTCAGCAGTCTACAAAATCTACAATTAAAATACAATTTTTGTCCTAATTAAAGGGGGCTATTATGTACGACAGGTTCCCACCACAATGACAGTCCTTCTGAGAGTGTAAACAGTGACAGTAATTTTTACAGGGTGTCAGAGTTCTGGATTGGGCTGGAGTAGAGTCTGGGTGTTTTGAATGTCGTTAAAGACCAAATTTAATCTCACCTTAGAGCTGTGGAAGGAAGGCTGAGGACAGTAGCCGACATATCTGAACATCTACAGGTAACAAAGCAGTCCCTCACGTGCAGAGATAACGGAACCAGATCAGCTTCTTATCTTCATAACGTGGTTAATGGCAGGGCAGGATCCTCCATTCTTCAGGGCTAATGTAGTCAAATGATAGAAAGAGCATTAATTTCCATAATGAGAGTGAGCGTTAATATCTCTCATCTTTAATACTGTCCTTTACCTCCTCTGTGGACTCAGGCATATGCTCTGAATATTAATCAATATAGTTTAATATAGAATATATATACAATATAGAATACACCAATCAGACAATACATACAATTTCATTATACGTATGTATAATCACATTAAAGATTCATATTATAAAACATTTGAATTACCTCATAATAATACTTATAATTCTTATCATCTTTTAAATATTATCATAATTACATTCACCTATAAACTGCCATAGCCCATTTTTTCTTTGTTCCTCTGATCTGGGATCAGTTTGTTTATCTGCATCACACACTGTGACACACTCAGAGAAAGTGTAAACTGGTTTCAGAGCAGTTCCTCAGCAGACGGCTCAGTGAGAGAAGAGCTGATGAGCTACTGCGTGGTGTGGAGAGGTGGGGAGGGTGGAGACAGCGGGGAGGTGGGGGCAGTGGAGTGATGGTGCGGAGCATCTTTAAAAGTCTGGATATTTTGGATGTCGAGACTAAATCCAGACACTGAAGGAGCTGGAGACTCATCATGAAGAATGCGGTTCTCCTGTTCCTCTCTCTGCTGACTGTGGGTAAGACTTCTCTGTACTATCTGGTGAGAACCTGATATTGTCACTAATGCAGTAGTAACACACTGTAATCAGAGAGTTTAGGTTTAAATTCTTCATCGCAACTTTTGGAACAAAATCTTGTCTCTCATTTAGTGGAGGTCAGTTACAGATTGTAGAATATAGACTGTGTTCCTATTGGTTCATTTCAAATGATGTCAAATCAGAAACAACAAACAAGGAGATACAAGGTTTGGTTATCAATAGAGAACCAGAAACTTATAAACTTATAGACATCTTTTATTCAGACAGCAAAATATATTTTCACATGAATGCTACATATCAACAGGTTGCCACTAGATACTATTTGGATAGTGTCATATATTTCCAGGTGAATGCTACATAGTATCAAGTGGGCACTAGATACTGTTGGGATATTTTCAGGGGAACCTGACCAGAAGTGAACAAAGTGTTATCAGCATCTAGGTCACATCTGAAAATTCCCAAACTTATACTGTGTACTCACCTGATGATATTTGGTGGCCACTTTACAATAGCATGCACTGCCTAAAAGCAATAAACAGTTTATTTAAAGCAGTTCCCAGCCAGCGTGGGCAATGTTGGCCTCACAACAGTGGCGGATGCTGGTCTTTCAAGGAGGGGAAGCTCAATTTTGGCCTACATCATAAAATGTGTCAGTTTATTTATACGTAAATTCTACCCTCCGTTCCTTTTCAAGAAAATGATCTGTGACCCTGTTGTACCAACAAGGCGTCTTTTCCAGGGACTTGACTAGTGTTCTCTCAATGGCCAGCAGAGCTAGGCTGCTTAAACGGCCTTGGCCCATGTGAAGTGTGTCCGCCTGTTAGTGCTTTGTGACGGTGGAGGGGCTCAGCAGCACCTGCTAGAAACTGCGATAGAAGTCAGAAAGAGTGATAGAAGTCAGTCTCCAAACAAAAGCAGCTACAAAAACCCCACCAGAAATAGAAGCTCGATTTGTCGCTAGTCAATTTTAACAAATAAAATGCCGCTAAGAGGACTTAGAAAGTCTCCGGTTCAACTCAGGACAGAATGAAAATGTAATGCTCCCACGGATCTTTACACCAAAGAATCGCTGATTCGCTCATTTCGCTGTCAATCAAAAAGAAATTCAGCCTCAGACAGATCATCCAATCATTATGCAGAAGCTGAGCGTCCGGGCCAGCCGAGGCCAGCCCACTGCCCCATAGACCCACAGAGATGCTGAGCGTCCGATGGGCGGGACAAAGCCTAGCATTTATCCAATGACTTGTCTCGTTTCGCTGCACTTCGCTGCTTCGCTACTGAACTCTGTGGACGCTCAGCGTCCTCACTGTTTAAAGCACTGTGAAGCTGCGGGAATGATTGAGAGGAAAGCTGCATCTTTACCAGTGATAAGAAGCTGATTCTGAACAAAAGTTGAGCGCGTTGTAGTGCATATTTATTCAATGACATGTACACACAACAGTATATATTTGATCACTTATTTTTTGACATTTTAGGGGAAGCTGAGCTTCCCTTGCAGTCTTAGAGCAATCGCCTCTGCCTTACAATGTATATAGACCCTGTACTTGAGTTAAAGCAGTGAGATCAGGGTAATATAACTTTAGGGCTAATTAATGCTAAGTGTAATCTTCATGTTTACTATTAAACAATCTGCTCTATGTCCTCAGAGTTTCAAGCTTCTGTTATCATATTTTCTTTTTTCTCTCGACCTCCATCAGAAAATTGAAAGTGGAGCTCGGTGGGCATCACAAGATGGCTGTAAAACAGCAGCTGATGGTCTCAGTCATCAGGGTTTATCCCTAAGAGCTTGACAGAGGAGACCGTCATGTTGATAAACCTTCCAGAATCAGCCAAAGTTGCTATTGCTGCGCTGCCGACAGGAGCCTGCATCACTCCGAGTGACAGGGACGAACTGCAGGTCTCTGGACAAGGAACTAACTAACAGTAAAGCTAAAGCCTCTTTTTCAATTGTAGAATAGTTTAACTGGTGTTTGTTAAACTTGTGTGAATAATAACATATAGGATTATCTATACCTTTATCATCCTCCTGTAACAGAACTGACCCAGCACCCACTGCACTTGCATCCACCTCCAATTTAAAAGGTCTAGAAAAATCAGGAGCAGCCAGAATCGGAGCATCACTTAAAAGCACTTTGACGCTACCAAAAGCATGAACACACTCAGATGACCACGAAAAAGGAACAGAAGGACTAAGTAACTTAGTCAGGGGCTCAACCACAGTGGAAAAGTTTTTACAAAATCCACGATAATATCCAGCCATACCTAGAAATCTACATAATTCTCGACGTGTTACTGGGATGGGGAAGTTTACAATAGCAGCCACTTTAGCAGCTAAAGGACGAACTTGCCCACTTCTTACTTCTTTTCCCAAATATGTAACTGTTGCTTGGGCAAATTCACATTTTGCCAGGTTTAAGGTCAAGGAAGCATTTTCTAAACGCTTTAAGATGATATGCAAAGTCTGTACATGACTGGTCCAGTCAGATGTATATACTACCAGATCATCCAGGTAGGCAGAACAATGAGACACATCACCCAACACTGTATTAATTAGCCTCTGAAATGTGGCAGGTGCATTTTTAAGACCAAAAGGCATGACTGTATATTGCATAAAATCATCTGGTGTAACAAAAGCTGATATCTTTGAGGCCTCAGGGGTCAAAGGAACTTGCCAATATCCCTTTAATAAATCAAATTTGCTTACAAAACAAGCTGCACCAATATTATCTACACAATCATCCAGACGTGGCAATGGATAGGAGTCAGAAACAGTAATTGTATTAATTTTTCTATAATCAGTACAGAATCTAAAAGTACCATCCACTGGTTTGGGAACTAACAAGCAGGGTGAACTCCATGGACTTTTACTAGGCTTCGCAAAGCCATGTTCCACCAAGTAATTAACTTCGTGTTTCATAAAACCTCTTTTTGTGGCATTAACAAGATAAGGATGCTGCTTAATTGGACGACTACTAGCCACAACTTTAATATCATGCTGTAACACATTAGTCTGAGAGGGAACATCACCAAATATTGTACGAAAGTTATCAACCAAGTCAATGATATCCTTTTTCTGCATTTTCGTTAAATGACTAAGCTGAGAAGATTTAACAACGCTTTAGAATTTGGCACTGACTAAGGGACTGACTATAGAATTTTAAACCGTCCATGTCCTCCTCTGACCTTTGTGTGTCAGGTAAAATTGTAACCACTCCCACAGGAACTGAACTTAACATAGGGTCATCCCTGCACTCTAAAAAGAACCAACTTAATTGAATTGCTTCAATTGGTAACAAGTAATTCAATTAAGTATATCCAACTTAATTTTTTAAGTTTTTGAAGGTTGAACTTAAAAAATTAAGTTGGATAAACTTAATTGAATTACTTGTTACCAATTGAAGCAATTCAATTAATTTGGATCAACTCTTCTCTTTTTAGAGTGTGGAATGATAAAGTTTTAACATGTTAATATGACAGACACGGGACTTTTTTCTACACTCAGGAGTTCTGATGATATAATCTGTGTCACTTAGATTTTTCTCAACAACATAAGAAAAACAAGCTGCTAAAGATGAACCAGGCACAGACAATAAAGCTAAAACCTGATCTCCAGGAGTAAATCTACGATAGACTGCCTTCTTATCAAAAATCTCCTTCATATTTGTCTGTGCTGACTTTAGAATTTCCCATGCCTTGTGTTATCGCTCACGAAATGCACTGACATAGTCTAAAATATATGTTGAGGTTTCTGTGCAGCATTAGTGCACAGAAAGGACTCTTTTAAAAGCTTTAAAGGTCCCCGTACTGAATGACCAAACACCAGTTCTGCTGGGCTGAAAGAGAGCGATTCCTGAACAGCTTCTCGGGCCGCGAACAAAACAAGAGGTACTCCCTCATCCCAATCTTTCCCTGTTTCAAGGCAAAATTTACGAAGCATTGATTTTAAAGACTGATGGAAACGTTCCAAAGCTCCTTGGGATTCTGGGTGATATGGGCTAGAAACTGTATGTTTAATGTTCAGACCCTCCAAAACCTGGGCAAAGAGTTTGGACAAAAAATTTGTACCTTGGTCAGTTTGTATCACTTTTGGCAAACCAAATGTGGAAAAAAACTTCACTAACGCCCGAGTTATAATTGGGGTTGTTATCCTGCATAAAGGTATTGCCTCAGGAAATCGTGTGGCTGCACACACAATAGTTAGCAAGAACTGGTTCCCTGACTTTGATTTTGGAAATGGTCCAACACAGTCCACCAGCACTCGCTCAAAGGTTCTCCAGTCACTGGGATAGGACATAATGGAGCTGGAGGAACAGTCTGGTTAGGCTTACCAGCTCTCTGACAAACATGATAAGTACGACAATAATTAGTGATATCTTTCTTCATTGCAGACCAAAAGAAGTGATTTAAAATATGACGATAGGTTTTAGTAACTCCTAAGTGACCTGACCAAGGACTGTCATGAGCAAGACTTAAGACATGCTGCCGATATGCTGCAGGTACTACAATTTGATAGGCAGTATTCAGCTCTGGATTAACAAACGGACTCCACTTACGCATCAAAACCCCAGCTTCAAGGAAATATGTTACTTGTTTATCAGCTACAGCACCATTACCACTTAATATAGAAAAATACTTAAGTAAACTACTGTCTGCTTTTTGTGCTGCTATAAGCTGATCACGTCCCACTATACAGTCAAATTGCAAGTCCCCAACTCCATCAAGCTTACTCTGCTTCCTCATGTTAACAGTGGTAGACTCCAACTTCCTATCTGAGTCAACACATAAGAAGGAATCAGATATATCTATCACGTCTTTCAGTTTTTGTGACTGGGCCCGTGTAAGTACACAAGTGGCGGCACAGTGGCTTAGTGGTTAGCACGTTCGCCTCCCAGGGCTGGGATCTTGGGTTCAAGTCCCATCTGGGTGGAGTTTCCATGTTCTCCCCGTGTCTGCGTGGGTTTCCTCCGGGGTCTCCGGTTTCCTCCCACAGTCCAAAAACATGGAGGGTAGGTGAATTGGCTTCTCTAATAACTGTCCTGGTGTGTGAATGAGTGTCTGTATGTGTGAGCCCAGATATGGATTGGTGCTCTATCCTGGGTTAAAACCCTAGTGCCCGATGTAGTCCTCCAGGTGGACGGTCGTTCCTGGTCGAGAGTACGCTGTGCGCGTTTGGCTGCCGCTTCTCACCAGTGTGTGGATTGAGTGTTCTGAGCATTCTGAACAGTGTGGATTGTAAAGCGTCCTTGGGTGTCTAGAAAGGCGTTATAAAAGTGTAAAGATACATACAAGTAGGATAAACGTCTTTACTCTCATCTGTTGCAGCAATAGCAAGAGGGGTATCTAAAAACCTCTAAAATAGGCAACACCTTTCCACCTGCAATATCATTACCCAGAAGAAGATGAATCCCACTGACCGGTAGTTGGTCACAAATAGCTACTTTAAATTCACCTGAGAGCAATTCACTGTTCAACTGAATGAGATTTAAAGGTGCTTTAATGTATCCCATTTCAAGCCCCTGACAGATGGCATGTGAACCACAATATGACTTATCTGAAAATGGTAATACATCCACTAAAATTAAAATTGGAGGTGGAAGCCCCAGTATCCCTTAACATTTTAACAGATATAAATTCATCAGCATCTGACAAGCGAACAAAACCATCCAACACAAAAGGCTGGTACGACGGGTCTAGATTGGTCTCTCTTGGGGACATATGAGAATGCAATGATCCTACCAGAGCTACTCCTTTAGAAGGTGGCTTATTAGAGCTTACACCTTGATTAGTCTGCCTTTCCAGCTTTTTCTTAAGCACCAAACAATTCACTACAATGTGCCCAGGCTGATGACAATAGTAACACTCCTTTTTCTCTTGAGACTGGAGGTGAGCGGTTATGCTGTAATTTAGACCTGCCTTCAGACACACGCTCTACATTTGACCTAAAGACCTGCTTATGAGTGAGAACAAATTCATCTGCCCAAACTGCTGCTTGTGAGGCAGTACTAACCGCTCGCTCATTTAAATATACAGCGACACGCTCAGGAAGACAGTTTAACTCCTCAAGCAACGTAAGTTCTCTGATAGATTCAAAATCATTAGCTTTACTAGCACTGCACCACTTATCAAACATGATAGACTTTTCCCTCTGAAATTCTACATAAGTCTGAGTAGGTGACTTACGGTGACCTCTAAAATGTTGCCTATATGCCTCTGGGACACGTTCATATGCTCGCAATATAGTAGCCTTTACAACCTTGTACTGTGAGCTATCGATAAGTGATAAGGCAGAACAAACCTCTTGTGCCTTCCCCACCAACTTGCACTGTACTAAAACAGCCCAGATCTCCTCTGGCCAATGCAATGTAGTAGCAAGTTTCTAAAAAAACACTAAAATAAGTAAGTATCTACCTCATTTTCCCTAAAAGGAGGGACCACAGACATGTATTTACTGATATCAATTATATTACTGGTAGCATTGTGCACGGCTGATTCTGTGGACATATTAAGACTCGCCACATGGATACTAGTTTGCGCCAACTCGGGTGCATTAGGGGGAGAAGTGGGGGCCAGGGAAACCAGCGGTGAAGGAGGAAAGGCAAACGCCTTTGCCTTAAGCTCCAACTCACGCATACGTATTTCCTTTTCACATTCCAACTCCATCCTACGAACAGCCAGTTTAAACTCAAACTGCCGTGCCTCCGCCCTGTCTCTTGCCTCCAAAATACCTTAATCATTCTTCATTCACTGTCCATTTATTAGCTCCACTGACCACACAGTGTAGAAACAAGGAGGTGGCTTTAATGTTATGACTGATCAGTTTGTTTATAATGAAATAAAACTATGACTCTCTCCTGATGTTTTTTTTTTTCATACTTTTCTGATACCCCTCTCCCTCTCTCTAGACCATAGCGAGTTGCTGTTTTCATCTCAGGGCGAGAGTCTCAGTTTGAGGATTAGGTCAGATCTACAGTTTTCCTTTGTGGTTGTTTAGCTTTTTGCTTAAATTTAAATTAAACTGTTGACAGCAACAATTAAAGTGTCTCCTGTTTCTTTTACGCCAGAATTTAGACTCCACACCCAGTATGAGATCTGCATTGCTGCCGTGCTGTGGTAACATTTCTAGGGCCATTCAATCATTCATTTTCTGCAGATATTTGCAAAGTATTTCCAAAAAACATTTAAAATTTTGTCCTGACAGAAACATTGTATTCAAGTCCTGTGTGTGCTGTGGTCAAACTCTGTGATGACAGGACAGTGGCTGTGATTCTGTTTCTATTCTGCAGCAGAGAGACACTGGACATTGTTAACACTTTACTGGACAGTGCAGTGGTCTGGCTCTGTTTTTATTCCTGTCAAATGGCTCACAGCTGATGGTTCCATCAACAGGATGTTACCTTATTACTCTTTGGGTGTGATTCCACACTTCAGCTCCTAGATGGCGATGTTTGATTATTAACAGGAACAGGAACACAGGTTTCCGTAGTGTTCAAGTGTGATAAGTGATTAAAGCTCCCAACATTTAGAAATGCAGCAGTTAAACTCTCTCTCTCACACACACACACACACACACCTGTGGACAGTTTCACACAGTCATTTCACATACCAAAGTGTGTTGGGGCTGAAAGTGGAGCACCTGGAGGAAACCCACTTAGAAACATGGAGAACGCACCACGCTCCTCACAGACAGTGATATGATAAAGATCTCTCTGTGTATGTAGTGTACACATCCATTTTTCTTTTGCAATCCAGTAAGTTTGGAATCCTCCTGCAGAATCTTTGCTGCTGGGAGATTATGCTGGTCCTTCAGAGGAAAATGTATGGTAGTGAAATTTTTAAGCACAAGCAAACTAAATTCAAGTCTGCTTTTGGCTGACTCTGAACACTTCTACTAACCTTTATATCTTGAAGCCACTTTACTATAAGGCATGCTGTATGTGATCAGCAACCTAGAAAGTGATTGATGGTAACATTTTAAATGCAGAACTGTCAGAATTTGTTACCTTAAAATAAAAACTTGTTAGGCTACTTAGTATGGTGTTCATCCAATTTAAATGTTCATGTGTTGAAAGAACTTGCATGCGTCGCTGTGTATCAGTATGGATGTATAACAGATTCTGTATTCAGCACATTATGACTTACTTCAGAGCCATCATCAGTAATAAAAAAACAGTTATTAGCAACAGTATCATGTAGGCTAATATGTTATCTCGTGTATTAGCCTAGCAGTTTATCGCACACGTTCAGCTAGTTCTGTGCAGACTTTCTACATTACATTCATCTGACCTCTCATGGCAATAAAGGTGGAGTATTTAAATAAAACGGCACTGCACTGCTTATTGTGAAGTGTTATCTTGATAATTCAACCAGGTTAATACGAAATCTGCTAGTCTACCATTCATTAGTATGGTGTAATGGCACCAAGATAAGGTCAGTAAAGAACTGAGTCACTAATTGTCTGCCATTTTTCTCTCTCTTAGCTTTCTGCTGGTTCTCCACGCGTGTTTGGTAACCGGATTTCATAGTTCACCTCACCACATGCTCAGCGATGGCTCACGTGTGTACCTATGTAGCTAGCGCTCACGTTAGATCAACTGACAGCTGACCAGAGCATTCCCAGAGCATACACATTTCACGTGTCCTGCTCTGCCAGAAACAGACCGAACCATTCAATAAAGAGAGAGAGGGATGAAACAACAAGATAAGTCATTTGAGAGAAATTTTATAGCAAATAGTAACCATGTTTATTCTGCTTATTTTAACAGATGATATTTATTTCAAAAGCCTACAAAAGACAATACTATTAAAATAATATTAATAGCCTTCAAAGGGCCCCCGTCAGTGCCAGACATTTCTTCCCCTGGCAGCGCCACTGTTCAGAGGGAAGGCCAGTGTGTATGTACGTGTGTGTGTGTGTGTAATGACTAGATATCTCCTCAGAGTCCTGTTCTGAAGAAGTGAAGTCTATGCAAATAAACCTCACTGCATGGACATTGTTCTTGTGGTGGATGATTTCAATGCTCCAGTCTTTCTAACGTAATGTAGAACTGTCTCTGGAGCGAACTCTCCACCAGTGTGAGTGGCTGAGTGTGTGGTGCTCTATTCAGGCTTCACGTCTTCCTCAGGCTTTGGACACACTGTGCCCCTGAAAACGATGAAGCAGTTACAGAAGATAAATTAATGAACTGAACCTTAGACTCAGACAGACAAAGAGATGCTTGGTTAGTGTGATGTACAGATTATGGCTGCAGGGTCCCTATTCGGCTTGACTCTACTCATCTTTTCTGCTACTCCATCAAATAAATTTGGTCCTGGAACAGGGTTTTTTTTTTTAGTCCCTCTTCTCTCGTGGTTCAGAGTGAGCCAAGCAGGGACTTAACCGTGGTGTGTAAATCTTGCAGAGCACCAATTGTCCAGAGTGAGTCCTCACTCTATGTCATGCAATGCAGTCCTCCATCTGTGATGTAGCTGGTAACATTTCAGGGCCTAATTGTTGCAGTGGCAAACCAACCAGGGACCAAAAAGTGAGTAGAGCTGTGGAGAGTAGGTACCATGCAGTGGAAGACAGCATTAGAGAGAGACACTCACTGTTCGCTCTATTCATTCTCATCAGTTATTTTACTGTGACTAGGAGAGTTCTATTTTTCTGAGTTCTCTACATGTAGAGGAAACCTCAGAGAACAACCCCATCCCCCTCTCCTTCCACAAACAAGATGGGAAAGAAATACAAAAGAATCAGATAGGCTAAAGAAGCCAGGAGATAGACCTGAGCAGTTACACAAAGAAATTATTCACAGTTCCAGATAACAGAGTCAAACTCACCTCCTCATCTTCAGGATGCGATTCACTGTAGGACAGGATGCACACCAGTGTCTGAAGGTTCCTGTAGTACATTTTCATAAAACAAATAAACGTTATCTTCAACACCATGTATTGTTCTTCACAGACTCTTGACTGAAGCAAATTCTCTGATTTGAATATGCTGGAAGACTCAAGATTAAGTAAACACACCCTCCCCATTCTTCTCCTCAGTGGAACCCAGTGCTGGTTCTTAATGAAATGTTTATGACCTGCTTTGTTTAAACCCCACAAGCCCCACAGAAGCATTCTCCCCCTGTTCAGAACGCCTGCTTTCAGCGCCTGTTCCAGTGAGAAACGAGAAGAATTAGTCTGGTTTTTAGCCGTTTTCGCTTGGTTATCTTTTTTCTCCATTCTTGTTTTCTTTGCTTTCACTCTATGCTCTTATTTTTCCACTCTAGTTGTGTCTGTTGTGCTGCGTTTAACCCTAATGTCTTTGCGCTTTTACAAAAACGCAGGTCCAGTGCTGTGATTGGACAGATTCAGACGAGGAGGCTCATTTTATCTTGTGTTTTCTGATAAAGGCAGCAAAGAAACCTTGTTTCTGTGTGGGAGTCGTGTTTCACAATGTGGGAGAAATGAGTTGTGGAACAGTGAAACCATGTTATCTGGAGTGATGGAGTTCCTCTGGTGTGTGGAACAGTGGAACTGTGTTCTCAGGAGTAATGGAGTTCCTCTGGGATGAGTTGAAGTGTATAGTTTTCCCAGACGATTAGAGACTCAGTGCAGTGCAGAGGACTAGTCTTTCATTTCAGAGAATGATCCCATATGGCGTACATATTCCCTGGGTGCATTTTGGATGATGCATTTTAAGATTAATAAAAGATTTTCATGCCCAGTTCCAGGCTTAAACTGTAGTGATTTTGGGAAACACACAGCAGTGATGGTGGGTTTTTAGGGGGATTTAGGAATCCCATTTTCTTTGCTGCTTTTGGGGCAGTTATAATTCAAGAGAAATTAAATTAATTCACTTCAAATATTAAAGCAGAAATGTGTTAAAACATTAAAATCGTGTGTTCACAATCCCAAAATATACACAGATGAGCCAAAACATTATCACCACACCCTTGTTTTTACACCCACTCTCCATTCCACAAAGGAGCAGTTTGTAGTTACAGTAAAATTGTACAATAAAGCTATGGTTCATCGGTGTAAAAATAATTCATCACTGTCCAATGAAAAGCCTGTCTCCATGTTTGAGGAGGTTTAGTTTACTACATCATTTGAACACAGCAGCTGTCCCTTAACACTGTGTGAAAATCTCATGAAGAATGGACCAATAGAAGAGTTCCAAAATTACTCTGTATATAATACTTTCACACTGACTGAAAGTTAAGTTTTGTTCCCCCTTCTGTAAAGTTACTGTTTTGGGAGATATGTGTTTTTAATTGGACAGTGATGAAAGAGCATATAATGCATGTCTATTTGCATTGCAAGTTTTTTATTGGACAGTGGCGATTTAAACATTAATGTATACAACATAATATATGACAATGCATTAAATTTAATGTTATTTTCAGCTTTTTAAACAACATTACAATTTAAATGTTGCATTATATATTTATCGCAAAAATAGGAAAGAAAATTAAATTTAAAATAAAACCTTTAAAATCAAACTCATTTAAGGAGGCGTCTACTGACCTTTAGATATGTAAGTTTGGCTGATGTTCTGCAGTGTGGTGTGAGTGGTGGAGAACTGGGAGTGTGTGTGTGTGTGTGTGTGTGTGTGTGTGTCTGAGGGACAGGTTTAAAAGTAGGAGTTTCAGACATCAGGAGTAAATCCACAAGCTGAGGGAGCTGAAGACTCATCATCATGTGGAACGCTGGCCTCCTACTCCTCTCTCTGCTCACAGTAGGTAAGACTCAGACTTTAATTCATCTTTGTACCACTGAGAAAACACCAGATAAGAAAACACTAATTTTAGAGCAAGGCGCGGTTCAAACCGACTTGGAAAAGCAGACTGCAGTAAAAATATAACACTTGGTACAGTCCAACTGGGAGAGTTCTTTAAGCTCAGCTCCCCCGTCTCTGCTCAGGTGTGGGACCCTCTGATGCTGAGGATGTTGAGAAGCGTTTGGTGACATCAATCACATGTCCTGATACT